>NC_136516.1:33818533-33908533 GCF_053919585.1 Euprymna scolopes
TTTTAATTTTCAATTTTCAACATTATCTTTTTTGTATATACATCGAAGGTATGGATGTATGGTCCAAGCATTTTTTCGAAGTGTCTGCGGTTTTTACTTTTCGTGTAGACATCTACGCATCGTCAGGAATGTATCTGTAAGGATCTGCAGGGAATTGTGGGAATTTAAAAAAAATAGTAGTTGAGGTGCAAGCGAAGGTCACTGGGACTGCTAGCAGTGGTGGGGTATATATATATATATATATATATGATCATGATTGTTGCATCTTTCCAGATGATCGCCGTCACATTGAATTCTCCCAATCTCGTCGTCTATGCCATCTCAGATGACTCTGCACTGCCGCCGCAGATTTGCACATCTTGAAGTAGATGTGATATACACATTGAGCAATTTCCATCGCGTTGACTTCCTCTGGAGACATAAGGGTATTCCTATGAACAATCACATGTCTTCTCAAACCAGCAGTAGACTTGCAAACTTTGCTGCATGTTAAACAGATCGTTTGGACTAATAAGTGCAAAGTTTACCTGCACAGGAGTTTTATGTGACTTAAGGTGGTTTACGTAGCCAACTTTTGACAAAAGCACTCGTTCACAAGTGTCGCATTTCCAGCTCTGTGTGTCATGGTTAAGACCATCAATTAAACCTTTGCCTTATATATTATTATTATTATTATTTATTTTAATTTTTCTGTCTTTCAGGATTCGATGATCGCTTTCCATGCCATTACAAATTATGCTTTGATGTGGTCACAGAGGCAGGAACTTCCAAATCTGGAAATCAAGATACTGGATGGATTGGATTTGTTACAAACTTTCCACATTTCAGAGCAAAACCCTTTCAACGTAATGACTTACAC
The DNA here is from genome assembly GCF_053919585.1 of Euprymna scolopes. Taxonomy (NCBI): domain Eukaryota; kingdom Metazoa; phylum Mollusca; class Cephalopoda; order Sepiida; family Sepiolidae; genus Euprymna; species Euprymna scolopes. Next base: position 33,819,393 of record NC_136516.1, read on the forward strand.
AACGAATTCATTCAATAACAAAATAAGAGTTGAAGCTGATGGCTACGGCTGTGGTATGATTCAGGTAAAACTATAATACAATTAGTGGAAAACTCTTACGTTGTTTTTTAAATAAAAAAAAAATGGAAATTTATAAAGATCGCGGCCATGGAAGAACACAAGACAAAAATCTGTTTAGTTATTAAAAGTAGTTTTATGTTTTTATTAAATATTAATTTATATTATTAATAAATACCAGCAGATGTTAATGTGATACTGTAAATACTTAAGATCTTGTTTGTATCAGATCTCGTAAGGTAAAGGTTAGGAGTCAAAAGAAATGAAATAAATTAGTAAATATAAGTGTGCTGAGATGGCTATGTGGAAATACACATCAGGAATTGACTCAGTGATGGACGGAACATAGTAAAGTATAAAGGATTTGGATCGAAGCCTTTAATCTCTATATAAATAAAATGAACTTATTTTTCCCCTCCGACTATGATAGTCGAAAATTATGTTTTCATTAAATATTAATTTATATTATTAATAAATACCAGCAGAACGCATGGAAATTCCATGATAGTCGAAAATTTTAAAAACATATGAATAAAATAAATAAAAAATAAAATAAAGCAAATAACGACTAATTTAAAACAATTTTTAGCAAAATCTTCTTTAACCTTTTAAAGCTAAAAAGAATTGATTAAAAAAATTTAACACAACACATTGTTTTGTTTTGTTTTTTTTCTGAATAATTTTTTATATAAATTATGAAGGAACAGATGTCAATTCTCTTGCACATTTTCTTTTTTAATTTTAAAAATAAACTATCATACAAAAAACAGTCTCGTCTCAACATGACTTTTTTTTAAATTATAAAATAAAATTTGAAATCATAAACAGACAGGCATGATTTTTTATTTTTATTTTTGAAGAGAAAATTGCTTTAATGATTTTTAACTGATAAAGAGCGATTGTAAAAGGAAGTAATTCGATTTTCATTAATTAATGTTTGCGATGATGATGTCTTTTTTTAACATTGGACGTACGGACAAGTAAATAAATATTTAGATTATTAGATCAGGAATTATTTTGACTTAAAATTCGAGTTTCATTGTTAGATAAACATAACATCAGTTTAAATCCGGTGGCCATTTTGTTTTGCTTTGGCTTTTTTCAAGCAATTTTCGAACCTGCTTTTCTCAATTTTAGATGCATGATACTAAATTGATTTTTAATGAAAATGATTCCTCATTTAGTAATATATAATGAAAACAACATAAAACATTGATGTTTAAACAATTTTTTCTCACATTCTTCCATGGCCGTGATCTTTATAAATCACCAAAAATGTACCACCTAACAGATATAATAATGATGTCTATAATATACAGGATTAAAGTCTTCAGCAAAAAATTCATATGGTATATCGGTGCACACATCTTTCAAGTGTCATTTTTACATGGCTTATTGCACTTTATTTTTTGCTAATAAATTGGATTTGTTTTGATTAATTCAACAGTTTTATTATTTGCTAGCCGAATTTATCTGACATTGCTCGGATGAATACGTCTTGTTGGATGGAGGGATTAGAGAAAAATAATTCAAATATAGTTATGTATACATTTTTGGGGATTTTTTTATAGGATTTTTTAAATTCATTTTAATTTCCTTTTGGTGTTTTTGTGTGTGTGTGTGTTTTTTAATAAATATTCGATTAATTAGTGAAATGGTAAAAAAAAAGCAACAAAAAATGTAATGTATATTAATTGAGTTATTGCTAGTAAATTATTAACACAGAGATTTGAATAATTTCACAAATTTCCATATTTTTTCTTGGAATCTGTAGCATTTATTGTTATTAAATCTAGTAGTCAGTGCACAGTTTGATCAGTTGACCTAAAACTAATTGATCTTTCTACCTAGAATATATATATATATATATATATATATATATATATATATATATATGATATATATGGACAAAGAGAAATATATATATATATGTCTTCTTCCTAAGATTAAGGGTGGTGGTGTTTGATCAACACTGCTGGGGAGCCATGATGTAATATACTGTTTTGTTTTTAAATCCCCGAAACAGTGTTTCATGGTAAACAACTGATGATCCCTTAAAAAATAAATTATTGGTACTATAGTAAATTCGAGAGCGAGCTGATGCAGTGAGTGCAGGTGATTAAATAACTTACTGACTAGATGGTTTTCTAACGAATGATAAAAAATATTTTTTTGTATAGTTTTAAAGGTTAAAAACGTCAGATATATATATATATATTTCTCTTTGTCCATTTCACTTTTTCTCAGAAACTTCTGGGCCGATCTGGCCGAAATTGTGTATGGACCTTTATTATGATAAGATGCGGTGAACTAAATATTATCACCTCCATTCAATGCACAATTAATAGGGATTACTCACCACAATACCACAGTTACTGTAGAAGCCTGACATAAAACACTCGTTCTAAGTATATAACTTTTGTCCGTTTTAACCAGTTAAAAAGTCTAGTGTGTATATATATATATATAGAGAGAGAGAGAGAGATAGAGAGAGAGAGAGAGTAAGTTATGGAATATATATGGCGATTAAGCTGCACAGAATATTCCACGTTTCATCCACGCTAGGATTCATCAGCATTATGTTGCCATGCATTTATTTCTTTCTAAGTAAAGAATTTCTATTTTTTTCTGAAGAAAATATACGCGAAAAGAGTCGGTATTGACATAATAATAACCGATTGTAACTGTATAATGAAACGGATCTGTAAAAAATGTACAGAAATTTTAACACGTTGGAGTAGCTGTTCTGCATGAAAAATAAATATTTGGACCTTGGAATGTAGCTATACTCTTTTATATATATATATATATATATATATATATATATATATATGAGAAAAATAAAAAACAACAATATAAAGATATACACTAATGCATATAAATTTAATCGTTTATTCAATAGGGAGATAACATCAATTAAAAGATTTTTCACATCAGAGATAAAATGACAAATGGATAAGGGAAAGATAATTGACAGAAGAAAGAAAAGAAAAAAGGATGAAATAAAATTGATTTCTGTCGACCTAGCTGAAAGAGTTCAAAAGTACTTTTATTCATTAAACGGTACTAGTGCGCTTATTGATCCGTGCTGAAATAATGTTATTTTTAGAAAGCCATTCTTAACATGGGAAGGGAGGGTGTTTTGTACCTATTCTGTACTTTAACCGTACAATTTAATACAAACAAATATCATTAAACTTTAAGAAAAAAATCTGGTGCATGTATGGAAAAGGTATCCCCCCCCCTCTCTCTATTTTTTTTTATTTTCGTCCTATTTTCAAATTTTTCAGTGGATTATTATCAAGTAGATACTAGTCTACCAAATCATAAACAATTTCTTTTTTTTTTAAGTCAGTATCTTTTACATCATCAACATTCTGATCCACATCTGGCATCAATTGAAATGAATGGCTCTCGTCTTCAGGAGGCCTCAAGTTTTGACAAACCTCTTGGCTTGACCATTACTCCTGATCTTAAATGGAACACGTACATCAAATCTGTTGCCAAGGCCACTGGAAAAATGGTGGGATCTTTCTATCGATCCGGTAGATATCTCACTGCTGATGCAATTCTCTATCTATATAAGAGCCAGGTACGTCCAAGGATGGAATACTGTTGCCACATCTGGGCAGGAGCTGCTAGAAAGGACTTGGCCTTCCTTGATAGAGTTCAAAATAGACTTCGTAGCCTCGTAGGAGATGTCCTTTTCTCTTCCTTGCAACCTTTATCTCACAGAAGAGATGTTGCGAGTTTGTCTCTGATGTATCGTTATTTTCATGGAAAGTGTTCGACTGAGCTTCAATCTATGGTCCCCCCTCGCCAAACTTTCACAAGAAACACTCGTCTAGCTGTAAACACTATCAATAATTTCCCCCACTCTTTATCTGTGCCTAAACCTAAACATAGATTCCATGAACAAAGCTTCTTTCTTAGAACTGCACGCCTGTGGAATTGTCTTCCGTTTTCCTGCTTTCCGGCTGACTACAATATGGTTGTCTTCAAGTCTAACGTAAATAAGTTCTTGATGAGCCGTTCCATATAAGTTATCAACTTTACCAAATTTTCATTACTAATGATTACTATAATGTCCAATTTCTACTGTACACTCTTTAACCCTTATCCTTCAGTTGCCTCTTGGCCTTGATAATGCGGTGATGCCTATGTAAAAAAAAAAAAAAAGAAAAAAAAATCTAAATATTTTAGGTGGTGCTCAGTTCATTCACCCATTTTAGAACCGCTCAACGGTTTTTGGTCAAATTTTGCGAATGTAGCCTTTTTTTTTTTTTTTTTAAACAGTTTGGCCTTTTTTTAGAAGTTCGCCTCAAATATGCCTTATAGATTTGCTCAGTCCAAAAGATTAATTGCATAGAACAAGTGTTTCTGTGGGCATGCCATGTCCATTCAGAAATATTCAAAAGCAAAAAAGACTTACCTTTAAAAAGCATGAAAACAAATATAGCGACCGGTGAAAACAATATGGAATACAGATCTGAATAACCCTAAAAATCAATTTTTTAAAGGTAAGTCTTTAGTTTATACTCTTGAGCGCATTCATTATCCTTAGATTGTAAATGTCGGGCGACACAACTTAAAGAATGTGTATTTAAAAAACAAAAAAAGAAAAAAATTTGTCCGGGCAAAAACCTTTATAAATGTTGAGTGACTTAACTTGAAGATAACCATCGGAGAAAACGAAATTCAAAAAAAGCCAAACTGCTTAAAAAAAGGCTAAATTCATGAAATTTGGCCTAAAAACGTTGAGTGGTTCTAAAATTAGTGTTCGATGTACTAGAACATTGCATTAGAAACTGAGCACCCCCCCCCTACAAATATTTAAATATTGATTTTTTAAAAAAATTGTTAATAATCTGATAGTCTAGTGTCCATTCGATAATAAGTTGCTGAAAAATTGAAAAAAAGACGAAAATAAAAAATACATGGGGGGGGGTATCGCTTCCATATATGCACCAAAAATCTTACTGCAACGTAATATTTAACAGTAATTTTTCTCCTGCTTTAATTTCATTTTAGACTTCTCTGTCGTACAACATGAACACTGTGAGTCAAGTCCAGAGCTTCCACCTGCATATTGCATCCCACTATGACCACAGCAGTTGTGCGGAGACAATGATAAGAATTTGTGGTCGGTGAGTTTGAACAATGAATTTTTTTTTTTTTTTTTTTTTTCAGAAAGGAATAAACTATTTTATTGAAATATTGAAATCGTCCCATCACCATTCTTAGTGATGGGACGATTCTAATATTTGTTCCGATACATTTACTGATTCTGTTTTAAATTCTCTATTCCGATGCAATTACAGATTTTGATTCTTTTAAAATCTCTATATATTTACAGCAAAAAATCTACATAATATGTGCATATATTTCCGCAAATGTAAAATACGTGCGTAAAGTGGACTTAAAAGTCTATTGAGTCCAAGACTAGCACCGAATTTATAACACCACATGACAACTGGTGTTCCACTTTTCCCGACTCGTCTCATCGGTCATCCCCATTCTCTACATGCCCCCCCACCCACCTTATGACTGCAACACCGCTGTTTTGTGGTCACTTGCAGTGCAAAACTAGGTCAGATATCACGCCACTTCCTCGCACCTGTTTATTTTGCTTCATAAACCTTCATATAAGTATCAGTTCCTCTCTATCGTGGCCAAGATGGTTAGGTGTCTAGCTTTTTTTCCATTTCATTTCCACCCTTGTGTCAAGGCTTCGGGGTTCAATCCCACCTTCCTACTAAAATTTTTTTTCTTTTAACACGCACACCCTCCAAACATCCGTCCAACACCGGGTACCCCCCACTAGTTCTAAATATACAACAAATTTTATGTTGATACTTGAAGATATAAGCATTCTGATTTCTTCAAATATTTTTTAAACAGCCTTCGAACTGTACACACAATTATTTGTTCTGTACAGCTGTGAGTTGGTCCTCACATTTGTGGAGACAATGGTCTTGCTTTTGTGTTACTCTCGTGCTGTATCGTGGGATCGGACTCATTGGCTTGTGCCTGATTAGGTCTTGGTTATCCACCTCCATATCTGCGTCAAACGTGTCATTTGTCATCACTACATTATCATCCATCTTTTCCACGTCCATCCTCTCGTGTATTTCACACGGGAATACGCTGTCCTCCATTCTTGGCTTTTGAAGAGGTGACTAAAGTGGTTGTATGAGCGAATAATCTGGCGTATCCATGATAGGTTGGATCTTCCAGAGAAAATGACGACTGCATAGTGTGATCCTGCTACTTCCATCCGACCATATCCGGTATTGTCTATTACCCATGGTCTCGACAACTCTCCCCGTTTTTGCCCATTGTCGTGGATATGACCCTTCCTGATTCTGCACCTAAACAGATTCACCAACCTGAAGCTGTTCTTTCTTTAACACATGCCTTTTTGTCATTGCCTTTTCTCTTAATTCTTTAGTTTCTATCCACTGATCGTGAATCCAGTGTTTCTCACAAAGTAGAGGGAGGTGATCCCTTATTGTTTGACCATATAACATTTCGGCTGGTGATAATCTGATGTCCTGTGCATGTTCCTATCATCGCCTATGCTGCTCGATCGTGACGTAGATGGTCATAGCCATCAATGCAGTCCATGGGTATTCTTTTGGCTGTTTTTACGGCCAGTTTGGCTCGGCCATTACTTTGGAGATAATGTGTGGATGATATATGTCTCTTTCTGCTCGAGTCTCCTAGGAACGATTTATACTCCAATGAGTCGAATGGTGGCCCTCCATCAGATGATATTTCCTTTGTTGCATCATACGTACAGAACCAACCCCTCAATGCATCGCATACTGCAGCAGCCTTCCCTGATGGAAGCGAGACAACTTCAATCCAGCCAGTGTATCGGTCTGCATATACCATGTAACTCTTTCATGCATATCCAGTAGGTCCGTGACAGTCTTTTGGAATGGGAATTCTGGGTTTGAGGGTAGCATGCGGCGATCAAATTGCATTTTCGACATTGTGCCCTTATTTGTTAGATACTAGCATCTAGACCGGGCCAAAATAATCTTTGTCTAGCATTAACTAACATCCCATTCACCCTTTGATGGGCGGAGTGCAGTGCCTCTAGTACCTCAGCTCTAAGCTGCTTTGGTATTAGAATTTTATCCCCTTTTTTGGGTACCACTTTCAAACAATATAGTTGCTCTGCCATCTCCCAGTATTGCCAGACTTTCAGTGGCAGTTCGTGCCATGACTTTGAAAACTCATCTCGTATGTATATTGTTAACGTTCGGCATTCCTCGTTAATGGTCGCAGCTGCCACGATTCTATCCCAGGTTTTAGCTTTAAATTTGGGGTCATGTGCGCATGCAGCTGTGATTGATTTTTACACGGCCCCCTTGATCTGCTAAGTAGTATTGGCGGTCCTTAATCTGCTATGTCTTGACGGTGCTGGGTATCAAGAAGTGCAGTGAGTGTACCCTTCACCAGAGGTGTGGAAACCTTATGGTGCTCTAAGGTACCGATAACGGCCCAACTCTGTTATGAATGTGGTTCTGTCTTGAGCCGTTGGGGAGAGCAGTAAACTGTGATATCCATTCCACACATCTAACTTGGTTTGCGCAGGCACAACAGACACTTGATTTACATCATTGTGGCATTCTGTTTTTGTAGGTCCACCATCCTTCTTGATAAAACATCCTTTTTTTGGTGCAACCATCATCCTCGAACACCAGACTGTAGGCATACCTGCTAGTACTGGCTCAATGATGCCCAATGTAACATCCCTATCTAAATCTTCTTTCACCTTCTTTTTCCAATGATGGGGGACAAGAATGGGGGTGTGTACAACTGATGGTTTTGCTCCCGGCATGAATGTTATATCCAATGGTCTCCCTGACATCACTTGTAATGGTTGATGGGGGCAGGTATTGAATGCACTTGGTTTAAAGTGCTTCTGTAACCATTGTTCCAAACGTTCCCTATTATTTTCAATCGGGGTAAACGGGATTCTTGTAGGTTTGTTCGGAACCGTTTCTCATTGGGGACATCCACATGGTTCTATCCTATTATTCGAGGTTGACATGTCAGCTTTTAATATCTGGTATGGAAAGTCACAAGCGATTAATTCTAAATCTTTCAGTGCCGACTCAGATAAGTAAAATCCGGACGTGTTTTCTGATTTATAAACGACTTGTTTGGTTTCTTTGAGGCCAACTTTAATATGTGTAAAAATGATTCCCTTAATGTGTAGTAGATTGTCCGTGATCCCATGTACTCTGTGGGTAGTTGTTACTAGTGCATCCCAATGCTTCCAGTATTTCAGGGCCACTCGAATATGTTTGAGCACCAGTATCCGCGACTGCTTGGATATGGTGTATTCGATGGCAAGTCCCCTTATCTAAGGTGCGCCCAAATTTGGCATGGTGCTCCAATATCAAAGATACTTAGACTTTTATGAAGTGTGACGGTTTTTTTTTGGGGGGGGGCTCCTTTTGAATCTACCGTTACTCTATGCAAGATGTGGTATTGTTGCTAATTTCTGCCTTCATTCACCAAATGCTGGTCTTCCTCCTCCTCCTCTGCTGCTAAGTATTTTTGACTGGTGTCGTGCTGAATCACTCGTTGACTCTGTTGTTAACCTCTTTCGTTTTTAACACACTTTTTTAAGTGTCCAGTAATTCCGCAATCATGACATCTGAGTTCCCTCGACGGACAGTTCTTCCGTCCTTTTAGCCTATTGAGGTGTGATGTCCTCCCACACCCTTCACACGGTTTATTTCAAGGAGGTCTGAGTTCCTCCCTCTCCCGAGACAGTTTCTTTTTGGACCTCATTGAGCCAAACGCCGAACCCTCATTTAGGTTGCTTTGTAAATGAGGAGTCGACGTATCCGTTGTCTCTAGATTAACCAGTCTGTGGAATTTCTGTTCCACTGTTGTCAAAATATTGACTTTGGCCAACAACTTGCACTGGTATTCTGTATTTGCAGAGTCCAGTAGCAAGAAGTCCAGGATGACTGGAAACAATGCAGAAATAAGCGGAGAGCACACACAGCACCTGGAAGTTCCACGTGGTCACCCATCTGGTACTCGCCAGGCTCGTTGTTGCTTAACTTCGATGATTTGATGTGTGTCAAACGTGATTATGCTGTAGAAAATACAACAGGTGACCTTTCCCGGAGCCGGAGTTTCTGGCAACATAGCTCTTATGTTATAATTACCATTGCTTCCTTCCACCCTGAGGAAGAATCGAACTCTGTGATGGAAGTGGGGGTCAGGGTCCTAGATGCTTGAAATATAACGGCTTCTTGTTTTCTTCTAAAAAAAAAATGAAATGAAAATATCTTTATGATTAAGGATGTGAATCCCGACTTTTTCTATAAGGAAAGACTAAATTGCTTGAGTTTTGCGCCTTTATTTTTTTTCCTCATTTGGTTTGATTTTATCTCTTTTTCTTCCTTTCTCTCTCTAGCTTTATCTTTTTTTTCTCTCTCTTGTTTTCCCCCTCTTGGTCACCATTATGTTTTGTCTTGCCTTGCTTTGCCTCCCCTTCTCACTCTCTTTAAAAGTGTTAACTTTTTTCTCTACTTCAAACGATTCACAAGTATAGGACGTATAAGACTTTTGTTTCGTCAATAAATGTCTTCCTGTTTCCTTTAAAACGTATCAATTGATACTTTCTTCAGTATGTAAAGAAAAAAGGTATTATAGATTAACACTCTTGGTTACATCGTTTTTTTTTTTTTGTTTATTTCTTTTTATTTTTTATTTTTTTTGGGTTTTTTTTGGGTTTTTTTTTTGTTTTGTTTTTTTTTTTGTTTTTTTTTGTCTTGCTTATTTTCTTTATTTTTTTTACAGATACACTGGAACAGGCGAAAAAACAAATGTCGCAATTATGGAAATAAGAATGGTAACTGGTTGGATTCCTCAGCAAATTCTTGAAGTAAGTTCCAGGTTTGTTTTACAATACACGTTGATACGAAAAAAATGTGGTAAAAAAATATAACAAATAAATGTTATCAAAGGCAAGATAAACTACTCTTCTACCCATCTAGAAATGTTTTTAGTGGTTTTATTCGCTTTAAAACATTTATTCGGTTCGAAAAATAAATAGTCTCGAGCATTACGTGTGAACAAGAAAAATGAACGCGAATTAACATCTAAATATTTGAAGTCTGGATAATGACTGCGGCTATGACAACAGCATATTCTTATCATTGTTTTAACTCTCGAGTATATATCCGACACAGTTAATCAACCGAGAACCACATCACTATAAAAAAACATATAAGATATCAATGGATACACACTCGAGAGTCAAAACAATGAAAAGGATATGCTGTTTTCCAAGCTCTAATAATGGCTTAAAAAAATAAACTAAAACAAAATACTATTTGAAACCTATCCAGTAGCTTTCACATGTACAGAACATTTATCGGGTAGGTTGTAAACAGTATTTTGTTGTCATTTTTAAGTTATTATCAAAACTTCGAATATTTGTGTCAATTCGCGGCCATTTTTCTTGTTTGTATGTAACGCTAGAGAGTATTTGTTTTTCAAACTGAATAAACGTTTTAAAGTGAGTAAAATCACTAAAACTTTTGCAGATAGGTAGAAGAGTAACTTATCTTGCCTTTGATAGCATTTATTTGTTATATTTTTCTGTTTTGACCACATTTTCGTATCAATGTGTATAGTAATACAAACCTAAGTTCCTTTTAGACCATCATCATCATCATCATTGACGATGGAATGTTCATTGTTTTATAATTCTTACGCATTTAAATAAATTTAATTATTTTCTGTTTTTTTGTTTTTTTTAGCCAAAAGATTTGAAAAGTATTGGAGTAAAAAAACACGAAATGACAGAAGACAATGTTTATTTGTATTTTGATCAGGTAAGTTTTTTTATTTTTTATTTTTTTACATAATAAGGATATTGTTACATTTCACTCTGATGATGGCCGAATCGTCAATTGAGTTTTTATTATTTATTTATTTTACTATTTATTTATTTTATTATTTATTTATTTTATTTATTTATTTAATTATTTATTTTATTTATTTATTTATTTTATTATTTATTTATTTTTATTATTTATTTATTTTTATTATTTATTTTATTTATTTTTATTATTTATTTATTTTATTTATTTTTATTATTTATTTATTTTATTTATTTTTATTATTTATTTATTTTATTTATTTTTATTATTTATTTATTTTATTTACTTTTATTATTTATTTATTTTATTTACTTTTATTATTTATTTATTTTATTTACTTTTATTATTTATTTATTTTATTTACTTTTATTATTTATTTATTTTATTTACTTTTATTATTTATTTATTTTATTTATTTTTATTATTTATTTATTTTATTTATTTTTATTATTTATTTATTTTATTTATTTTTATTATTTATTTATTTTTATTATTTATTTATTTTATTTACTTTTATTATTTATTTATTTTATTTACTTTTATTATTTATTTATTTTATTTACTTTTATTATTTATTTATTTTATTTACTTTTATTATTTATTTATTTTATTTATTTATTTTATTTTATTTTATTTATGTATTTTTGTTTAATTTAAAAAATTAAAATAATAAGTTTTTTTCTCATTCTTTGACTTGGACACTTGTTGGTGAGAATAGAAAAACACACGCAGCTTGTTATAAAATATGTCGTTTATTATTGTAAATATAACTTTTCAATGGCAGGTGCGTGACGGGGTTGGCGGTGGTGGTGTGCAGAAGACTTTGTTGCTAGCAACCTTGTTGTGACTCTCTCTGTCTCTTCACCTTTGTATCTTTTTTCATTTGGCCCACATGATGACGACATTCCGATCTGCATTGTTTCGCTGACCAGAGATTTTGTGTCCTACAATTTGACTTCGCTTTAACGTCATCTCCCGGGCCTTACAGAGACTTGTAACCGACTTTTTTGTTTACCGTCACTTGACCACACAAAGATCCCGCATGTGATCTTTGGTCACGTTTTCTGGCCAAATTTATTGTTTAACCTCACTCTTGGGGATCTGCTTCTGCAAGAATATCTTTACAGAAATCATGCTTTTTTTGGTTGTTGTTGATCCAAATAGTCAATTTTTATCTTTTCTACATAAAACGAAGTCAGTCTATTTTAGTTAGACCTAAATAGCAATGCATTTGACAAATTTATATTTGATTTTAACTCAAGAGCAGAAATGTCAGGAATGTTTTTTTTTTATTTATTTTTTTTTTTATTCAATTTTCACCCCAAACAAGGCACAGTGCCACTTTGAAGCAGGGGGCTACTATTAGGGAATTAATTAGCGGGGTCATTATGAGGGGAGAAGAGTAGAAAGATGTTTGTTGACATTACACTTGAACTTCTGCATATCATTGCATTTGGGAAAGCAGAATCCCGGAAGGGAGTTCCAAAGACCCGCAGTTCTGGGGAAGAAACTATTGGAGTAAAAGGCTTTCTTGCACCTAGGGATCTCTACTGTAAAGGGATGAGACTTAGTAGCTTGTCGGGTTTGTCGGGGGTAGTTACGTCGGGGAGGTACAAGTGTCTGCAGTTCGTCAGAGCATTCACCATTAAAGTATTTGTAGAACAGGCAGAGGGATGCAACATCTCGTCGATGGGACAGAGGTTGAAGCCTAGATGACAGTTCAGGACCTATCAGGTTGGCGACTCTTTTTTAAACCCTGTCCAGGAGCGAGAGACAAGCAGCAGATGCACCAGCCCAGATGTGACAACAGTACTCCATACATGGGCGAATGGTTGCCTTATAGAGGTATAGGATACTGGCAGGCGTAAGTAGTTTTCTAGCACGGTAGAGGGAGCCAACCTTCCTTGCAGCAGTCTTGGCAATGCTCTCAATGTATCTATTCCAGTTCATATTCCCTGTAAACGTTAGGCCAAGGAGTTTAAAAGAAGTACTTTCAGGCAATGTGTTCTTGGCCATTGCTATTGGTGGTAGAGAAGGGTTCTTGTAGTTATTGAAGGAAACAAGCTTAGTCTTAGCAGCATTGAATGTGACCAACCATTTTTGTCCCCATTCCACTACGGATTGGAGGTCGTCCTCTAGTGTTTCTGCCATTTCCTTGGATATGTGTTCATTTGTTTTCCCCTCATATCTGTTATAGAGAGTGGTGTCATCGGCAAATATACCCATCTCCGAAACAATTTTATCAGGGAGGTCGTTTATGAATATCAGGAATAATAGAGGTCCAAGGATAGACCCCTGAGGTACTCCCGCATTTATGTCATTGTTTGGATGTATGTCCGTCAAGGACAACTTTGATTTTTCTATTACTTAGGAAGGATTTAATTACATTATGAATTCTTCCAGTGATTCCATATGATCTAATTTTCCTTAGAAGACCATCGTGCCATACCCTGTCAAAAGCCAGCATTGACTTACTTTACCAGATTTTGCAACAGAATAAAATCAATTTGATTTTAAAAAAAAATGATTATATATATATATATGCGCTTATATATGATATTTCAATTTATATAAATTTTTATTTTATATAGATTTCGTATTTATTATTATAGAGTCAGTTCTTTATCGATTATTTCATATTATATTGTACCCAATATATAGTCATGATTTCAAAAGTAAAAAATATATATATGATTTCAGTGACATCAGTTATAATCAAAACCAAAATTGATAATGGGGATCATAAAAAAAAAAACAGAAAAAAAGGATAGAAAAAAAGAAAAAGGTAAAAAAAAAAATAGGAAGATGATAGAGGAAAAAGCAGATAAGAAATACAGATATATATATATATATATATATATATATATATATATATATGAAAAATAAAACACATATTTACTCTGCAATAGTATTGGGCACTCTCTTCAGGTTTATATATATATATATATATATATATATATATATATATATATATAGTAAAACTGGTAATTAGTAAAAACCTGAAGAGTGCCCAATATTATTGCAGAGCAAATATGTTTTATTTTTTATTACCGTTTTATCTGTTTGGTTACATATGTTTCGGATGTTGGACCATGTTTACGATCCAACAACATGGTCCAACATCCGAAACATATGTAACCAAACAGATAAAACGGTAATAAAAAATATAAAACATATATATATATATTACGGGTAATAGAGAGGATGAGAAATTAACAATTGTGGAATTATTAATCTGCTTAATCGGGAGAAACATAACAAAATCAAATTATGTGTACGATCGTTTCGGAAACGATATCGATTTATTCACTTAATATTTACAAATAAAATATTGAGAAATAAATATTTTGAGATATATATAATTTTATCAATAGTAAATATTTTTTAAAATTTTTTTATTACATTTTCACCCCAAACAAGGCACATTGCCACTTTGATGTAGGGGGCTACTATTAGGGACACAGGCTACAGGGGTACTAGGTGGGGAGTTGGGCAGCAAGACGTCAGTTAATGTTACACTTTAACTTCTGCATGTCAGTACAGTTGGGGAAGCAGGAACCTAGAAGGGAATTCCAAAGTCTAGCGGTTCTGGGGAAGAAACTACTGGCGTAGAAGGCTTTCTTACATCTAGGGATCTCAACTGTGAAGGGGTGGGATTTTGCTGCTTGTCGGGTTTGTCGGGGGTATTTACATCGAGGGGGCACAAGTGCTTACACTTCATCGGAACATTCACCGTTAAAGTACTTGTAGAACAGGCAGAGAGATGCTACATTACGTCGATGGGACAGAGGCTGAAGCTTGGATGACAGTTCAGGACCTATTAGGTTGGCGACTCTTTTTTGAACCTTATCTAGAAGTGAGAGACGTAGCAGATACACCAGCCCAAATATGACGACAATACTTCATACATGGGCGAATGGTGGCCTTATAGAGGTACAGGATACTTTCGGGTGTTAGTAGCTTTCTAGCACGGTAGAGAGAACCTAGCTTTTTCGCAGCGGTTTGGCAATGCTCTCAATGTAATTGTTCCAACTCATGTTTCCTGTGAACGTTAGGCCGAGGAGTTTAAAAGATGTGCTTTCAGATAAAGAATCTTTGGCCATTGCTGGTAGAGAAAGTTTCTTGTAGTTATTGAAGGAAACCAGTTTAGTCTTGGCAGCATTGAATGTGACCATCCATATTTTTTCTTTTTTTGATTTTATTTTATTGTCCAGTGAATTTTTCTTGAATTTTGTATTCTTTTCTTACAGATGAATAAAACCGACAAATGCGTTGTTATTAAAGTTGAGCAAGTGCTGCGCATTCATGCTCAACCGGCTACCGTGTTTATTTATGATTATTATGACAGACGTAAGTTTTTCTCCCCCCTCCTTCCACAATGTTCAAGAAAATTGCAGAAATTTTGTAAAAACATTTTGTAAAAACAAAAACAAAAAAAAAAACCCTACAAAAACACCTTTTTTTTTTTTTAATTGTGACTATTGTTCTCATCTTGATTGTAATTCTCAAAACTTCTTTGTCTGATTAACGACTACAGTTGGTTATATTTCTGAATTTTTTTAGATGAGGATTGATTATTCATATTATTTGGATTCTTCGGACTACTGTTCTCATCTTGAGTATCATTTTCATGTTTCGGCCGATGTAACCTCTGACCTTCTTAAGGTGTATATTGCCGAATGTTTCTGTCAAACTCTGGAATTTTGACGGAATTTTGAACGGAACCCTTTATTTACTTCACGGGATTAACATACTCTCATTCCATCAGCCATGATTGGATAAAGGTCCTAAATAGTTCACAATTGTATTTTTCGGTCATCCATATTGAGGATTGAACTTTCAACCGTCAGGAGAAGATCACTTTTACCATTGACTTTTTCAGAATGTGAGAGATTTTTTTTTTTTTTTACATAGGCATAACCACTTATCAAGGCCCAGAGACCACTCGAGGATAAGGGTTAAGAGTGTACAGTAGTCAGTTGGACAATATAGTAATCGTTAGTAATGCAAATTCGGTAAATTTGTTAACTTAAGTAAAACGGCTCATCAAGAACTTGTTTATGTTGGACTTGAAGACAACCATATTGTAGTCAGCTGGAAAGCAGGAAAATAGAAAAGAGTTCCACAGGCGTGCAGTTCTAAGAAAGAAGCTTTGTTCATGGAATTTACGTTTAGGTTTAGGCACAGATAAAGAGTGGAGGAAATTATTGATAGTGTTTACAGCTAGACGAGTGTTTCCTGTGGAAGTTTGGCGAGGGGGGGGGACCATAGATTGAAGCTCAAATCGCAGAGTACTTATCTTTTAGAAAAGGTATATAATCTGAATAAGAAGAATGATTCATAGAAATAAAGTATTCACAAGAAGTCATCGTCCAATTTCACGCTTCCTGGAATATTCATAGTTCCTTGATATTTGCGGAAACATGTCTGTTCCTTGATTTTCGGTAAGCATAACTCTTTTAGGTATTTGCCCTTTTTTTGCTGCATCGACAAATATATGTAGACATGTTGGCCCTTTATCTTGTGTAGTCATCTCCAATTTGAGTTCTTTAGCTTGTGAGGTGACAGGATCAGGGAAAGAAAAAAAAAGAAAAGAAAAACTTAAGTTTATAGATGGATTCTTTATATACATGTGACATTAAATAGGAGAATAGCGGCTATAAGAAGGACGGATTGGAGAGGTCACTTAAGTTTTTAACAGACAAGAGAGAGAGCATAGACGTTGGGAGTTGGTGTTGTGTGTTATGGTTTATGTTAAGAGTGGGTATTAATGATGGGACGATTCAATAGTTTTCCTGATTCCAATACAATTACCAATTCCGATTCTTTTATAAATCTTTAAATATTTGACTATAAAATTGTTATTTCTCCTGCCTCCCGATTACTGTAAAAGCATGTTAAATGTGCTTATATTTTCTTATACGTAAAAACACACTTGGAGGGGGGGGTCTATAAATTTTAGTTTTACTGGATGTTTAAAATCAATAAATATTTATTATTACTACCAGCAGTGAAAAATTTTGTTTTTAAAGAAAAACATCAAATAAAAAAAATAATTGAAGGAGTCGCTTTTGGCATTGGAATATAGGCACAATTTTTTCTGATTCCAATTAACCTTTTATGACCTAGTTGAACTAATTCGTTCAGTTGTAAACAAATGAATATAACGGCATAAATAAAGTGGGAATTGCTTCAAACACACCTTGTACATATTAGTTCAATATCTGAGTAGATGCCAGATGAACTCCAGATTGCAACTGTCCATTGCTTACATTTAGTATGCCGTCATCTGTCTTAGAGAGCGGAGGATTTCGTTTGTTGTCATAAACACTTTTTTCAAGCACTATGGATAATAATCAAGTTAAGTTCATGAAATTAAAAAATTTTCAGTGATACTTTAACTATTGAACTTCATAATGAAAGATCGTTATAGTGAAAAAGTCATAAAATCAAAGGATCATTTACCCTTTAAACTAAATAAACAATAAATATTTTTTTATGATTCACAAAGTCATAAAGGGTTAATCGTCCCAACACTAGTTGGTATGAATTGCAGCGTTGGTGAAAAGGAATACTGAAAAAAATTTTTTTATTTTTTTTATTACACTAATAAATAAAATAAATCCCTTACAATTCTAAACCAACAAAAAAAATTTCGAAAACATTGTTTCTTTTGTTTTTGTTTTTTTAATATTTTAAAACAAAACAAATTTTTTTGTTTTAATCTTTCAGATGTGGTGGGTTATGCTCAGTACAAGCTGAAGACGAGATGCGGAACCAAGCAAGAACTGCCCGATGTAACAGAAGAGGAATATTATAAGTCATTAAGCCAAGCTCGACAGCCACCAATCATCCCAGATAAAATCCGAGCTTTGTTAAAGATAAAAAAAACAGAAACTTCCACAGGTAGGTGTGTATCATAGGTGCATCTTTTATCGTTAACTAGCAAGAATACCTGGCGGCATCTGAGAATGAATGCGGAACTGTGCCCTCCTGAACACGACAATGAACCCCATGTTATCAAAATTTATCTCCTAATCAAAAAAAAATTGTTTGAAGCACATCCCGTTAGCATTTATTTAGAAGATAGATTAGCAATCGAAATGCATCCGAGTAGATTTTTACAAAATTGATTTTTTTTTTTTTTTTTAAATAAGAATCAAAAAGAATTATCTGAAGCACACCCCTTAACATTCATTAAGAAGATAGATAAGCAATCGAAAAGCATTCTAGTTAATTTTTACAAAATTGATTTTTTTTTTTTTTTTTAAATAAAATTTTCAGAGATATTCTACCAATTCAGGGGTGTGAGTTCAATCCTTGTTTCTTTTTGTGTCTTTGAAGTGTGTGTTTATGCAAAAGTTTCCCATTTTTCTAGACATTTGCATTATTATTGAATGCTGTGATATCTTGTAAGCTAAACTGGTTGGATATTAGAGGACAGGCAAGGCACTGCTGCATCGTATGGTCATTTTCTCCTTATTCACTTTAATATATCCATTTAACCATAACAGCTTTTGATCAATTCCCTTCTCATTTTCGAGTAGTTGAGTGTCTTCTTTTACTGAATCCACGGTGCTTTTGAGCCAGGATGGAAGGTTTTCTTGTTCATCGTTGTGATCTGGTTTCTTCCTGAAATATTGTTAGAGGCTGGATATGACTAAGGAAGCTTCTTCGTTGGATTACATCCATGAAAGAGATGGCATTCATCACAAGTAGCCTTGATGATCTCTACTCAGCTGGTAACTTCCAACCTCACATCTGCAGGGTGGGGTTGGGGTGGGGAGTATCACCCTCACCCTGGCCCATCTTCTGATATTATTATAATAGCCATCTGTGAGAAAACGGAATAATCTACCTGCATTTAAAATAACATGCATTGATACAGTTTCTGTCAATAATTTTCCCCACTCTTTATCTGTGCCTAAATCCAAACGTAGATTCCACGAGCAAAGCTTCTTTCTTAGAACTGCACGCCAGTGGAACTCTCTGCCGCTTGCCTGTTTCCCACCTGACTACAACTTGGACGTCTTCAAGTCCAACATAAACAAACTCCTGACAAACCGCTCCCTTAAGTAAGACACTCTATCTAACCACCCAATACTAATGATTACTACAATACTATCTCATTGATTACTGTACATGCAATAACCCTTATCCCTGAGTGGCCCTTCGGGCCTTGATAAGTGGTGAACCCCATGTAAAAAAAAAAAAAAAAAAAAGTCTTTTTCAGTGTATGTACCGTTTTGATAATTTAGGGTTGTTCTTCAATGCCAAAAAAAACAAGTGAAGCATGCATGGTCCCCCGTGAGTGCACAGTGAATGAGGCATAAAAAAAATGACTAGGTTCAGCATTTGCCCCAATCCCCACTTAGCTCCAAATTTGAGTTCTGCACCATGCAAAAAGAGAAATGACTACGTCCATCATTTGATTCCCCTCCCCTTTTAGCCCCAAAGTCTTAACATATTTAAATTTGACTTCAGCACCATGCAAAACTGCTAAATAGACATACACAGAAAATTTTGAACAAATATGGTAAAATAGTCTCAAAAATGGAGTGTTTTTATTAACCCTAAAAGAGCCCCTGGAGCACACCCAAGAGTTATCATGAAGTATAGACAAACAAAATTATATAGAAATCATTTAGTTACAACTTTTCAGAAAGTTTTATAAAAATCCAAGGCATCAATTTTTTTAAATAAGCATAAGTGTCAATTTTAGCCATTTTAACCTGAAAAGTACCCCTAGGGGGACAACTGGAGTTTTCCCTGGAAAATCCTTTCTGTTACCTTTTTACTCATATCATGTTTAATGTTTGTGCAAAATTTCAAAAAATTTCAAGGCGTAGTTATTGAGAAAAGTGGACAGAGGAATGAACGAACGGACGAAAGGATGAGGGTGAATTTCCTTTTGTCGGGAGACAAAAAAAAAAGAAGAAAAGAAAAAGAGTGGATGTTATATGACACAACATGAATATTGAAATAAGTTACTTGTTTTTAATTTAGCCTCTTTAGCATTGCATTATCATTTTTGCCGAGGACGATGGAGATAGACAAAACAGTGATGTGGGATCTGGCTCGATTCATCAAAAGCCGCAACAAGAATTCCAAACTTTTAATGTGATATTCATCTTTATTCTGAAAAGTTTTTTTTTTTCTAGTTCCTACACTGACGACCACTGTTGGTCATGAGAAGTTGGAAAAGACGACGACAATGATATTGACAACAAGATTGACAACAACGAGACCAACAACAACAATGAGACTAACAACCCCGACATCAATGCCAAAGTTTGGTTCAACTGCTATTAACAGTACAAGAAAGGAAGCAATAGTGACAACGCTTCTCCCAGAACACATCGGTTCGATTTCTGTATCTTCAGACGTGAGTCAATTTATTTTATCATTTTTTTTTTGTTTAATCTATATATATATTTTTTAATTGCAATTATACAATATAAGGCACATATGAAAATCACATTTATTTACATGCCAGACAAAAATAAGTATCCTCACCAAAAATTAAGAAAAATTATCAAGTAGAAGTTTAATTAAAAATATACTTTTGGCATTTTTTATTTTTTCATTATTACTTGGTTAAATAATAGAGATCAAACTCAGATAAATTAGTCAAGTATTTTTTTTAATTTGTTTTTTAATTTGATTTGCTTAGTTAATTAATTTTATTACAAAGTGATGTGCTAGTGTTTGATCTGTCATCTATAATATAAAGGGCAAAAATCTGTTTGAATGTATGTATGTATGCCTAAAACTTTTACAAAGGGGACGGATTTTTATGGGATTGATATCGTCTTGAAGCTCGACCCTTCGGACAACAAATATCAGAAAATTTGGCTAAAAACATTAATCCCTTTGCCCTCAACTGGGCATTTTTCTGCAAGGAGGGGTCGCTTTTTTCGCTGATATTCTCGAAAGTCATCCCCTCTTTTCGATTGACTAGGCTTAATTTAAACTGTCGCCACTTCCGGTTTGGCGATGGGTGCAACAACAAAGACATAACGTTTTTTTTTTTTTCATATTCTTTTCCTCCTTCATAGCATGGGCTCGAGCCTGCCTGCCTGCCTATTACATTTTATTTATTTTTTTTTTTTTGCTCAACACACACCTCCAAACACCTGGGCAACGCCAGGTACCAAGGCTAGTATTTTATAAATAAAGGGAAGACAATTCTTAGTATTTTAAATAGGTCAACTCTTTAGTTGGGTATTCCACTCAAACTCTTAGAATTTTGGCGAGTTTTGATTCTAACATTGCTTGAAGAATTATTCAATCCTCAGCAGATGCTTTGTAATCTTCTTGACAGAAAACAGCTGTTCGTGTCTCCTTGACACTTGAGTAGTTAACACAATGAATAGTGATGTCCCTCCATAGTAGTGACAATAGCCAACATTAAAATGTTACTCTTTTCGGCCCTATCCAGAATTGCAAAAAACAAAAGTAAAGAAAAATCTGTATGATATATGTATGAAGAAACGAAAATATCATATTCCCAAAATCATGTAAATTGTTCAAATAAATTTATTTTAAATAAGAAAATCAAATTTTATGAGTTACCAAGGAATAAGTGCCCTGCATGTTATTCTGAAAATAATCTTGAAAAATAAAGAGATAACTCAACAATAATTCAAACTTGTGAGTCTTTTGTTGCGAAGCCTATAAATTCTTATATATGCTTTAAAATGTTTTCTTTATAAAAATAAAACTAGTTGACTAATTTACATCATTTTTGGAATATGATATTTTCGTTTTGTCATGATAGATTTTTCTTTATTTTGTATTTTTAATATACTGGAATGTCTGAACAAGAACCTTCTTTTCTTTAATAACAAACTTTTATGTTGTTTGAATTTGTTATTTCTCTGCCTCCCTTACTCTCATGTCATAACGATGTGTGTGTGTGTGGGGAGGTGGGGGGAGTATTGTGCTGCCTCCCTCTGTATTTTTATTTTTGTCTTTTTCCAATTTTTTCAGCAGATTATTATTGAATGGACACTAGTCTCCCAGATAATCAAAAAATTTTTGAAAAACATTGAAAAAAGAAAGAAACAACAAAAATAAAAAAAACTATTACTAACTTGTTAGCTGAAAGTACAGAATACTTAAAAAAAAAAAAAACCCATGTTAAGAATGTCTTTTTAGATAATGTTATTATTTCAGCACGGTAACATAAGTGTGTAAGTAGCAGTAAAAACACTAAAACTTATCCAGCTAGGTAGAAGCGTAACTTATATTGCCTTTGGTAACATTTATTTGTTATATATTTGATTTTTGACCACTACGTAATTGCCATGTTGCAAATAGTAACATATCCAAAAATTACAGAAAACGATAAGGTAGAAAAATTATGAAAAACAGTTCTGATAAGGTTACATGCTGGGTTGGACATATTGGGTCACGTGACATAAGTAAAACGGGAATGAACTCAGTTGAAAGCAAACAGCATTTATTCAGAAAACAAAAATAAACATAACATGTATACATAATTTGTGAATTTTTAAAAATAACTTTTTTTAACTGATTGAATTTGAAGTTGAAGTCCAATGTAAACAAATTCAAAGTCAAATGTGCAATGGACAGGAAATCGGTTCGATCACAGACACGGTGACACGCCACCAACACGATCCAGCGTACACAATTACCAACCGGCCGTTCTTTCCTCCTGCCTTGCCTTCCAAAACGACCTGAATTTATAGTTGTCGAAGACCAACTGATTTGCATATATGCATGAGATTTTGCGAGAGTTTCCGAGGTCATACCATTACAAAACGCCGTCGGCGCCATCTTGGAATTCTTTTCTTATCCTAGCTTCGCAGCGATGAAAAAGCACACACGCACACCTAGGTCGTTTGAACGGTAAGCCCTCATTTTCACAGCTTTTGCCACAGAATTTGTGAGCAATTAAAAACTTAATTATCTCCCCTGTTAATTCTTCAATTCGAATTGGTAGATTTTAAAACCAAATTGCTAGATTTTATGTCTTTTTTCATGAATAATTATTTTTCTACTTTATTGTTTTCCGTAATTTTTGGATATGCTACTATTTGAGACCTGACATTATGTAGGTACCATTTGTTTTACTTGAAATTAAATATTTTTGGGCACTCCTTGGACATTGAATTCCATGGCGACAAGCAGAAACAAATAATGGTCGCTCCCTTAGTACCCCCCCCCAGTCAAGGCTGACGCATGCACACGTAACATTTTTTTATTTACTGATGTTGCCATAGTAACTAAACGATTACTTGTCACTTTTACAAACATTTATTTTGAAAAAAGTTTTACTCTTTATGAATATCAAAAGAAAAAGTTACTAAACATTAATAATTTATCACTTTTATTTGTTTTTAAACTTCTTTTGAAATGATGATTTTTTTTTTTTTTTTTTTTTTTTTATAGCATTTGCGGATGGGTATGCTGACAACAAATATCAGTTAAATTTTGCAAATATCCCCCCCCCCCAATAGTGCTTATTCCAAAATCTGCTAGGAGGTTGAGGGTGTTTATTCTGAAAGCCATTCTTAACATTTGTGGAGGTGGACCTAATGTAAAAAAAAAAATAAAATAAAAAATAAATAAAACCAGTTACTGATAATTTCTCACTTTTACAAATATTTTTAATTTACATGCACGGATGAACAACATACTGTTGAATGGTGCGAAAACAAAGCGTTTTTGTGATAAACCTCGGGTTTGTTTTACTATACACATAGATCCGAAAAAGATGTTAAAAAAAAAAAAATATAACAAATAAATGTTACCAAAGTCAACATATTTAAAAATAAATGTTTGTAAAATTGAGAAATTATTAATAAATGTTTAGTAACTTTTTTCTTTCAATATTCATAAAGAGTAAAACTTTTTGTTTCAAAATAAATAAATAAATGTTTGTAAATGTGACAAATAATCGTTTAGTTCCTACGCCAACATCAGTAAATAAAAAATGTTACGTGCGGGGGGAAGGGGCACTAAGGGAGCGACCATTAAATTTTTTTGCTGGTCGCCATGGAACTCGACGCCCAAGGAGTACCTTTGTTATTATAATATAGAAGAACTGACTTTTTTTTTTTTTTTTTGTTTAAACTTTGTCAACTAGTATACTTGTTTACGTTTTTGCTGCTTCATTGTTTTTTTTTTATTTTTATTTTTATCTTTGGTACAAGCTGGTGAATTTGGTGATCTTCAAATCTGCTTTCTTCAGTTTCTGGAATTT
This sequence comes from Euprymna scolopes, assembly GCF_053919585.1. Taxonomy (NCBI): domain Eukaryota; kingdom Metazoa; phylum Mollusca; class Cephalopoda; order Sepiida; family Sepiolidae; genus Euprymna; species Euprymna scolopes. The sequence goes on from NC_136516.1 coordinate 33,843,606, forward strand.
GAGGCCTTCGATTATATTTCCCAAATTATAAAATCTGAAAACCCTGAAACGCTTTCATCACAGAAGTTAATTTGAACGAATAAAAATTCTTTGAATATTGTTCGCACAATTGCTGATAATGTTATATTATTACTGTGCAAAAATAGAATGATGACATACTGATATGTGAAAATATAACTATATATCTTTAGTATTGGTGACGGATGGATGGATAGTTGTTAAGAGCAAGATGCCCGCACCAGAAAACTCGACAGGTTGATTTTTCTTGTGACAAAATCGCTAACCCAATCATCTTTACCTACTTTGTTTCTTTCAATTTGAAGTCTTCAGTTATATCTCAATGCCTCCATTCAGAGAATGAACAAGAGACAATGGATACCCCCTGTAAGGGTACTTGTGCTGTGCACATAATTGTGAGACAATCAACACTGCTTGAGTCCAATGGTAAGTGCTAGATGACTGGAAACAATCACGTTGACAAACTGATTCCCATTAGATCACCGAAGTTAAGCAACGTTGAGCCTGGTTAAAATAGGTGACCATTTGGGACTTCCACTTATCTCGGCATTGTTTCCAGTTCTATCTACTGTGTGCTAAAATCTCAAATCCAGAAAACAATTTCAGTATTTTCTGCACATTTTTGTTAGTTTTGAAAAACAAGTTTTTTTTTTTTTTTTCAGTTGGAATGTCCAAAATGCTTGGATAAAGTCCCAGACGAATATCAGGACTTGTTCTGTCGTGCAACAGAAGGTAAGTTGTATTTTTCTTTTTTCAAGAACAAAAGTAATTGAAAGAATGTCTGGTTCTTATCTAGAAGTTCCCCTATATTATAAAACAATTTTTTTTTTTTAACTCTGTATAATGTACATATTTGTGACGAAATGAAAATATTGCATTCGAAAAACCATGTAAATTAATCAAATAGATTGATTTTTACACAAGAAACTCAAAGGCATTCTGGCATATATATCTTGAAACAGTTTATTCTTGCATTACTTCCCTTGTTTTCTAGACAGCTAACACCAGACAAAAGCTTTCCATTTTAGAGGATTCAAACGAGAGATCTTTTTAGGATTCTAAGTTTGTTTAAATGGGTGAAAGTCCAGAATTACAATTACACTTATGACAATGAATAAAAATAAAAACAAAAACAAACATTTATTGTGTGCTTGCTTATCATGCAATGAAGATGGTTTATTCCAAAAATCACAAATTAATTAAGCTTTTTTTTTTTTTATTAAAAAATTCAAATTTTACACTTTTTAGCTATAACTAATTGTTGCAGCCATTTTTCCAAAATGTATCCCTTTTTTTAATTTTCTTCAAATTTTGTTTTAAATTTCTACAAACTGATCATTCTAAAAAGTGTCTTAATTTGTATATTTTCTGAAAAAAAGTGTTGATTAAAAAAAAAAAAAAAAGATATTAAATTATTTTGTTTTAATTTGTATATTTAAGTTGAATCTTTTAAAACCAAACCATTAAAGGTTATCTACCCTTAAAAAACAAAAGTTGAAGGTCGGTTGTCTGCCCTTGTCAATGGTCCCTACTTTTTCTCAACTTTTACGTACATGATACAGACTTTTCTGTATTGTCCTTACTTTTAATTCTGAACTTACAGCTTTAAATGCACAGTGTTTTTTTTTTTTTTTTGTGTTTTTTTGAACATTTATTTCATGAGCACAATAGTTTCTATAATGGAAATCTTCCTACAGTTCCTATCTCTTTTCATGTCACGCAGCAGACCTTTGTATTTAGTTCTCTTTTCTCTCAGCTGTTTAATTAAACACTTTGTGCATTTTTCAGTTTACAAAGTGGCTTCAGGCAAATTAAAAGAAAGCAAAATGATGAAAATAATAGCCGACCTTCGACCTTCGAAAAAAGTCGTCATTGACAAACGTGTCGTTCCAGTCTTAAAAGATGTCTGCAATTGCCCTGCATTGAGACAAAAAGGTAAGTTCAACTGCCACCATTTCGCCTCTTGTATTTTATGAGAAGAGAAATTCATACAGCAGAAGTAATCGGTTAGCAACTGCTGGGGAGGTGACTTTTTTTTTTTTTTTTTTTTTTACGTGAGAATTTGTTTGGTTACAATGTTGATCAACATTCAGCCGAGGTTTGATCACCATCTCAAGTAATTTTATATGCAGGTCGCAATTCATTTTATATATAAATCTATTGAACGTTTTAGAGAGAGAGTAGTGAAAAATGAAAAAAAGAGATTAAAGAAGAAAGGATGAGAGATAATGTAGTATGGGAGAGGTTAGAAATGAGGATGAGGAAGAGATGAGAGAGTTATATATACAGTAGAACCCTGGGGTACAGTGACCCTAGGATAGTTTTTTTTTTCAGGTTATGATGTGGAATACAATGTTTTTCTGGCCCCTATTATGGTATTTTCCCCGCCTTACGGTGTTATTTATAATGCTATTTGATTATATACTTGTGTATTATTTACTGTACTGTATTTTGTTAATTTTGAATGCTGTATTCCGGGTTTCTACTCTGTGTGTGTATATATATATATCTACATAAAATTCATGAAAATATTTTCAGTATTTACTTCGACAGTGCTCAATACGTAAGTATAGGTAGTAAATTTTGAAAATAGATCTATAGCAATTAAGCTACACAGAATATCCACATTTCATCCTCGTAGGGGTTTGTCAGGCTTATGTGTAATTTAATTGGCATACATATTTTTAAAACACACACACATATATATATATATATATATATATATAGAGAGAGAGAGAGATTAGGGGGATTTATGAGATTTTAGAGAGAGAACAATACGTTTATATTGTATACTCATCAGTGTGTTGTGCCTGCCCCTTTTTTTACTCTATGGGAGTTTAAATAGGAAACAACTACTTTCATATTTTCTGTTTGAAGTTAAATTCGCTCACTCTCCCTCAGAAGTCCAGTGATTTTGCTAACTTTTGCTAACTTAAAGATTAAATTTTTGACCTCCCATCCATCCATCAATCAATCAACGACTTTCGATATGTACCATGCTATTCGTTTAATTTTGCTTTTAATTTGTTGCATTGCGTAACGACAAAGATTATGATCAGAATAATGGGTGACCCCCATGAATAGGACTGCTAAAAAATTGATAGACATTAATATGTGAAATACAAGTTGGAACCAATCGACTTTATCCAAAAACCAGCAGGAAGACTTCGTTTTGTCTACAATTGAATGAGTAATTCTGTATCTTTTCATCTCCAACTCATAGTATCACATGACTTTTTCTTTTTTTTTTTCTGAGCTCCTATACACGAATTTGATCTTGGAGCCAATCCTTCTTCCAAAGGTATGGATCCATTTTACGAACTTCCTTTACCTATATCGATGCCATCGATGAGAGGGTGTAGACCATGGAGACTTGCTGTGGATGGTGGGTATGGACAGCATAAACCGGAATGGATATTTATTTTTTTTTACCATAACCAGTTTGGGGTCATACTGAATCAGAATATGTAAGGTTTATAAGTGTATCTTATGTAGTTTCTGAGTTTTAGCCTGCCACACAGACAGAAATGATTTTTTCTTTAACTAATGATGGGACGATTCCAATACAATTACTAATTCCGATTTTCATTCTTATATATAAAATATAAATATTTAACTATAGAGTAGTTATTTTTTCCCCTCGATTACCGTAAAAACACATGTTAAATGTGCACACATTTTCTTAAACGTAAAATGCATTTGTGGGGGATTTTAGTTTTACTGGTTGTTTAAAAATCAATAAATATCATTTTATCATTATTATCAAAATATACAAAAATATAAGCAGTGGAAGATTTTATTTTAAACAAAATCAAATTAAAAAAAAAAAAAAAGATAAAGGAATTGTTTTTGGCAACAGAAAATAGGCACATTTTTCCGATTCCGATACCCCATACCCCAAAATGTTCCAATTTTTCCCAATTCCGATCAAACATCGCAACACTACCTTTAACTAACTAGTTTTTTTTTCATTTTGGCCCATTTTTTTTAAATCCATTATGCCAATACGTGACCAATAAACTAATGTTTAAAGAATGTGAGAAAACTTTAGCATAGGCATTAAAAGTGGTTTCACGTTTTTGTTAATTATGAATTCATATTATCAATAAATATGAGGAATCATTTTGAGTTTTGTTTTTAGATGAACATGACATCCGGTCAAATTCGGTGGCCATCTGGGTTTGATTTAGCTTAGTCACATACTGTTGATACATTTCAAGCGTATTTTCTCAATTTTACATGCATAATACTAAATGGATTTTAAATGGAAATGATTCGTTATTTAATAATATACAAACAAAGCATTGCCCAGGATAAAAGTGTAATCTATTTCTATTAAAACTTTATTTCTCTCTCCAACCCCTTCTTTCTCCTCTGATCAGTCGTTTCTTCTCTAGCTGGACACACAAACACAAAACTCTTATATATCTAACAGACTAGAAGACTGCCTGGCGTTGCCCAGTTGTAAAATACGCTTAAATTTAACATTCTAATTTATGCAGATTTTGTATTTTACAACCGGAACACGTTGGGGGGGGGCACAATATAATAAGCCAATTCTCTATTGTATTGATTATTATATTGTGTCCCCCCAACGTGTTCCGGTTGTAAAATATGCTAAAATATATTTTAATTCATGTAGATTTCATATTTATTATTATAGAGCCAATATTCCATTAATTATTATATTGTACCCAATATATAGTAGTGATTTAAAAAAAAAATCAAATAAAAATATATATGACTTAGGTGCCATCTAGAATCGAAACCAAAACAGTGTTCCAACCTTAGTCGTTTGAAAAGTTTGCTAGAAATGACGTCATGACATTAAAATTAGAAACGGTGACAAAGTCAGAATTTTAGTTTTATAGAGTAAGGAGTCAGTATTTCAGTGTTATTAGTATCCAATAACACTGAAAAATTACCCCCCCCCCCCCGACGAAACCCAACAAAGATGATGCCAGAGAATGAATATATTTTTTCAAAATTTTTAGATATTATTCATCCAGGGCAACGCCGATCGAGAATATACCAACTTTGTGGGTGTTTGACGTTTCTGAATTTTTTAGATGAGGATTGGTTATTCGTATTATTTTGATTCATTGGACAACTGTTCTCATCTTGAGTGTGATTTTCACAACGTTTCAGTCAATATAACTTCCGGCCTTCTTCAGGTTTAGCTTGTCGAACTCGGGAATGTTTCCGTCGAACTCGCAAGGTTTCCACTCAAAATTCCATCCAAATTTCCGAGTTCGACAAGATACGCCTGAAGAAGGTCGGAGGTTATATCAACCGAAACGTTGTGAAAATCATACTCAAGTTTGTGGGTGTTGGTTGTGTAGTTTTAACTTGACATAGAAAACACACACACCTTAATACCTCTAGATAACATAAAACTATTTCCAATGTTTACACAGAATTTTTCTTGCATTCTTCTCTGGCCACAACCTTAATAAATAAACCATGATCTTTTTTTTATTGTTATTCTTTTTTTAGGCCGTCATTTGCTGCTACGTTTTGAAAGCGAGCCTGTCAATCTGCAAGACCTGGGCCAAATGAATATTGATCATAAAATCACAGTGTTTCCACTGACGACGACAGTCGAGAAGAACATGCGACAACTGGCAAAATCCTGTACAAGATGAAAATCAGTTTGGGTTCAACGTTTTCCATGTAAAATGAAATAAAAAGTAAAATCTTCCAATTATGATTGTTTTTTTTTCTTTCCATATCATGCAGAATAAGAAACCAAAAAGGTGGCAAGTCATTTCATAAGTTCTTTCCAGAGCTGAAATTTAATAAGTGGAAATGTTTAACGAGACTAAATATTTATCAATCTATATAATTAAAAAATCTGCGAACCTTGCTTGCTTGCACCTTGTCTTTGATGATCAGGCGATTCCATCTTTTAAAAAAGGGATGACAGGTGAATTCATGTGTGTCTTGGAAGTTTCTTTAAAACTAAAAAAAATTATTTTATTTTATTTTATTTTTTTTAAATTGTCCTTCAGTGGAACATTATTTTGTCAGCAAGTCAATTAATCTTATGTAATCGCAGAATAGTTTTACTTGCATGAACAAACAATAGCGCCAATGTTCTTAAAGGGATCATTACTCGTTTACCATAAAACACTGTTTCGGGGATTTTTAAATTTCATGATATTTGTAGATTCGTTTTTTTCTGTGAACATTTTTTCAGTTTCCTTGTAACTTTTGAGTGCTACCTTAAATTTGGCTAAAAGTTATGGGGTTTTCTTTATTGGTTATCAAGGTGGTAAATGGCTTGAAATCACTCGGTAATCCCTTGAGGACCATGGAAATTAACAGACTCGCTAATAACTTTAGACATTTTTAAAGAATTTGCAGTCGTTTCAGCTCTTATAATATAATCTGTAACGGTTTCAGCTTCCATTCATTTTAGAGAAGTTAGTTCAGTATATAAAGAAATAATTTTGGCTTTTCTTTTCGATAAATAATGCTCTCTCAATATGTTCAATGCTTTGCAGCCATCGTCCAGGGCTTCTCTCATTACCATTGATAGACTTTGGTCATCCAAACACTGTATTAATTCCGCAAAGACAGTTTTCTTTTCAATGAAGTCGGGGTCGTTTCTGTTTTCAGGTTGTGTTTGAAGTACTTTGTGTAGCTTTTGAATTCGTAGATATCCTAGAAATTTCACTTGCCACAATTCGAATTTTGATTCGGATCCATCGAATTAAAGACGCACATTCGGTCCATCACCTCTAGAAGTGTAAGCCATGTTTAGTTTCAGAACAGTTTCCGATGCTCCGTTGTTCTATACAAGTCCTGGAAGTGACTGGTTCACAGTAGACAGTTATTAAGTTGGAATCCACAGAGCAAAAGATTCTTCCCGTGTTGACACGAAGAAAACATGCGAAATTGCTACAGAAAGGTTTAATATTTATGAAGCAATTCTGATTTCTGATTGGTTGGTAACAAATTATCGAATTAATTCGATTCGTCAGTTCCTAGCAGCATCATTTATAAATAGGATCTCCCGAATGTGCAGGGTCATACCTCATTATAGTGCAAAAATATTGTAACAAGAATTTCTCCTTCAATGATCGAGGAAAAGATTTTCAATGATCGAGGAGAGAAAAGATTTTCAATGATCGAGGAGAGAAAAGATTAAGTGTATGCAGTATCAAAATGGAGGCATGAAGTGGGTTTTGCTAAAGTAAGTCACTAATAGGAAGAAATAATTGGATGAAAACGATTCATGTAGATCAACAATAAGAATTCATATAACAATTTTACGACTAAAAGTAAATTTACTTTGAAATGAAGAGGTATTTAATTGTCTGTTGCAAAACCAAAACCCCATTGAATGTTTCCTCATTTATCCTAACTGATCAAAATGCAGGGGCAGATAATCGCTTTAAAGAGCAAGGGAGATAATTTTTTTTTTTTTGTACAATTTATCTCTTGTTTAAATATAAAAATATGTAAAAACATTAGTCTAGGTGGAATTTGTTACCAGCTAATAAAGCATATAATGCTTTATGCATTTAAAAAAGGATAACAATGCAACCAAAGCAACTCTAAATAATTTTTTAAGTTTATGGACATACAGGAAGATGGTTTACAAAATTAAGAAATGGAAATTTCACACTTGAAGATAAAGTTCTATTAGAACGCCTGGTTGGAGGAGTCCGTTAACCTTGCAGGGTAACGGGGGTACTACATTATTTCATGCAGCTTTGTCTTGGGCAAGAATAGCCTGGTGGTGCCCATCTGTCTCCAAGCATCAGAATACATACAGTACCTGGTATTACCAAATGGTCACCAGTCTTAGTACTAATCTGACTCAACATCATTTAACTTTGATGATTGAATTTGAACTGGCGTATCAGCATGATCGTGCTGTATTAGGATGACCAGTTACATTTGATTAAGTTACAGCCACAATAACCTCTTAAATAAAACCTGCAACATCAGTGGAAGAATCAGCAACAAAGCATTCTTCACATTGTAAATTGCAATCTGAGATCTGCAGACAAATTCATGAAGTAACCATTTTCCAACATAACAATGAGTATCATTTATGGAAGATTCGTTAGCTGATAAAGCAGGGTTTTCTGTTCTTGTCCAGAATTTCCCCTATATCAAAAATAGAGAAAAATCTGTATGATGTACATGCCCGTTGCGAAACAAAAATATATGCCAAAAATCATGTAAATTGAATTTAGAGTTTTATTTTTAAATAAGGAAATCAAATGTTATGATTAGCAGAAAAGCAGCTGTCTTGCCAGCCACTTTGAAAGCAATCTAATAAAAAATAAATAAATAAGATAGATAATTCAATGATTCAAATATGCAAGCTTTGTCTTGTAATGCCTACAAATTCCCATTAATTGCTTAAAAATAATTTTCTCAGCTCATTGCTAAATAGTGTCACACAATCTATATGTGTACAAAATGGGGTCTTGTCCAAAGTGCTCCTTATATTAAAAATGTAGTTATATTTTTATTAAAAAAAAAAAAAAATCATTTTAAAGCAATTACTGAGAATTTGTAAGTATTACAACATAACTCAAATCTCGCAAGTTTGAATTATCTCCCTTTGTTGTTTTAAAATAAGTCTCTCCTTGGTTACTTATAAAATTTGAGTTTGTTTAAAAATAAAACTATTTGATCAATTTATGTAATATATTTTCATTTTGTTATGGGTACATACCTCATACAGATTTCTTTCATTTTTATTTATTTATTTTTTTTCTTCTTAATGTAAGACGAATTCTGGTCAAGAACCGGGTCTTTTTTGAAAAACTTGTGGCATCATTAAAAACTTGACCAAAGGTTCTGATTGATATTAGTCTTTAATTATTTTACATCGTCCCATCTTTTAAACCATCGTCTTTGAAATTAAAGAGTTCCAAATTTACTTCTACCCACAACTAGTCTCTTTGCAACAGGCATGTCTTCTTGGTATTTCTAGCTACAGTCCTGTTAAGATATTCCCACTTAATCTCAGAGTTATAAGAATCCAGACAAAACTTATGGGATGACATCATAGATTTAACTATTCAAAACCCAATCAAAATGCAACAATTGAAAGTCACATCTTAGAAAAAAAATATATATATATTTTACAAATGTTTAAAAGTTACAAGAAAAATGATTAGAAAAACTTTCTAGATTAGCAAGCGAGACGACAACAGAATGAAATCTTCAAAAATTCCATTCAATTATCATATGAATCCAAAGATTCTATTGTTGACATTGGTTTCTCCGATATTTTTCTAGTCAACATTTTTAGAAAGACATTAAGTGCTAATGGGAGGAACCACGTGAAGGTTGCAAACATCATAAGTGAAAGTGATTCTGTAGAATGAACTAGATTCAAACATGAGAAATCCAGGTCATCAGTCAGTGTCGTTAACTATTCTCACCTCCCATTCAATGATCTTATTTTATTCACCTCCTTTCTAGCAGGTTAGACATAAGGTCAAGTGTGGGTTTGATGAACGAGTTTCTGTGGAATGAACTGGATTCAAACTTGGTATACCCAGGTTTTTAGTCAGTGTCGTTGACCACCAAATCAACATCTTATACTAATTTTTCTGACAATTTTGCTAAAATGAATTAGTTCTTATCCAGGATTTAATCTAATTTAAAAAAAAAAAAAAAAAATATTTATGATGAACGTACAAACATTTCATATTCCAACAATCACGTAATTTCATCAAGTAGTTTTTTTTTTTAAATTTATTTATTTATTTTTTTTTTTTTTTAACTATTTTGCATTTCTGCCCATTAACCACTACTCTTATACGCCTATCAGAGCAAAAGCATTTAATAATTGAGAGGATATTTTCAGCTATTCCAAAGCAGGTGATCTTGTGAAGTAAACCTTTATGCTATAATCTGTCAAAAGCCTTGGATATGTCAAGGAATGAAGCCCCTGTCGAGAGATTCGCTAATCCTGTGTGATATAGCAGTTAGTTTATCAGCTGTAGATCTCGCAGAATGGAAACCATATCACATGTCACGGAGCAGGTCATTTTTGCTGACGTGATTGTCCACTTCTGTTTATCACAGATTCCAGCAACTTACGTGTGATGACCAATCTCCAGAATTTTTAAATACGGGCAGACTGATGAAGTTTTCCAGGGTATTGGGAAGCATTTCTCCTTAAAGCAACGTTTAAACAGTTTTGTATGAGAGTTAGTTCTGATTGAAGCTTTTTGAGCACTATGACTGAAATGCCATCGGGGCCAGTTGCTTTACTGGAATCAAGGATTTTGATAAGCTCGGCAAAATTATGTACAGATATTTGTATGTCGCATAGTGTGTTTTCAGTTAGGAGGAAACCAGAGGTAGGCAGCCCTGATCGCAAAGGGTAGAATTTGCTGCAAAGTTCTTGGCAAAGAGTTTTGCTTTGTCAGATGCTAACGAGATTACCTCAGGTCGATTGATGATGGGAGAGATAGAGAGCGTACTCCTGTTCATTATTCTGTTTATTATTGTTTATTATTTCCCAAACGTGCTGCGAACCAAGTTGCTGCTCCACTACTTTAAACTTGATGTATTAAGCATTCTTAATTACTTTTTTTACAATAATTGCTGGCAGTCCTAAAGGTGGTTTTGGTTTCACAACATCTATTATGCTGGAAGCAATGAAATAGTGATTTCCGTGAGAAATGGCAGCAGTTCATTCTGGAGAAAACCACGGCTGGCTGTTAGGTTTTGTTTGTCTGGAATTTCTTGAAGGGTATGAAGCGGTCTATACCGACAATTAACCATTCAGTCAGGTCAGATACTGTAGAACAGGTATATCTGATGTGTTAGAATATCGACAGAGCATGATGATGAAGAGGGACATCTGAGGATTTCTTACATTTTGATTCTATGGATACGGAATGGAGGATGAACACATTCATGGACAAGTTGTAAGAAAAAAGGCCAGGGTAACTTGTATATTGTCGGTTGGAGTTGGGTATATGGGTGGGTTCGTGAACAATTTGTGTTAGGTCATAGGCAATCAAGAAAATCATGACAGTACCTCGCCTCCTCATTTGTCTTGTTTGAGTGGACTAGCCATTCAACATTGAAGTCTCTGCAGACGTGAATGTTAGCAGAGGGAGGGGTAGACAGAACGTGGTGAATTTTCTTAGAGATACTTTCAATGATATTAACTCCGCTGTTATGGAGTCGATAAAGGGCAAATATGAATGCACTTCCATAAGAAGGAATTTCTTAACTAGTACTTATATCCATTACATCAAGAACATGCAATACATAGATAAAGAGTTCTATTCAAAACTCCGCAACTTGAAATAAAGATTTCCAAGCTCGACAAGATGCATCTGAAGAGGTTCGAAGGTTAAATCGGTGTGATACTATAGAGTGGACCTGAATCACTAAGTGCTGAGAGGGAGGGGCTGGCAATAGACAAAGGAATAGGAAGTGTCTGACAATAAACAAAGAGATGGAAAGTAGCAAACAATGAATCTTTAGGGATTTTTAGATTGAGCCTTTTTGATTTGACAATGACAATAGAAACCCACAGAACAGATAAAACAGAGAAGGGCAGTTTTCGGTAGCCGGGGTGGGGGCGACTTCAGACACCGACACAGAGTTAGTTGACAACGGTTGAACAGGTTTTAGAGTTGACTGCAAAACAGAAATTGCGACTGACAGATGAGCCTAGGCTTGTTAGTAAGCGGGGGGGGGGGGGGGACTATAGTTTCGCACACACCCAGATTCCATCTGATATGTACCTATTTACTATGCCTCCCCACGGGACAGAGTTAGACACCAGGGTCGTTTTTTAATGTGGAGAAAAGGTACAAAAATAAAAATTGTCTCAGTCGTGAAGGATTTCTCCTCCACCGAAAGAGAACAAGAAAATGAAGTGCAGCATCTGAAGAACAGATGGTATTTATTTGCTCCCCCACTGAGCAAATTAGGCACAAGGCCGTTTTTAATGTGAGGTAAAAACCAGCTCCCCTAAAAGTAGGCAAAAAGGGGGCACTCTGGTTACCAAAAATACTAATTGTCCCAGTATAGAGGGTTTCCCCTCCATTGACTGGTACAAACCATCTTAAGTGCAGCATCTGCCGGAACAGATACTACACTTTGATCTTGGACCAAAGGCCAAGAACTGTCTGATATGTATGTGAAGCATTGGCGTTGGGTTTCCTTTCTTTGTTCCACAACTTATTTGTACTTTGTGAACCCACGTGTGTTCCCATCGCCAGCAAGAAAATGACGATTCGGACATAAGAGGAATAGTCTAACCAAAAATACCACAGCACACACGACGTTGGAGGTCGGCGGTTTGTCGGGGCCACACCAGTTTAAACGGAAGAATAAAAGTCAAGATGAGAATAGTAATGCAAGTAATCTAAATCCTCATCAAAGAAATTTTTTAAACATTTTAATGATTCACTGCTTTGATACTTGTGCTTTACCTCGACACAGTATGTTTTATTTGGGAGAAATCAATTCATACCAATGAACTAAAAACTAATTAACAGCTGTAAATATGAGCAAGGTTGCATGTTTAGTGAGGTGTGTAGCTCCAATGTATGCAAAGAACAGGCCTGCAATGGAAAAAATATTTAACTAAAAGAGAGACCACCCTAGATATAGGCTGACCTTTGAACTAGTAATGTCTTCTTGGATATGAAGTTCTGTTCAGACACCAATTCAAATTATCAATCCTCATTTTACAATTTCTGAAATAAAACAAAAGCCACCTTATTATAAATTAAAATTGGTCTTAAAAATAAAAAAATAAAATAAGTTTTATTTTAAAATAGTGTCAAACATAATTATTTCTAGGATTCTATTTAAAGTTTAACAATTGGTCAGTAATAACTAAAAGTCTTCGTCAGGTGACGTAATAAAATCTGTGTACCACTGAAAGCATCTATTTCTTATAGCTGTTCAATGCTTGCTACTATGTAAAACTGATGATATGCAAAGAGCTAAACCCATTTGCTTTGTTTTAAGGAAATATGTAGCGACAGAAGTGCAAGTCAGAAAAAATAAAAAACAAAACAAAAATATTTTAAAAAAAAATTAAAAAAAAAAAATTTAAAAAAAAAACAAAAAACTCACCCTCAAAAATAGAAATCAGTCTGTCAGAGTAAGCTTTTAATGTGCACAGCTGATGATCTGAAAGGAAGAAAGGCTGGGAGATTCTAAAAATGGCCTCAACATTGAAATCTAATGAGGAAAAAAAAAAAAAGAAAAGAAAACCAATTGTATTTTATATTCTCATAAATCTATTATACAGGGTGAGCCCCCCCCCCCCAAAAAAACAGAATATTCAATTGTTTTTCTGAGCATTTTACAGTCAACGGAGAAAAAAAGGCCAAAGACCCTAGTGTTTTGATGTGATGTTTAGAATATAATAAACTAGTTATGACCAAAATTTCATTGCATTCGGTCAAAACACTAAGAAACGGGGCCTAATTAGAGCTGGAGCACGTTTTTTTTTGGGGGGGGGGGGTAGTGTGAATGTATGTATCAGGGTTTGTACAAATTTTCAACATACCTTTTCAAGGTCTTCTCCAGACAAAATCTTGTATCCTTTTTTTGTTTCAACCCTTTCTCTATGTCCCTTAAAAATATTTTCTATGTATATGCTGAATAGCAAAATTATATCACATCAGATTTAATATTTTGCTAATGACTTTCCTCTGATGAGATGAGCCTACATTGAAAATCCCTGGATTAAAGAAATTACTTTGAATATTGTATTCTTTGTTCAAATAATATTTTTTCTGGATGAAATTTAAATAGAAAAAAACTGTAAATTTTTAATTTGCTCTATCTGGTATATTGAGCGATTTTTTTTGGCTGGGATTGTCTTATAAAATCATATATCAGGGTTAGTACACTATCTATTTTTAAGGACTTCTCAAAGTTTTCAAGGCCTTCTCCAGACAAAATTTGATATATAAACAATCTATATATATATATATATATATATATATATATATATATATATATATATATATATATATATATATATATATATATAAAAAAATAAAAGTGAACGTGTGTGTACATTTCCCTACGCAATAACTGTCAATTTTTAGTCTACAGACTCGAAATTTGATATACAGGGTACTGAGATTTTGGAAAATCGATGTGATCGGTTTTGGGCCAGAAATTTGGCAATTAAGGGGTCAAAGTTCAACGATTTGATCATTGAGAACTCTACCAAACTCTGACAATTTTGGGTCTACGCACTTGAAATTTTAGATATAGGTTCCTTGGACATGGATCTAACTTAACTTGATTTGAGCCCAAAGCAATAAATTTTAAGGGGTCAAAATTAAAAAAAAATGACCTCTGCAGTCTCTTCCAAACAATTTCTGGTCTAAATATTTGAAATTTTACATAAAGGGTATTCAGAGATAGGGCAAGCTTTTTCATCAGTTTGGGTCAAAAATTTTTAGTTACCAATATATAAATGTATGTATGTATGTCTGTTTGCATGTCTGCCTTAAACTTTCAATAGAGGCAACGGATTTTACCAAGATCAGTATCATTTTAAAGTTTGACCTTTCATACGACAAATATCGAAAAATTGGCTAAAAACATTAATATATTCCCCTTCAACTAGGCACTTTTCTACAGGGGGGGGGGGCACTTTTTTTTCGCCGATATTTTTGAAAGTTATCCTTATATTTTTGAAAGTTATGATAGTCTAGCCTTAATTTTAAAAAATGTCGCTTCCTGTTTGGCGGTGGTCGTAACAGCATAAACGTTAGGTTTTACCCCATTCTTTTCCTCCTTTGCGGTATGGGTTCGAGCCTGCCTTCCTACTACCACTTTTTTTTTTGTTCAACATACACATCCAAACACCCGGGCAACGCCGGGCTTAAATGCTAGTGATATAATAAATCTAAAAACATAGTTAACAGAAAAAAGTAATCTTCACATACAAAACAACATGCCAGTTGACAATCATATTTACATTCATTAATCCACTTACATTTGACCAACCAAGCGCAATTAAATGTTATTTTTCCCCATTGTAACTTTTAAATTTCCGGTATTTTGAATATTCCGGATACAAGAGTTAGGTACTTGTACAGTTTAATCAAGACATTAAAAAAATGAAAATATCGGAAAAAAAAAAAAAAAAAAAAAAAAAAAAAAAAATGTCAATTTGATCTAGTAGTTTTTTTTTCTTTTTACAGAGGGAAAACATGTTTTTATGACAGCACGTTGAAGGTAGACATCTTTGAATTTTTAAAAATTTTTGTTTGAACTTGTAAAAATCGAACCTTTTGCTTGATGTAACAAATTGTTTTTTTGTTGAAAAAAAAAAAAAAAAAAAAAAAAACTACTTGATGAAATTAAGCGAAATTCTTTTTTTTTTTTTTGAGAACTTCATTCCATAATGGACATGTACAAAATAAACTTTTTTTTTTTTTTTTTTCGCTATTTTCATTTTTTAATGTCTTGATTAAACTGTACAAGTACCCCTTTATCGTGAAACTACCCAATATTATGTGGAAAACATCAGATAGTTTTGTGATAAGGGACGTAACTCTTGTATCTACAATAATACAATGTAATTTCAGAACAATTTATTTCTATTTTCAATATTGGGGGAAAAAAAAAAAAAAAAAAAAAAAAAAAAAAAATTAATATTTTTATTAATATTTAAAAATATAATTTACTAGAATGAGTGCCCGGCAGTTTGGAGGTGTGCGTTGAGAGAAAAAAAAAAAAAAAAAAAAGTGGTAGTAGGAAGGCAGGCTGTACCGTGAAGGAGGAAAAGAACGGGAAAAAAACGTGACGTCTTGTCTGTGTCTGTTACGACCACTGCCAAACTGGAAGTGACATAGGTTTAAATTAAGGCTAGACAATCGAAAAGAGGGGATGACTTTCAAAAATATCGGTGAAAAAAGCGACCCCTCCCTGTAGAAAAATGCCCAGTTGAGGGTGAAGAAATTGATGTTTTTAGCCAATTTTTTGGTATTTGTTTAAAAAAATTTGACCTCTGCAGTCTCTAGCAAATTACTCAGACAATTTCTGGTCTAAACATTTGAAATTTTACATAAAGGGTATTCAGAGATAGAGCAAGCCTTTGAATCGGTTTGGGTCAAAAATTTGAGCTACCAATGTATAAATGTATGTATGTTTGCATGTCTGCCTAAAACTTTCGACACAGGGAGATGGATTTTCACAAGATCAGTATCGTTTTGGAGCTTGATCTTTCAGACGACAAATACCGAAAAATCGGCTAAAAACATTAATTTCTTCACCCTCAACTGGGCACTTTTCTACAGGGAGGGGGTGGTCGCTTTTTTCGACAATATTTTCGAAAGTCATCCCCTCTTTTTGATTATCTAGTCTTAATTTAAACCTACGTCACTTCCAGTTTGGCGGTGGTCGTAACAGCAAAGACGTCACGTTTTTTCTCCCCTCCGTTCTTTTCTTCCTTCATGGTACGGGTTCGAGCCTGCCTTCCTACTACCACTTTTTTTTTTGCTCAACACCTCCTCCCACCAAACACCCGGGCAACCATGCTAGTCATTTATATAGACAAATATTACATAGTAACTGGACATGCTAAGGTTTCAAACAATTGGTCAGTAATAACTAAAAGTCTTCGTCAGGTGACGTAATAAAATCTGTGTACCACTGAAAGCATCTATTTCTTATAGCTGTTCAATGCTTGCTATGTAAAACTGGTGATATGCAAAGAGCTAAACGCATTTGCTTTGTTTTAAGGGAATATGTAGCGACAGAAGTGCAAGTCAGAAAAAACAAAAAACAAAACAAAAATATTTAAACAGTTTTATTTTGCGTATTACAAATTGCAATTAATCTCTGACAATCAGAGATTTTTGCATATTACAAATTAATCTCTGACAATCAGTGTATCTCTCTCCCTTTGTTTTTTTTAAACGTAAATCGAAGAAAATGTTTTTAACCATTTTTTTTTTTATTAGACAGGAGGAGGGTCAAATATTAACAGAACACCTTCACCGCCTTCCCATCCCCCCCCCTCTGTTAAGAGGACTTTTCTAATCACAATACTTCCACCCCCTCAAATAATAAAAATATAAAACAAGTTAAAACTATTTTTTTACCAAATAATTTCAAATAAAAAGATGAATGATGCCAGCAGTAAAAAATAATTCTTGATCTTTTGCTAAAGATGGTAAAATGAGAATTTCTTGAAACAATCCAATAAAAATGACAATATGAAATGCTTCAATATTTTTTTTTTGGGGAAAAAAAAAATTTGATATGTCGTCTGAGTCTTGCAGTAATGGAAGAAAGCTAAATGAGGGAGCAGGGGTGGGAAGATAGGGAGAGAGATCTGCTGAGAGGAAAGATTATTACTCGCAGTTCGGCTTACTTGCTTATATAATGCCATTGGTCAACTGAAAAAGAAGAAAAAATTTTATTAAAGCAATCTCTTTAATAATGCTGTCTTGGAGAGGCGGGGGAATATTTAGTATTACCTTCTTATATATCAAGTAAAGTTAGATGTCCTCCATTCCAGTTGCAGGAATAGTTTTTCTAACAAAAAGGTATTGATCAGAATTTAAAAAAAAAAAAAAAAAAAAAAAAAAAAAAAAAAAAAAAAAAAAACAGAAAATTCTTTGATGTACATATCTGTCACAGTCCAAAAATGTCATATTCCATAAATCACATAAATCTATCAAGTAGTTTAATTTTTAACGATTTTTTAGTAAATCATAGCCATTACAAGGTTGATTTTGATTTACATTTGGAGGAACCTCCGCTTTCCTTTCATTAAAAGATGCTGGAGGAGACATACCATCCTCGCTTAAAATTTTATTTTCTAAGTGAAAAAAAAAAAAAAAAAAAAGATCAATTTATGTGAATGTTGGAATATGACATTTTTGTACAATGACTAGCACAGTACGTACATCATAAAAATGCGTGTGTCATTTTAAATGGGTTGAATTTTGAACAAGATCAATAAAAATGTCTAGTGCATAATTTAAACCAATTATTGGTATGTGTTTTAAAAAGATTTTCAGTCTTCACCAATTTTTAATATTTAGCTATATTGAACATAGAGAGAGAGAGAGAGAGAGATAAAAATGGAGCAAACCAAGTCACACCCATCAAGGTTTCGTCTATTGTAAGACTTCTTACAATAAAGACAAAACATTGATGGGTTTGTTCCTTTATTATCTCTCGATCTCCGAATACTATTTCCATCATTCTCATAATATATCTCCAATATAATAAAATGACTGCAAAAATTCCCCTCTAGACCAAAGTATCATGGGTTTGCAACAACAGACACCACATATAAATTCAATACATCTAGGCTAACTAATAACCAATATCTTATGTAGCTTTCAAACACCATTTTAGACACATTCAGTCGTGATATTAAAAGGCTACATTGCATCCAGCAAGCAACACCAAACAAATTTGCATTTTTTTTTTAATATACGCAAGTTGTAAATCATTACAAGAGTTTCTATTCATTAACACTAAACATTTTAGCGTAACAGATGTGCGAGAAAAAGTTTTTCATTTATTTTGTAATACTATAGCTTTCTTTGCAGCAATTTAAAAAATGACGTTGGTAAAGAAAACTGCATCTTTATCAGAAAGAAAAGAAAGGAAGAAAAAAAAAAAACACTTCTTTTTTTTTTTAATTTAATTTATAAGTTTTTTTTTTTTTTTGTAAAATAAAAGATTTCCAAAACAAAAACTTACCATCACTTGGTAAACTGGCAGGCGGAGTAAGAGCAGGTTGCTGAAAACAGAATTTAGCGTTAGAGTTATTAATATAAAAATCTTTTGTCATACCATAAGATACTCTTACTTGCTTTGAAAATATATGTTAAAATCAGATTTGTTTTTAGATGAGGATTGATTATTTGTATTCTTTGGACTACTATTCTCATATAAATTGTTATTTTCACAACATTTCGGTTGATGTAACCTCAAGACCTTTATTTTGTCAAGCTCTGGAACCTGCACAGAATTTAATCAATGGGGGCAGCACGCTTCTACTCAGTCATCGCAAAGTAATTCATAGTAGTAATTTGAGCGTCACCTGCACTGAGGATTGAACCTTAAACCTCCAGAAAAGTGAAATTAGTAGGGCTGTGACAACAGCCTATTCTTTTCAGCGTTTTGACCCTTGAGTATATATCCGTTAATATCTTATGTTTTTATATAGACAGATGTGGTTCTCGGTTGATTAACTATGTCTAATTGCATCGGATATATAATGAAAAGAATATGCTGTTGTCACAGCCCTAGTAATTAGCAACTCAATTAAACTAAGTACTCTATCCACTACGCCACGAGTCCTCGCAGAAAAATTCTATTGCTAGTTGTATTCTTAGAGATTCCAGAGTTTGACAAGATACACTTGAAGGTTGGAGGTTACATCAACCAAAATGTAGTGTAGTATCTGTTCTTCAGATGCTGCACTTCAATTTCTTGTTCTCTTTCGGTGAAGGAGCAGTCTTTCACGACCGAGACAATTTTTTTTATTTTTGTACCTTTTCTCCACATTAAAAAAACGACCCTAGTGTCTGTCCCGTGGGGAGGAATTGTAAATAGGTACATCAAGCAAAACGCTGTGAAAATAACATGCAAGATAAGAACAGTAGCTCAAAGATTGTAAATAATATTATATAATAAATTCTCATTTCAAAAATCTAAACAATCATGTACTTAACTCTTTATGACCGGATGTAGATGATTAAAAAAATATTTGTTAATACAGGAGTGAAAAGAAATTGAAAACTTAGAATATGGAGTCATGAAAACATATATATATATATATATATATATATATATATGTGTGTGTGTGTGTGTGAGATTTACAGTGAGACCCTTTGAAATATAAAAAAGGTTAAAAAGCTGTCAAATAGAAAGTTATTTAAACTGACTCTAAAAATTCATAGCAAATTTTTCAGGCACTGAAATTTTGAGCTTTTTTTTTTTTTTTTTTTTTTTTTTTTTTTTTTACAAAGATTATAGCAAAATTAGGAAAATAAAATTGGTTTAATAACTAATTGATACCCTAATAATTAAATTTTGAAAATCCTATTTACAAATCTAAATAAAAATAGAAGTAAAAATACTCCCAGGCAACATCAAATAGCTACAGCTGGCTCACATTAAATGATTCCTCTGGAATAAATATCAAATTGAGATTATTATTTAATTTTATTTATTCATGTATTTTATATACATTATTTTTTTTTTTTTACTTATTTTATATACATAATTATTTTTTTTTTTACTTATTTCATTTATTTATTTTCTTGAGTTGTTTATTTTTCTTTCTTTTCAATACAAGCGTGTCTTAGCGAATGTAAGACGCAGCTGTTGAACTTTTGAATGCTACGTGAGACTGGACAGTTGATCGAGGCAGAAAACGCTGAAATCATTAAACGTCCAGTTTTGAGCCTATTGAACAGTTCAGTTAAATGCAATTCAGATAATGGGGTGGAGGTGGGGGCTCAAATCAGTGAGGGGGAGCCGATACGCGAAAAAAAATAAATAAATGAAAATAAATAACGTTAAGAGGTAGGCCTCAGAACACTGTGTATTCTCTTATGACGAACTGAAATTATCTGTATACCAGAATGGATTATTTCACAAGAAAAATGAAACATGATAAACGTTATATAAGTGTATAGAGAGCTAAATGACCTGAAATTATCTGTATACTCGAATGGATTACCCCACAAACAAATGAAGCTTGCATGGTCCCCTGTGAGTGCACAGTGAACTAGGCATAAAAAAAAAAAAAAGACTAAGTTCAGCCCCCCTCCCTTCCCCATTTGGCCCCAAAAGTCTCCAGGAGACGTACAATCCTGATGAAAATGAACAAACGGTGCAGTTTTAGGCCTTAACATATGTAAATTTGAGTTCTGCATCATGCAAAAAAAAAAAAAAAAAAAAAAAAAGAAATGACTAAGTCCATTACGTACCCCTCCCCCAGTTAGCCCCAAAAGTCCCTAAGGCCATAACATATTTAAATTTGAGTTCAGCACCACGCAAAACTGCTAAACAGACATACACAGAAAATTTTGGATAAATATGGCAAAATAGTCCCAAAAATGGAGTGTTTTATTAGTTTGTGAAATTTTTTTTTTTTTTTAAATCCAAGGCGTAGTTATTGAGAAAAGTGCGGACGGACGAACGGACAAGGATGAATTTACAGGTCCACCCTCCTTTTGTTGGGGGATTGAAAAAAAAAGAAAAAAAAAAAAAAAAAAAAAAGATAAACTTTATTATATACAAGTTTACAGGGAGAGGTAGGGCCCGAAATGGTGCAACATTATCTGGAGACTGGAATGAAAGCACCTGATAAACTTGATTATTAACATGTCTGCAAGCTAAGCTGTTTCTTCCAAACATCTTCTGTTGGTTGATCATTGCATTGAAAGTTTCTGCTACTCCTTGGTAGCAGATATTCTATTCTTTAAGTTCACAGATTTCTAATATTGAAGAGAACACGGGTTACCAATGGCACAAAAACTTCAGAAATGATAAAAACGTACATTTTCAACAATGGTCTTCGCTTCTTCTAATGCAAACTTGTATGGACTGCCACCAACTGTCGTATTTTCACTGTAAGAAAAGAAAAGAAAAGATTGTTTTGCTTCTATATTATAACAAAAATTGAATTTCAAGTAAAACAGATGGTACGTACGTAATTGTCATGTCGCAAATAGTAACATATCCAAAAATTATGAAATACGATAAGGGTAGAAAAATAATTATTTATGAAAAAAAGACATTTGTAAAATCTTGCAATTTGGTTTTAACAATTTGAATTGGAGAGTTAATAAGGGAGGTAATTAAGCTTTCAATTTCACACAAATCCAGTTATTTTTTTTATAAATTTTTTTTTTTTTTTAATTCAAACATTTGAAAGTCGGTCAGAACAAAATATACCACAAATTCAAGGAAAAGAAAATCAATATGGAAAGGACTCCAATAATTGTTAATTCTCTTCAAACAACAAAAAAATATTGTGAAAATAAAAGTTATATATAATGTAACTTAATATATTTATTTTTAAATTTGCATTAACGCTTTCAATAATTGAGAATTAAAAAATTTTTTTTTAATTACACAGCTAAAGTACTTTACACCCACTGGCAAATATACTCTGTGAACCAAGTGCAAAGAGATACAAATCATTACACATAATAGGCTGGTTCAAATCTTAAGACCTCTTGACAATTAGAAACATTCCTATGATAAAAAGTGTGAAAGCAAAGATTAAACAACTCATGCTACAGGTTTTTGAAGCTTCCATTAAGAATTCTTTAATTATAAAAAATTTGATAACATCTAAATATTAATTTACTTGTCCGTACATCCAGTGTCACAAAAAACATTACGAACATCAATTAGAAACGAATTAGCTCCCTTTATAGTCACTATCAGTTAAAAATCATTAAAACTATTTCCTCTTCAAAAATAAAAAAAAATAAAAATGGCTATATTTATGGTTTCAAATTTACTATTTTATTTCATAATTAAAAAATAAGTCATGTTGAGAGGAAACTAAGTTTTTTATTATAGATTCTTTAAAAATTTTTTTTAAATGTGCAAGTGCATTGACATCTGTTCCTTTATAATTTATGTTAAAAAAAATATGCAGAAAAAAGTTGTGATTTTTTCATTAAAAAAAAAAAAAAAAAAAAAAAAGTAAATTTTTTTTCAAATCAATTCTTTTTAGGTTAAAAAGAATTTGCTGAAGAATTGTTTTAGAGTTGTTATTTGTTTTATTTTATTTCTTATTTATTTTTTATAATGTTTTAGAAGTTTTTGACTGCCATGGAATTTCCACAGGTTCTGCTAGTTTTTATGAATATGGTACAATTAAAACATTGTCAAATAAGGTATAAAAAATAAAAATAAAATTAAATAGAAAAATGGATTCTCAAAATTCAATCAGAAATACAGGTTACAACAAAACTTATTGGTTTTCAGAAGATTCAACGATTCTGAAAATGGTCAAGAATCCCTTTAAGAACCAGATTTAAATTTGGTAATATATGTATACTAGTCATTAAATACAGACAAAAAATATAACCCGTTCACTTAGAAGGAGTGCTTAATGACAAATTGATGGTTGAATATGATTAATTTGTGATCATTTTACATTAAATAATAATTCTTATGGCATTCCGGCATATTTCTTGAGACATTTAATTCTTGCATTACTTCCCCTGTTTTCTAGACGGTGATAGCTGATTTGGCGTCCCCCGATGAAACATCTTCCAACAAATATTATGTATTATAATATATTATTTTTTACTAGCGGGGGTACCCGGCGTTGCCCGAGTGTTTGTTTCCGGGACGGGGGGGGGGGGGAAGAGGAGTTTTAAAAAATGTTATGGTAGGTAAGTAGGAAGGATCAAACCCAGAGTCATGAGTAAAAGTAGGAAAATAAAGTGTGAAAAAAAAAAAAAAAAAAAAAAAAAAAACGACTACGGTAGGTCGGCGCGAACGTGAAAATATAATGTGAATTGTCCAGCACGCTAACCACTACGCCACAGAGCACTGCAGCTTAGTTTAGTGATTTTAAATAACTTCACATGAAAGAACTACGAAGCCAAACCGGTGTTCTCTTCTCAACTGTTCCTTGTGAACGATCCCCAAACGGTGTTAAGTGGTGACAGGGGGAGGAGGAATTTATTAGAGAGAAAATATTTTACCACTTCCATTGATCTTAACCGATTTTGGCCGTGACTTCTCAGCAGAAAAAGTATAGAAATCTAAGATTATCGAGGAATTTGAGAAATAATAAGCCTATAACACACCTCAGATATTGTTCTGCCGTTTGTGCATATTATATTTGCCTGAAATA
The DNA here is from genome assembly GCF_053919585.1 of Euprymna scolopes. Classification (NCBI taxonomy): domain Eukaryota; kingdom Metazoa; phylum Mollusca; class Cephalopoda; order Sepiida; family Sepiolidae; genus Euprymna; species Euprymna scolopes. The sequence goes on from NC_136516.1 coordinate 33,867,469, forward strand.
TCTTGATTTTTAATCCTATTAATGTCAAAATCAGACGGGAAAAAATGGGTTCATTTTATTTATATAGAGATTATTAATATTTTATATGAAAATAAGTGACATGTGAACAATTTTTACTTTTATTTAATAAACGTATATTTATTTCTTTTAACTTAACTTTCTTGTTTATGTGAAACATTAAAAGTAAAACTTTTTTTACAGAAAAGTATCATTCTTATGTCAAACTACTAATAATACAAATACTATTAATAATAATAAGCATAAGGCACTTGTACAGTTTAATGAAGACATTAAAAAATGAAAATATTGAAAAAAAAAAAAAAAGATTATATTGTACGTATCCGTTTTGGACTGAAGACCCCCCCCCCCCACACACACACACACTTTGATAGAGTAGTTTTTTTTTTCAGTGAAAAAATACGTTTTTATGACAGCACGTTAAAGGCGGACATCTTGGAATTTTTAGAACACGCCACGGGGAGATAACTCAATTTAAAGCGCCAAAACTCCCTCCCATCTTTAATGCTAGCTTTCCTTCCTAAAAATCGAACCTTTTTCTCGGTATCATAACAAATTGTTTTTCGCTGTAAAAAACTACTTGAGGAAATTAAGTGAAATTTTTTTGGAGAGAACTTAATTCCATAACGGATATGTACAATTTAAACTTTTTTAAAAATATTTTTATTTTTTTAATGTCTTCATCAAGCATAATAATAATTTGTCTAAAAATGTGATGAATTTCTTCAGTTAAAATATGTTTGGAAGATGCTTCATCGGGGACACCAAGTTGTCTATCACTGTCTAGAAAACAGGGGAAGTAATGCAACCATGAAATATCTCAAGAAATATGCCAGAATGCCATTCTAATTAATCTCCATGCATCAAACGGATACCATAATACTTAGTTTGTTGCACTCTATAAACATAATCCGTACAAAATTTCAGCCAGATTAGCCCAGTAGTTCTCGAAAAAAGTGGAATGGGCAGATAGGCAGACTAAGAGAAATATAATATTAACATTCTTAGAAAATTTAAAGTTCAGTGGTCAGATGAACTAAAAAGCTGACAGACAATTTCATTTATAAATGCGATCTCTTTAACAATGAAAAATTAGAAAAAAAAAAATTGTCAGTTATTTCATGTAGAAATGTAGTTTTGTTTGAAGCGGGGGTGATCAGGTAAAAATGTTTCGCTAATCAAACATGTGCGAACGATCATTTTGTTCTTTGTTTTTTTTTTTGAAAGATAAATTTACGTCATAACATCTGTATTGGCAGGGTCCGATCGATAACTTGTTTACTTTTTTTTTTTTTTTTTTTTTTTTTTTTTTAAATTCAATTTTCACCCCAAACAAGGCACAGTGCCACTTTGAAGTAGAGGGGTTACTATTGGGGACATTAGTTGCAGGGATGTTATGAAAGGAGAGGAGTAGCAAGATGTCTGTTCACATTACACTTGAACTTCTGCATGTCAGTACAGTTGGGAAAGCAGAATCCCAGAAGGGAGTTCCAAAGTTTAGCAGTTCTAGGGAAGAAACTATTGGAGTAGAAGGCTTTCTTACACCTAGGAATCTCTGTGAAGGGGTGGGATTTAGCTGCTTGTTAGGTTTGTCGGAGGTAGTCACGTTGAGAGGGTACAAGTGCTTGTAGTTCATCAGAGCATTCACCATTGAAGTACTTGTAGAACACGCAGAGGGGTGCAACATTTTGTCGATGGGACAGAGGCTGAAGCCTAGATGACAGTTCAGGACCTATCAGGTTGACGACTCTTTTGAACCCTGTCAAGGAGTGAGAGACAAGCAGCAGATGCACCAGCCCAAATGTGGCAACAGTACTCCATACATAGGCGAACGGTGGCCTTATGGAGGTACAGGATACTTTCAGATGCAAGTAGTTTTCTAGCACGGTAGAGAGAGCCCACCTTCTTCCCTTTACTTATGAACTCAACTGTTGCAAATTTGTGTCCACCATGCGACATATTTTGGGCTTTATTTTATTTTTTTTTTTTGCATACAAAATTTTGCTTTTGCTTCTGGCACTCCAGTTTTTTTGTTTTTTTAACTGTATTTTACGACACCCCTCCCCAGTTTATTTATGATGAGTAAGGAATGAAGATAAATATACTTACCAACTGATTCCTGCTGCATCGATAGTTTTGTTCATTAAACCCTCCCACTGTTTGTGAGTTTCTTCGATGACTTTTAGAGCATAGGCCTAAAACGAAAAAAAAAAAAAAAAAAGGATACAATGTTAGAAAATATTTGGTTTAATGAACAATAAAATAAAAATAAATATAAACAAGTTATGTCCTATGAGGTAAGAAAATAAAAAAAAAAAAAAACTTTTTCCTAATTGATTTCTTTGTGGGCAGGTTTTCAAATATTAATTTCTTTTGGATACTCCCATCATTATCATCCTCGGTTTAATATCATATTTAGATAATGGCATGTGTTAGACAGCTTTGAAAAATTGACTTCCAAAGTAATCTATTTCTAGCCAGATCTTTATTTATCCATCTTTCTAAAAGAAAAAAAAAAAATCCATCATTACTACTTCCTCCCATGTTTTAAACCTGCAACCTAAGCTATTCTGCATATACAGGGTTCGTACAGATTTTCAACATTCATTTTAAGGACTTTTCAAAGCTTTCAAAGTTTTTCAAGGCCTTCTCCAGACAAAATTCAACTTTTCCAAATAAATCTGAGGTAATCCACAGCGATTCGAAAAAGTGGTCAATCAAATATATAACAAATAAATGTTACCAAAGCCAATAAAACTTACTTTACAATCTACCTGCATCAGTTTTTAGTGTGTGTGTGTTTTTAAGTAGTTTTGAATGCTTCTTATTTCAAATCTCAAATATTAACTCTTTATGACTGTCTTTTTAATTTGCCCGACTTTGAAACGTTAAATATTTGACATTTTCGGATCGGCGCGTGTTACTTTCATTTTTCGGTATAAAAGCAAAACTCAATTTGAATCTCTGGTTCACAGCCAGTGGTCTCCTGAAAGTGATGTAACGTTTGGTCAATGTCGGCTTATCTTTATATCAGACGGTTGCTTTCATTTCGGGAAGAGACACTCCCCTAATAAACAGGGAGCTGGTTTTCCCCAAAGTTAGGTAAAAACAAACAAACGGGGGTTTATTGGCCTCAATAAAAATTGTCCCGCAGAAAATGTTAACTGCTGAATATCTATTGCTTACGTAGTCTAGACGCTCGCACAAAATATTAACGCTATGACTTTTCCTTGACGTCATTTAGTGCGAGCACCTGTCAATTCTCTTCTTAAATAAATTCAAACGTCTTTCAGTAACTCATTCTGGCTGGCTGAGCGGTTAACGTGTCATGTTTTTTTTCCAACTTCACCTCAGGGTTTTGGGTTCAATCCTACCTACTTACCAAACTTTTTTTAATGCTATATGAAAAAAAAAAAAAAAACATTTAGAGTGTTTTTCACCTTGTTTTTAGCTTCTCCATTGAAGGCAAACTGGTTTTCCGGTTTTCCATCTGGAACTTTATAATATCGGAACCACTCATACGTGGCCTGAAATCAAAATTCAAACAATTTATTAAACGAGATTTGTCATTCAAAAGAAAAAATATGGTTCGGATAATACAGGGGTTAGCAGCATCAGGGTTTCCCCCCCCCCCCCAGATTCTTCAGTCTATTTTGACAGGTAAAATCTTAATTAAAATCTACAAGAATTTGGAAAGTACAAAATATGGTGCAACTTCCAAAAATTACAAAAAGGTCCAGTAGAAGATGTGCTAGAGCTAATTTTTGGAAAAAAAAGTGTGCAGTAGATAGAGAAAAAGCAAGATGGCCGACCTGAAAGATAGTGCCATTGAATACTGTGCAAAGAAATTTAAATAGAATGCAGTTATTTCCCTGTTTTTGATCTTCTAAAGGGCTAATTTACAGTTAAAAATCGTTGATTATCTGTTAAAAAACAGATTTATTCTTTTTATCATCATCATCGCTGTTATATCCAACAATGTGAAATCTCTTGAACTCAAAAGGACCATCCAGAAGACTGATCCGCAACAAGCAAGACAACCCGACGTCTGGTCCACAGTCGTTGTCACAAAGTACATAATGTTTTTCTCTGAAATGCATTTTTTCTTTCTAAGACACACTATTGTAAAGTTGCACCCAAAATATCTGATAAAATTTCAGAGAGACACAAATTGGAGTATAAATACGAAAACTAAGAGTACAAAGAAAAGTAATTTGACTAATGAAAACAAATTTCATGAAAATAGAAATTAAATTCTTAAATTTAACTACTTTACAAGGAATTTAATAGAAAAATACTTAAAATGAGATTTTTATTACAAAAAAAAAATCTCCCCTTCTAACTTAAACTTTATTGCTTAAAGACAGAAAGAGAAAAAATTGTTAATTCCACCACAATTAGACTTTTTTTTCATTTTGTCTGATTATTTCCATTTATTATTTTAATAGTGGATGCTCTGACGAACTACAAGCCATTGTACCCCCCCCCCCAGCAAACTCAACAAGCAGCAAAGTCCCAAACCTACACAGAAGAGATCCAGAGATGTAAGAAAACCTACTTTAATAGCTTTTTTCCCCAAAACTGTTAGACTTTGGAATTTCTTACCAATGTTCCTGCTTCCAACTGTACTGGCATGCAGAAGTTCAAGTGTAATAATGTGAACAGACATCTTGCTGCTCAACTCCCTACATAGTATCCCTGCAACTTATGTCCCTGATAGTTACCTCCTACAGAAAAGTGGGACTGTGCCTTGTTTGGGGTGAAAATGTAATTATAAAAAAAAAAAAAAAAAATGTAAAGGAAAGTTGTGTATATTCAACTAAAAGTCAAAACTAATAAAACAAACACCCACAAAGTTGGTATATTCTTGAATGTCAATAGAAAAAATTATTCATCCAGGAGGTTAGTTTTTTTTCAGACATTCTTAACTTTATTATGTATAAAGGTGTGAAGAAAATGCTTGTGCCCTAAGAAACAAAACTCAGAAAATTACTATTTTTATTTATTACTAGCAGGCCATCTGGTGTTGCCTATGGACTATTATCTTCATCTTTTCTTAGTTGTTTCATGACGTTTCGACCAACTATTCCTCAGGCCTTTGAAACAACTAAGAAAAGATAATAGTCTGCAATAAATAAATTAAAAAATACTCATCTCAATAATGAATTCCAATTAAATAATATATAGTTAACTTCTTGTAAGTAAAAAGAAAAAAAATACTCTACCTGAAATCGAAACCACAACATGGAATCAAGTACGATAACCATTAGGCCAGATTGACACAATTTTGTAAAAGGGTTTTCAAACCTACTTGTTCTTAACATAAAAAGCTGTCATGTGGACAATTCGTGCATGCGGTTGTGAAACAGTTGACAAACAGATAAAAATCCAATGACCTGCTAACTCCGAATTTTATTTATTGTATTTCTCTTCAAAAATAGGAGGTGATAAACTTTGAAAGGGTAGTTTTAACAGTGCTCTGGATGTCATTTTTTATCCCCCCCCCCCACTTTATATGGGCAGAGGAGGAAGAGGGGAAAAAAATGGAGAGGTGAAGAGAGATAGATAAATAGAGAGATATAGAGAATGTTTAATGAAAATAACCTCATTTATTTTGGTTTTAGTGATTCCTAAACAATGCTGGGTAACCCTGCTAAAAGAATTCTACATCATGTAATAAAAGAAAGAAAGAAAAAAAAAGTCTACATACCTTCAAAAATCCAGGCATGTGTTTCTCGATATCTTCAACATCTAAAAAAAAAAAAAAAAAAAAAATCCAATTTCAATCAATATCAAGTATTTATTCACACTTGCGAAAATTTGATTACAATATTTATTGATCCATCAAACGTTCAAAGACTTAAAGAAAAATGATAAAAAAATTTATTCAATTTTATTTTTATCTACTTTTCTTATTTCTTTAATTGCTCTAATATATTGAGCTTTTTATTATCTTGATAGGTTCCAATTGTAAAATAATATATACAAGACATTGATAACTCACCATTTGACACCAGAAGAGATTGACTTATTGCTTACAATTGTTGTTACAAATAGACAATGAAGTTTAAAAAAAAAAAAAAAAAAAAAAAAACCCTCTTAACATGGAATTTGGTTTTAAAAATGCTTTCATATATATATATATATGACACTATTTGTGTCATGAATGCATGCAGCGAGGTGCATATTGCGGTGAGAAGGGGTGTTTGACCGGACGGGATGGGGTGAAAGAGCGCAGAGAAATGCAAAATCTTAGCTAGGAAAATAGGACCAATCGCCGATATGTCATTATGAGCTTGTTAAAGGCAAAGCAGATGGTCTTGCTTGTCAAATAGAGGAAGAGAGGGCAGAAGAGGGGGGTGTTGATGTCTGATTGGGACAAAACAGAAATGTCTATGGGGTTTTGTCAGAAAGAGAAAAAAACAAATAATTGTTGTTTTTATCTCATTGTCGTTATATATCTGTTAACATGAAAGGTTGTTTTTAAAACCTCTGTTGAGAGGTAATGAAGAGATCCAGAGATCCTTAGCTGATTAAGGCTGACAACTTAGAATGGGGGGGGGGGTCAAGGTTAAAGGTCGCCACCAAGCATTGTTCGACCTGGAATGACTAATCACTCCTAATTTGATAAGTAAAAACCTCAGTAAAAAGAAAGAAAAGAGAAAGGGAGTACAAATTAATAGGATAAAAGAAGAGAGGTGTTGAGTGGACAAGACAAAGGGTAAGCTCTAAGAGGAAGAAAGAAGGGGTGTTTGTAACCACTCTCTGAAGGAGAGGTGGGGAAAAGGGGTTGGATTTAGAAAAAGGAATTCTAAAGAGAGTAGAGTCATAGCCAGCAAACTGAACAGCTGGGCTGGTCAAGCGCTCCCCGATCAGGGAGCCCTCAGGGCCTGATGTTAACTAGCCTGTGTTAATGGGAAATCTGTGACTTTACTGGTCTGGTCTTACATCGTTTCACTGCTATAGTCAGTCACCTCAATTTAGACAGTGGCTGTTATGAAGTAATGAAATTAATAGTTTGTTATTGCTATAAACCGGAGTTCTGTTCGTTTGTGATGAGGACTCTTCATTTTGCAGCAAGCAGAGTGATTGATGTACCCGGAGACTACCTACACAGAGTAAGAGACGATTCGATCAAGAGGCAAAGCGCCCCACCATGAAAACACAGTGGGTGAAGACGATCTACAGGCCAACTTGTGACGGGACAATGTACGATTGAAGAACACCTGTCATATCAGGTGGAATCCGACAAGGTTAAGGATACTCGGTGTGGTTGGTGCAGTATCGTGTCTGCGTTTTTTATATATATATAGCACTTTCAGTTGAATTAAAAAGTCGATCAGTTTAGCTCGCATGCACAGATCATCATAATTAGATCCCTGACTGACGTTAAAAACATTTAATGAAATAAATATTTAAAATTCAACAGCATTTCTTGCGGTTAACGATAGCCGATTGGATATGGTTCTTGCTAATGAAGCCAGAGATGGCTTCTGTCGCCGGGGTCAAATCTATATGCACTGAAGATTCCCGAAAGGAGGAAACACTAATGTCTGAAGGTATTTAATAATTATTATAGTATATATATATTACACACACACACACACACACACACACACACACAGCATTGCCAGGCAAAAAAAACTTTGCCGGTTTGAGGGTTTAGTCATATACTACTTAATACCCACCAAATATCCTAAGTTGTTATCTTCCTAATAGTTGACCATATTTAGAATTTTTGAAAACAAAACAGTCATCTCCATCTATGAATTGTAGGAGGAAATATGGGGAGTTGATGGCCTTCGTTGCATAGGGTAGAATTTGCTGCAAAGTCTTGGCAAATAGTTTGGCCTTTTCGGATGCTGACGAGATGATCTCTGGTCCATTGATAATGGTTGGGATAGAACGCACGCTTCTGTTCAGGATCCTATTTGCTATTTGCCAGAACTGGTGGGAACCAAGTTGCTGCTCAGCTACTTTGGATTTAACGGATTGAGCATATAGCTCTCTTGCAGTTTTTATTAACTCTTATAAATTGAACTTTTTGACGTAATAAAAAACGTAGTGCATTTTGGGTCAAGAAATCAGTATCTTCAGACAACCTGATCTGGTAGGACTAGGTAAATATATATTTTAAACACACGAATGGTGAAGAGGACACAAATCATAGATAATGACAAATTATGCATTTAAAATTCACCATATTTACAATTGAAGTTGACCTACAAGAAAATCTCATCGTTTCTATTCAATCTTGGGGGTGGGGGGGTCAGTGGATTATTCTTTTATGAGAGTGTAAGTAAATGGACACTTACCATTAATTACATTGGCCAAAGGATCATTCACATCAATTGCCAGAACTTTCCAGTCAGTTTCTCCTAGAAAATAAAAAAACAAAAAGAACAGGGTTAACTGCGAAGTAGAGGATGTTAACATCACATGCAAATTCATAGTAAGGGCTAAAAAGTAACTTTTTATTCTACTATCTACAATCCATAAAAATATGTCCAATAGTTTTACTTCCTATTGAATTCCAGGTTTATTATAGCTTCTTTATATCTTCATAGATATAAAGAAAATTTGATCCCTTCAATTCCTTTTAATAACAAAAAGGTATAGAAAACAAATTAAAAAAAAAAAAACTAGGCTCAATGTTCACAGGGAACAGGATGTGGAACAAATACATCAAGGACATTGCCGCAGCTGCTGCAAGGAAGGTGGGCTCTCTCCCTCTCTACCGTGCTAGAAAGTTACTTAGGCCTGAAAGTATCCTGTACCTCTACAAGGTACCATTCGCCCCTGGTATGCAGTATTATTACCATATTTGGGCTGGTGCATCTGCTACTAGTTTTTCACTCCTGGACAGGGTTCCAAAGATAGTTGTCAACCTAATAGGTCCCGAACTGTTAGCTAGGCTTCAGCCTCTCTCCCATAGACGAAATGTTGCATTCCGCTGCCTGTTTTACAAGTATTTTAATGGTAAATGCTGACGAACTACAAGCCCTTATACCCCCCCCCCCTCGACGTAAATACTCCCACAAGCAGTAGATGCCAGAAAGCCTTTTACTCTAATAGTTTCCTCCCTAGAACTGTTAGACTATGGAATTCCCTCCCGGGTTCTTGCTTCCAACCGTTATGACATGCAGAAATTCAAGTGTAATGTAAACAGTCATCTCGCTAAACTCCCTACACAGGATCCCTGCAATTATGTCCCAAATAGTAGCCCTCTACATCAAAGTGGCACTGTGCATTATTTGGGGTGAAAATGGAATATGAAAAAAAAATAATAAAATAAAAAAAAATAAAAAATAAAATAAAAAATAAAATAAAATAAAAAATAAAAAAAAAAAAATAAAAAATAAAATAAAAAAAAAAAATAAATAAAAAAAAAAATAAATAAATAAATAAAAAAAAAAATCAATAAATAAAATAAAAAAAAAAATAAAAAAAAAAAAAATAAATAAAAAAAATAAAATAAAATAAAAAAAAAATAAAATAAATAAAAAAAAAAAAAAATAAAATAAAATAAAAAAAAAAAATAAATAAAAAAAAATAAAATAAAAAAAAAAAAAATTAAAAAAAAAAAAAAAAAAATAAGGGGGTGGGGGTAGAAACTTAAATAAAAAAAAATTTTCAATCAATTTCATACACAAGAACTTAAGTTTGCCCAGCTGGGAAAACTTGAGTTCTTGTACTGGAAAAATATCCAGTAAATAAAACGTTTAGTAAATTGTTATTTTTGGGAATTTCCATACACCAAACATGAATATAAATATCACTAAAACATCCGCTGGGTCATAAGCTTCATTTTGGTACCTTACTTGCCTGGGTGGATTGCCGGTAGGCTGAGATAAACCGCGTCACACACACAGAGTAAATCGAACTTAATACCGGAAAAATATCCAGTAAATAAAACGTTTAGCAAATCGTTATTTTTTTGCATTTCTATACACCAAACATGGATATAAATATCACTAAAACATCCGCTGGGTCATAAGCTTCATTTTGGTACCTTACTTGCCTGGGTGGATTGCCTGTAGGTTGAGATAAACCGTGTCACACACACACACACACACACTAGGAAAATTTATAAGATTTTTTTTAAGTTGTGTCTTGTGTTGTTTTCTGAGATTACTTCAGACACACACACAATTTTATACATATATTAGCAAGTTGACTCGGTCAAAGATGAGTACAAGTGAAATTAACATAAAGGAGTTTCATGAAGAAAGTCACTTTGTGTAGCTATGGCCAACATGTAATCCACATCTGGTGCAGAAAAGATGTGTTAAATGAAGAGGGGGGGGGATGACGACTGATCAATAGGGACAAACAACAATCAATCATTTTTATGTCCATAAAATAAAACATAAGTAAAAATAAATTATAAAAAAAACAAGAAGAAAATATATATATATAAATACAAAATTATAGAACAAATAAAAATAAATTTTCAGCAACTTTTTTTTACATTTCTAATAACAAATCGAATATATTTTTGGCAAACAGTTTAAGAGGCCACAGTGAATATCATTCCACACATTCAAGTGAAAAATCATAATTCCTCGTCTAAACATGGTGCACCCGATCGTCCTGTTGGACTTCAACCTGATTAAAGTAGCTTCTTAGGGAGTCGAGGAGTCCTATCACAATTTATTATTATTATTTTTTTTTTTTTTTTGCAATAAAATTTTTCCAAGATATCCACTTTAACTTTTATACAGGAAGTAAAAAAAAAATTTTTTTTTTTTAACATTTTATTAGAAAGGATTGGGACAGGCTTACTAACCTGTTTTTTCTTTGTCCCACTTTGTATTATATTTCAATGAAATAACACACATACAAATTTATAAACAAACCTACTAAATTCTAAGAAAGGTGGCCTATAGCGTAAATGTGATATTCTGATAATTGCTAATGTGTCTAATTCATACACTTTTGAGGATGATATGCCAAATTTGTAGTGATAGGAGGATTCCACCCCTGCACCCCCAATCTGTTATAATTACCGATTTTTTGAAAACTACTATGTATTTTATTTTTTTTAATTAATTTTTAAATTACCATAAAAACTCTAATATATGCATGTATTTTTACAAATGTAAACAAAAATAGATTTTTGGAACAGGATGATTTATAAAATTTAGTTTTACTGGTAGTTTAAAATTAATAAATGTTTATCATTAGCCCCAAAAACAGAAAATTAAACTTTAAAAACAGGCACAAATCTTTCCGATACTGATACAAAAAAAAAAAAAAAAAAAATTTTTTTAAGTAAGTCAAAGTGTAGTATCTGTTAACAATTCTTCTCCCCCCAATCCAATGGGTCCCTTTTGGGAGTTCTATCCCCCTCCCCATTAACAAATGCCATTGTGGGAAGTCAAGTAAATAGAAACAAATACGAATTTGTAAACCACCCCATAAAAACAAAATAAAAATTTAAATCATAGTACAAATGCAGTTTTAGGCATAATTAAGCACAAGCTGTTGATAGTTGCCTTGAAACAGGTGTGGAATTGTAAATAACCCCACCCCAACACAATTCTATTGTAAGGTTTTTTTATTTTTTAAAAATTCATTTTCACCGCTAAACAAGACATTGCCACTTGGACATAAGGGGCTATATGGGATAAGGGTATTCTGTAAGCTGCTGTAAGATGCTGAAGAAAAACTACCAGACGATTAATTCAAAACGCAGTATTCCATTCATTTTCCCCATGTTAAGAATGAGTTTCAATTTAGAAAGTCATTTTTAGCATGGCAAAAGTAGGGAAATTTCATATTGACAGCTCGTGCGTTGAAAGTCATTTCTGGTAAAAAAAAATAAAAAAAATCGTAATTTAATGAATTTTACACTCATTAAAACTTGTCTCTGGACACATAAAAATTTGTAGGTTTTTGTTCAGAAAAAATTTGCAAGTCTATTGAAAAAAAAAAAAAAAAGTCTAATTTTATAAAATCAATCAACTTCAGCCTCTATCCCATCACTGCAACAATGTTGTATTCCTGTTCTTGTTACTTCAACGGAATGTGTTCTGACGAAACTTGCTGCATTGTGCCCCCCCATTAACATAAACAACCCTGTTCAACGAATCAACAAAATCCCACCCCTTCACCGCAAAGGTTTTCAGTTGCCAGAAAGGTTCTAGCCTTTGGAATTTCCATTCCTGCTCCTTATTTCCTTCTGACTGTACCAACACAAATTCAAATGTAATGTGTTGGAATGCCACTACAAATCTGGCTCCTAATTTATAATAACTTCTTACGTCTCCGTAGCGATGTGCCTTGTTTAGGATAAACAGAAAAAAGTGACATAGGTTCCAAGAGTTTTGACAGATAGACCAAAAGATAGTCAGCGGTTATATCGGTGAAAACATGAAAAGTACAAAGATGAGAAGAGTAATTTGAATAATATAACAATATCAGTATTAGATGAGACGGCATTAAGTGAAGAAAGCAAAGTGGAGTTACCTTCGTCGATAAGGCACATGACACCAAGCGCCTTAACTTGGACAACTGCTCCTCTTTGATGAATCTGAAAAAAAAAATAAAAATAAAAATAAAATTTTTTTAAAATAATTTAAAATGTTCTTGTCCAGAATCTCCCCTATATTAAAAAACAAAGAAAAATGCGTATGTATGTATGTATGTATGCATGTCGGAACAAAAATGCCATATTTAAAAAATTATGTAAATTGATCAAGTAGTTTTTTTATAAAAATTTAAATTTATTCATATGGAATAACCGTCTCATGCTATTTTGAAAAAATAAATAAAAAAATAAAAAACAAGGGTGTTTATTCAACAATACTCCAAAACTTGCAAGATTAATGTTGTTGCCCCCCCGCCATCATCTTTTAAAATTGAATGTTGGTCAAAGGAGAAAAGGAATGTGAAGATAGAATCAAGACTTTACTGGTGAATTAAAAAAAAAAGGAAAAAAAAAAAGGAAAAAAAAAAAAAAAAAGAAAAAAAAAAAAAGAGTTATTAGTATCCAGTAATTTGATTAAATTTAATGCTTTTTTTTCCACTTTGGTGTAGGGGGCTACTATCAGGGGCAATAACTACTGCGGTACTATGTAGGGATTTGGGCAGCAAGATGTCGGTTCACGTTACACTTGAACTTCTGAACGTCAGTACTGTTGGGGAAGCAGGGACCTGGAATGGAATTCCAGAGTCTAGCGGTTCTGGGGAAGAAACTATTGGAGTAAAAAGATCTTTTACATCTAGGGATCTCTACAGTGTGGGGGTGGGATTTAGCAGCCTGTCGGGTGATTGCAGTTCGTCAGAGCATTCACCACTAAAATACTTGTAGAAAAGGCTTACGAATTCCATTAAAAAAGATTTTTAACATAGGAAAAATTTGGGACAAGAACCAAAATATTTCAAGAAAATCAAGTCAAGTGAACAAAAATCTATTTATTCAAACATTTGTTTTTTTTTTTTTGTTATTTTTTTTTTTTTGGACTACCAAGTAATTTTTTCCTCACAGGAACCAACTTGTTATTTAACTTGAACAAGTTTTTGCCTAAATGTCTATTTCTGCTTTCCATCCACTAAAAAGAAGTAATTGGTACTTTTTTCTTTTCACTAATGCCAATTCCCTTATGTTAACCAATTCCTTGAGTTGTGTGCATGTCCAGAGAGAGGAATGAACGAGGGGGGGAGGGTAAGTTTAAAGGAGAAAGCAAAGTTTTAATTGAAACTTTAAACTATGCAGTGTAGACCAACTAGTCTTACAAATAAAGAAAGATCAATTTTATGGCATATTTTAGTTTTATGAGTGATAGCATTTTTTTTTTTTTTTTTAATAAAAAAATATGTTTAGTCAATGACTTTTACCAAACATTGGTCAGTATTGTTCAAAACTGATTTTATTTTCAATTGATTTCAATTGATTTTTAACAGGGCTTTACATTGCTAATGAAATAGTCGCATTTGTGAGTGATTTTCCCCAACTGATTGTGTTTTTGTTTTCACCGATAATCTTCGCAAGCTCATTACCAGGTAAAAAATGTCTTTTAAACCTTTATTTATTTATTTTTTTTAAATAAAATGAGCAAAGTCAAATTATTTTAGTTTAATAGAACAATATACACTTTTTTTTTTTTTTTAAGGAATGCCTTTCAAAAATGTCTACAGAATTTTGAATGTTTATACCTTCAAGTCTCAACACAATAAGGTGCATATTTAGAATTACTTAAAAAAACTGATGTAAGTACTCATCACAGAACAAAGATGTCATATTCCAAAAATCATGTGTTTGGTTAGTAAACGAAAATATTTTGTTTTTTTTTATCAATTAAAAGATAAATTTGTCGAAAGAGTCCTGTTTAATATTAAATCCTGACTAATTTTATTTTTAATCATAAATAAAATAAGGGGGAGGAGTTCGTACCCTTGCAATCAGAAGTCCTAATACTCCTATTCAAATCATTGGATACTAATAACTTTTCTTTCATATTCACCAGTAGTCTTGATTTTATCTTTTTCACTTTCTTTTTCTCCTTTGACCAACATTCAATCCTAAAGGGTTGGGGAAGGGTGTGTGATTTGGTTTATATATTTAATACAGGTGATGCTTCATATTTATCCAGATGAGTCAGTTGATTACTGTGCTATACTTAGAGACTGAGTTTGAGTTCAAATCCTACCAGAATTTTGTGACAACGCCGGTTTGTTATTTGTAAAAGCCTGAAGTTATTCTTTTATAAGACAAATTTTTTCTAAGTTTTTTTTATTTAATTGTTTCATTCTTTTTTTCTTTTTCTTTTCTTTGCTTTTTTCATTATTTTTTTCTTTTCCTTTTTTCATTATTTTATTTTTTAATTGTGCTGATTTGTTTTGTGTTTTCTTTTTTGTTTTATTCATATTTTCTTTGCTGTTTTCATTCTTTTTTTCATATTTTGTTTAGGTTTTCTCGGGAATTGAAGGAAATTATCATCATCCCTTTCAATCATTTTTTTCTCTCTCGCTCTACTTCATCTCGTTCTGTCTTCCATCATCCGTTCCTTTATTAGTTTCCTCCTCCTTTCTCCATACTGTCCCAATGCTCTTCCCGGTCTATCTCTTCTATATATACTAGCGGGGTTTCCCAGGTGTTTGTAGGTGTGTGTGTGCAGAAAAAGTGTTAGGCAGATAGGCTCTAACCCAAAGCTTTGAAGCAAAGGCGGAAAAGAAAGTGTAAGGGCCATTCTGTGTCAAATCATCCAGAAATTTGGGATTTGAAATCCATACCCCCATACTTTCAACAGAAACTGAGTTAACGAAACCAGAACTTTTAACTATTTTTGGTCCAAAGACAAACAATTTATGGTGTCTAAAAAATTTTTTTAAAAATTAATAAAAAAATAAATATATATATATATATATATATATATATGTGTGTGAAAAAAAGTAATGCGTTACCATGCAAGCCACCCCCCTCCCTTTTTTTATTTATTTATTCCATTTTGGGGCACATGTGAAAAAAATCCAAAAACACTTAATATCTCTATAAGGCTTAATTTTTGAGAAAATCTGATGCCATTTTTGGATTCATTGGGTCAAAAAAACTTACCTGTGTGAATTTTTAGAGCCATATAATCTTTCAATCAGAAAATATTAAAAAAAATAACATAACAAAATTGTCGCCCGGGTGTCACATTATGTGACTAACGCAAAAAAAAAAAAAAAAAAATGCTCTAAATCTGGAACCGCTTGGAGTTACATGCTCAAATTTCCAGGATTTCTTAGTTCCTATATTGTTTATCTGCAGTGCAAACTACAGCCAAATCTATGGATATCAGCATCAAACTCTGGACGATTTGATGCGGAATAAACCGAAAGAAAAGGTGATATGTTACCGCGACGCTAAGAGGGCAAAGAATTGAGAAAGGTTGAAATCAATTAAAAAGTTAAGTGAACTCGTTCACACAGGTGCATAAATTTATATAAATATTTTGTTAATATTTTAATAACCTACTCGTAGGAAAGTTATTTAGCTAGTAATGGTTTATTCACCTGAAATAAAAGTATAAACTCAATAAGGAAATTGATGACATTTATCATTTCGAACCTTTTCGATAGGGATTTAATAACCAATAAAAATAATTTAATAAATAGAAAACTCGGAATAGATAAGCATACGTAATCTTACTGATAAAGATATCTTATTGACATACTTACATAAATATTAAGATCAAAAAAATTTCATTATGGTTTAAACATGGATTTCTACTAGCATCTTTAAAAAAATTTTTTTTTTTTTTTTACTTTAATTGAATGACAATTTTAGTAGCAGTGAGGATATGTCATTGGAAAATATAATCTTATGTTAGAAAAATAGCAATTTGAACGTTTGTAAAATCTTTCACCAGTTACCCTTTGAACGCGTATCTCCTCTAACTACCTTTAGCAACTAGTTCAATAGATTGAAAAATTTGTTTAAAAACACCCGGGACAGTAAAAAAAAAAAAAAAAAACCACCAGAGACAATAAAAAAAATATGGGGAAATAAAAGTATGGAGAGAAAGGGTGTATAACAAAGGAAAAACAAAATAAAATGGAGGAAAAAAAAAAAAAAAAAAAAAAAAAAAAAAAACATAAGGGGGGGGGGTACTCCACCCACACATAGGTAAAATGTAAATTTTGTGATATTGCTACATTTTTATTGTCCTGTCATTAAAGCAAGTTCTTTTGTAATTTTTATAAATAGAGAATAACTGGATTCTTTAGATAATAAATAAATTATATGCAATTAAAAAAAACACTTAACATCTGTTGGATTTGCCAAATTAATTACAGACAAAAGAGAAAAATCATTTGACCTTCAACATAAAAAAAGGTCACAGATCAAAAGTCATTGCTTTTCAACCGAGCAAGCAAAATGAAGTCTGAAAACAATTACAAGAAATCACATTCATGGTATTGTAACAGAAATTACGTTTAAGATTTCATAGAAAACTAGCAGGGATATCCAGTGTTGCCCAGAATAAGAAAATGTAGGTTTTTTATTTTTTAAATTTATTTACTTCGTCTTTTTTTACAACAGCAAAATCTGGCAGAACACCATAAGATGGAGTAAAGCCAGCTATCCTGAGGGGGCATGTTGTCCGGCATAAAATACCTGTCAATAGGATCAGTCGGCATTACCTGGTAGGAGCATCCCAGGCGACCAGCAATGACTTCCCCCCACTGCTTCAAAAAAAAGAAGTAATACTTGGAAGGGTGCACTTCATAAGACCGAGCCAAACCATACCACATTCTGACAAAATAGATTCGGTGGTTCAAGTCAATCCTTAGGTTATTGAACAGTCAAATAACGTATCATGGCTGATATATAAGGAAAAAAAAAATGGCCTGACAAAATAATGTAATCGTTCTTTTTAAACTTACCTATCTAATCCATACAGAATTTTGCAACTGCTTCAATCACAGTGATATTTATACCCCCCCCCACACACACACACTGATAGAATTATTGTAAGCCATGGATTTGAACACCAAATTATTTTTTTTTGAAGAGTCACATAACTTCTATAGAAGGACAGCGTTTTAAAATAAAGTACTTATGGTGTACAACATCAATTTTTTTTTTTCTTTTTTGTAGAAGTCCTAAGTAATTTGCAATTGTATTTTGAAAGTTGCCCACACCGAGGATTGAACCTTCAACCCTCTGAAAAGTGTCACTCACAACTGAATTCAAAGTATTTTATCCACTATGCTATTATTGTGAAATACACTCAAGACGAGAACAGTCGTCAGAATAATTCAAAGCATATTTTCTTGTTTCACAGAAATACAACTTTCCTTCATCTAATAGAAAATAAACAATAAAACTCTTAGGAAAAGTCATGCCTTTTTGATGAACTAGCATTTCAGCCCGGCATTGCCCGGGTGTTTGGAGGTGTATATTGAGCAAAAAAAAAAAAAAAAAAAAAAAGCTGTCAATTTTTTAAACTTTGACCCCTATTATGACCCCTTAACATTTATTGTTTTGGGCTCAAATCAAGTTATTAAATTAGATCCATGTCCAAGGGTCAGAGGAGTTTGGTAGAGTTCTCAAAGGTCAAATCGTTGAACTTTGACCCCATAACAGCCAAATTTCTGGCCGAAAACCGATCATAAAGATTTCCCCAAATCTCAGTACCCTGTCTATCAAATTTCGAATCTATAGACTAAAAATTGACAGAGTTATTGTGTAGGGAAATGTACACACACACGTTCACTTTTATAGATATATAGATTGGAAGTCTGAAGAGGAGGCTTTACCAGCATCGGTCACTATTGGAACCTGCATATGAGTGAGAATGGTTGATTGTTGACCACAGTCATAGAAAATGTAAATTCTACTGATGCAACACACACTGTTTCAGATCGTTAGATTATCGGAAAAAAATAAATTTGTTGGCCATAAAATACCAATGTTTTCAGTGAGCGTTTAATGTGAAATAAACAGAGGAACAACACGACAATCCTGGAACTTTATTTCATTTCTTTATGTGGTGAATATTCAACATGTCTGCATTCATTCATTCCAAGCCAGCTGCTAGCTGCTGATTGGGTAATACTTATTGCCGAGATTTATGGCAGTTATGTTGGAATCATGAGAACTAGAAACCTGTGAGCCAAGCAAACATGATAACACCTGTTAAAGGACAGGATTATTATTGGGCGATGATAGTTTGGAAGAAGTGACTGAATAGAGAACACGCATTTAAGAATGATCTAACAAAACATTAAAATAATTAAGCTATGGGCTTAAACAATAATTAACACTCTCGCTTATCTTTGCACCCCCTTAAATTTTACTTTTCTAAGAAAGTGTCTTTTTGAATTAACTACACGAAAATAAACATAAGTATACCACAGCCTTGGTTTCAGCTAACAATTATCTCGTCGGGATGACATCGACACATGCAGCAATTAGTTATCAGCCGAAATGGATCATACAGTGCGTTACTTGCTTTATTGCAGATCATATTTTATTTAATAACTTTCTTAATACTAAACATAGTTAATTCAAATTTTGTACAGCCATTGAACACACTTTGACAGGTTAGTCTATAAAATTTTATCCAAATATTCTTACTAGTTCAAAAGTTATACCAATTTTTGAAAAAGATGAAATTTTTACTGTTTCTCGCTTTATTGCAGGAGTTCTAAAAATGCCTAAAAATGGACAATTGACTGCACCAGAGAAGAACAGGATAACCGCAGGTCTTGCAGAGGGTCTTACAATTCTCCAGTTATCAGAAGAACTTGGTAGAGATAAGAGAACTGTGGCATCCTTTGTGGAGAAGCCAAAGATTTCACCACGTAAGGATAAGGGCAAAAGAAAGGTCATTTCTCCTCGTGACATGCGAAAAATAAGCAAAGAAGTCAATAAGGACCCAAATGACACCAGCAGGTCTATTTTTATAAAAGCTGGCGTTGCTGCAATATCAAGAAAAACAAGATGTAGTATTTTAAACGAAATTACAAGAAACGTAAAACCCATTTCAAAACCTCCTTTGAACCAAACCAACATGAAAAAAACGCATAGCTTGGGCACAAAAATACATGAAAACAGACTTTCAACAAGTTTTATTCACGGATGAATCGAGAGCCACGCTGGATGGTCCAGATGGATGGGCTAAAGTTTGGAGTCCTAAGGGAGATCTTATGCCATATCGTATCAGGCGTCAACAAGGAGTTATGTTTTGGGCTGGAATCGTTGGAGATGAACTCTTAGGACCCTTCAGAGTGCCTGATGGCGTTAAACTTACCAGCCAAACATACATCCAGTTTTTGGAGGAGCATTTGTCACCTTGGCTGGACGACCTTCCACTTCTTTGTCGTAGACGCCTTACTTTTATGCACGATAACGCTCCATCCCACGCTGCAAAAGCTACCAAATCCTACCTCGAGTCTCTGTTGATCAAAGACGAAACTCTCCTGACCTGGCCGCCTTGTTCTCCTGACCTGAACCCAATAGAGAACTTTTGGTCAATTCTGAAAAGAGGGGTTTATGAAGGAGGACGGCAATTCACATCAAAAGATGCCCTTTGGAATAAAATTCTTGAAGTGTCTAGGACCATAACACCTTCTCAAATAAAAAAAACTAACCTCATCTGTTGATAATAGACTGTTTAAGGTGATTGCAAGGAAGGGAAATTATGTTGATAAATAATTCGTTTTCGTTAAAATGTCACGCTTTGTGGGTTGTATTTGATTTCTATATGGTTATATATCTGTTATTGTTACTAATTTGAATTAAATTAACAAATAAATTCATACTTTTATTACCTTTAAACTGTATTTTCAATACGTTGCAATAAAGCGAGAAACAGTAAAAATTTCATATTTTTCAAAAATTGTTATAACTTTTGAACTAGTAAGAATATTTGGATAAAATTTTATGGACTAACTTATCAATGTGTTTTCTATAGCTGTACAAAATTTCAGTTAATTACGTTTAGTAATAAAAAAGTTATCAAGGAAAATGTGATCTGCAATAAAGCAAGTAACGCACTGTAGTTCTGGTCAAGTATACGAACGTACGGATTGAAGTTGATTGAATTAAAATGATGGCAGCATTACACTTATGCAGGGCTCTACGTTGCGAGTGAAACAGTCACATTTGCGAATGATTTTTCAAAGTAGCGACTAGAAATAAAACGTTTATCTTTTTGCGATTGTATTGCTTTCACTGACAATCTTCCAAAGCTTACCCCGAGTGAAAAATATCTTTTCAACTTTTTTTTTTTTTTTTATAAAGCGAACAAAGTTAAATTATTTAAATAATAAAAATTTAATAGAAGAATATACTTTTTTAACGAGGGCCGTTTAAAAAAATATCTGAAGAAATTAGAATGTTTATACCTTCAAGCATCAACATAAAATTTGTTGTATATTTAGAATTACACTCGTTTAAAAAAAAAAAAAAAAATCTTTATGATGTACATACTCGTCACAGAACGAAGATGTCATATTCTAAAAATCATGTGGATTTGGCTAGTAACTTTTCTATTTGGCTAGTAAACGAAAATATTTAGTTGTCAAAGGTCAACTAAAAGATAAATTTGTCCGTAGAGCCCTGTTATGTAACATTGTATGTTTGTTTCACTTGACCGCTATAACAATCTTGTACGTAAAACTTATGCGCATTGCACATTCTCCCTTTTCCCATACATCGCTAGCATATTTTATCTGTCCCCATGCTGTCTGCATGTACGTCTATTACTGAACAGCTGGGCGTGACAACACTTGGCCTTTCGGCTAGGAACAAAGTGTAGTATCTGTTCTGACGCTACAACTGTCACATATTGAAACTGTACACACACATGCAGGCGGTCTGCAAGCTAAAGTATCGAGTGATGTGTAGACCTGTCAAAACTGACGTGGTCGGAGGTAAATAGGTCAAATAGTTGACCTCACAGCTGCCGGAGTTAAAGACCTGTAAGAGAACAGGTGGATATAAACAAGCAAGGTAAAAGAGGAGTCAGTCAAAAAGTGAAGGTAGTCACGAGCACATCTGTGCTGTGTCCAAAATCTGTTTACCGACTGAAGCGTGCAACATAAATATTTTGTATTTTTCTAACAAATTATTGTTCTTTTTTCTTGGCTGGCAAGAAACTACTATTGTTCAACCCGGATACATCACACAATTATTCTATTCCATCCTTGGTCAATGAAGGAGAAATCATTATAGATTAAGGCAATTTTTATTTTGGTTCCATTCTAGAGTGTCCCCTTTTGTTGGGCTGGATTTTTCCCCACATTAAAAAAACCTGGCCCTCGTAGGGAGGCAAGTAAATAACGTGTGGACAGCATTAGTAGCCGTTACACGTTTATTATGATATCGCAAGGTTAGTAAACAATTCAATTATTATGAAAAAATTGAATTTAAAAAAAAAAAAAAAAAAAAAAAAGTACTATACCTTGGATCCAATTTCACAAACATCAATCGGATCTGAATCTCCTTTTGTCTTGGTTTCTGGTTCCGTATGGTTCGGATCTTCCCATGTCTATATATAAAAAAAAAAAAATTATATGACACTTAAATCATGGCACAGGATATACAAGATGCATAAGAGATTTGAAAAGACACGTTTTTTACTATACTAATCTAAAAAGACAAACTAGTGCTACTACTGCTACCTTAAATTTAAGCCCCAACCCATCTACCCCCCAACGCTATGAAGCACGCCACATACGCATATGTACACTATTATTATATAGACCAGCAGTTATTTCCCTTTAGTTACTGGGCAGAAAACAGATCACATGATAACATTAAGATATATGCATAACCTGAATACCTACTAGACAGGAGTAAACTTGAATGCCTACTAGACACTATCCTTGAGCATCTAAGGTGTCTCTTGACAGGGAAACATGGCAGGAAGATACTTTCCGTGTAAGTAAACCCTGACTAAATATTAAAAAAAATCACATAGTATTCGCAGTCCAAATAAGATCTTAGTATGGCTAACCAAAACTGGTATTTTATAAGGAATGGTGCAACTTCTCCAAGTGATGTTACCTCAAAGCTGGATACTCCACCAGATTAGATGAATGCTCCTCCTGGAATTCAGTAAGACTAAGAGACCACAAGAAAGGTATATGATAACATATTAAAGTAGTCAATTGAGGAGAAGAAAATTATGCTACAATTTCTTTACTAACTGATAGGTAAAGGACAACTTTAATAGAATATTCAAATATCTATGTATTTGCTATAGAGATCAAGTGTTAGCCCCTAGGAAGGGGCCGCTCCTTGAATTTTGAGAACTTCGACTAAAATAAAGTGAAATGAGAGAATAACAGAAAACAGATTACATTATAATATTAAGAGATATACCCGTTCTCAACTCACCGAGATAAGATGTATACATCTTGATAACATTAAATGATATAAATGTCCTTTTCATCCCCAAATAATTGATAATTTTTTTTTTTTTTTTTTAATTTTATTTATATATATATATATATTTTTTTATTTATTTAGGCATCATTACAGCCGGGGGTTACACAAATTAAAACACTGCCAACTTTGTAGGTATTTGTTGTGTATTTTTCAAGTTTTAGCTAGAGATACAGATATTTGCTTTATATAGTTGCCGGGTTGTAAAATACACAATTATATTTTAATTGATGCAGATTTCTTACAAACAGAAATACTGTAGCTATTAAACATTAAATTTCTTAAAAAAAAGGCTTGAGACATGTGCATGAGTTTTTTTTGTTTTTGTTTTTTAAACAGTTCACTTTTTGTAAGAAAAAAAAAAAAAACTCAGATATCCAAACCAAGCCCTAAAGACAGAGTCGGGTACGATAACCATTAGGCCAGCTTGACACGATCTTTAAAAAGTGTTTTCAAATCTACTTGTTCTTAACATACGGAAGCTGTCATGTGAACAATTAGCGCATATACAGTCGTGAAGCAGTTGAAAAACATAAAACCTTCCAACACACATCCAAGTACCAATTTTTCAAATTTTGACCCCTTTTTTCCAGATGGCAACCGATTAAAAAGTTTATTATATCCGTAGAATACACAAATTAAAAACTACCAACTTTGTGGAGATTTGTTGTGTATTTTTCAACATTTAGCTGGGGATACAATTAAACTAGTGTTTACATCTAGGCTGTTATTCTTAGATTTCAGTCAATGTAATCTTTCCATCGTTCAGGTTCATCTTGTCAAACTCTAGAATATACACGAATTTGGAACAGAAACTGTCTTTTTTTATATATAAATCCAGGTCCATTCCAGAATGGGCCTAGATTTATCTTAAAAAAAAAAAAAAAAAAAAAAAAAAAAGAGTTGGCGCTTTTTGCGCTTAGAATTTCTAATGGCTATGTTAATTAGGAAAGCAAAAAACATTTGTCATGCTTCACCAATAACATCCAGTGTGAATGCACCTAAAGACAGTTGGAGGTTACATCGGCGGAAACGTTGTCAGAGAAACAGTCAAGATGAGAACAATAGTCCGAACAATACAAATAATAAAAAAAATTATCAATGCTCATCTCAAAATCTTTTAAAAAAGGATGACAGGTGAATTTATTTATGCGCAGAAGTGTGGCTCAGAGGCTAAGGAATAAGGGTGGAGAGTTGTAGATTTTGGTTTTGATTCTAGCTAATGGCACCAAAGTCATATATATATATATATATATATATATATATATATATATATATATATATAAGCATTGGTATATATAAAAAAGAAACATAATGAATAAAAAGTAGTTCTTTTGGACAAATGTTTATTTAAATAGACATTTGGTGAGATAATTTATGGGTGCCGCTCCCCTGGTTCGATTGGTAGAACTGCTGACTGTCAACACGATGGTTATAGGTTCAATCCTCGGCTTGGGAGAGGTGCTAGTCTAGCGGCACTGAGGAGTTGTGATACAACGGGACAGGACTGTATGTTGATGACTACAAATATATACACACACACACACACAGATGAGAAGTTTCAATCTCACTACTATATATTAGATTCAATACAATAGAGGATGATCTTTATTATAATAAATACATATTCTGCATGAATTAACATATTTAAGCGTATCTTACGACTGGGCAATGCCAGACGGCCTGCTAGTATATATTTAACATTTATTTTCTGAGTTCGATTGAAGATATAACAAAAATGTACCACTGCCTGTAGCACAAGATAAACGTCTGATATATAAAAAAAAAAAAAAAAAAAAAAAAAAAATCATCTTGCAACTTATCACAACCATTAATTGTCAAAGGTAAAAACAGAACAAACGCACAAAAAGTGATTACAGGTAAAAATAAAAATACATTTAGATTAGTCACACCTGATTAGAAAAAAAAAAAAAAAAAGTCGCAGTACAATGTCGACTGCAAATATATGCAATCAAAGGTCAGAAAAATTGCTGCAAGTGAAACGAATCTCAAATATATTTAAACACACTCCGTAGCAATGGAAGGATTTAAATAATTTAGTGCAAGAGTACGATGGGGAGGGAGGGGATAACGTGGTCAATCAAGTTTTGTTGCTTTCTATAAGGAAATTAACAAGGTAGGGGAGGAAATGAGAACATTTCACTAGAAAATGCTGAACACCATTGGGGGGGGGGAAGTAAAAACAATTTATAAATACTGGGCTATTTTTAGTAACAGACTGAACAACTGGTGTCATTCAACCTCATGGGGGGGTATGAAAGGTGAAATGAGAAGCGGGGGAAGAGGAGAAGATGGGGGGGGGAGATTAAATTATTCAGTGCATTTTTCTTTCTAATTAATTATCTATATAATAAAAGTGAATGTATGCGTGTCTGACCCGCTTCAATGATTACACACGTGAATTTAATTTTATGGACAAAGAAGAGGCTTAATCTTAATATCTGATAATAATAAATATCACTTGATATTCTGTGGCATTTTTTCCAAGTTTAAAACAAAATTTTATTGCATATTGTTCTTCTAAAGTGTCCTCACACCCAGATTACATTTTAGTAGGGTGTATTACAATCCCCATTGTAGCTGTTCATTTGAAACTGAAATCATAAAAAAAAGGTCACATCTCATAAGATGCATAGCCATAACACTGAATTTTCAAAAATCTACAATATTAAATGCTTGTACAAAAAATCTGGAAACTTATTAAAGACACCTCATCTCCTGCTGATTCTGCTTCATTATCATCCGTAGAAAGTAGATGTAGAATCCAATCCTTAATAGCATCTTCCACGTCATTAATCTTATTACCAATAGCATACAAGAACATTATCTGTTGTAGCTGTCCAAATGTCTGTAGTCCATGAAATGCTGCTAATGTTAGCAAGAGACAATTCAATTTTTGTTTTACTTTTGTAATTTTTTTTTTCATAGACATCACCGCTTACCAAGGCCAAGAGACCACCCGAGAATAAGAGTTAATGACTGTACAGTAGTCAATTGGACAATATAGTAATCGTTAGTAATGGAAATTCAGTAAATTTCTTAACTTAAGTGGAATGGCTCATCAAGAACTTCTTTACGTTAGACTTGAAGACAACCATATTGTAGTCAGCTGGAAAGCAGGTAAACGGAAGACCGTTCCACAGGCGTGCAGTTCTAAGAAAGAAACTTTGTTCATGGAATCTATGTTTAGTTTTAGACACAGATAAAAAGTAGGGGAAATTATTGATAGTGTTTTCAGCTAAACGAGGGTTTCTTGTGAAAGTTTGGCGAGGGGGAGACCACAGATTGGAGCTCAGCCGAGCACTTGCCATGAAAATAACGATAAAGCAGGCAGACTCACAACATCTCTTCAGTGAGAAAGATGTTGCAGGGAAGAAAAAAGGGCATCCACTAGGAGGACACAAAATCTATTTTGAACTATCAAGGCAAGATAAGTCCTTTCTAACAGCTCTTGCCCAGATGTGGCAACAGTACTCCATCCTTGGACATACCGGGTTCTTATATAGATAGAGAATTACATCAGCAGTGAGATATCTACTGGATCAATAGAAGGATTCCACTATTTTTCCAGCAGCCTTGGCAACAGATTTGATCTTCCATTTCAGATCAGGAGTAAAGGTCAAGCCCAAAAGCTTGTAAAAACTTGAGGCCTCCTTAAGACAGACATTCATTTCAATTGATGCCAGATGGGGGATCAGAGCAATTATGATGATTTAAAAAAAAGCTTGGTTTTAGATGCATTATAAGTAACTAGCCACCTCTTTCCCCATTGTACCATGTGCTCAAGATCAGAAGATCAGAGAGAACTTGGGTCATTTACGGTCTTTGATGTGCTACCATAGATGGTAGTGTCATCAGCATAAATGTCTACGAATGATGTAAGGATGTGATTTGGAAGATCATTAATGTAGATCAGGAAGAGAGTTGGGCCCAGGATGGACCCCTGAGGGACTCCAGCATTAATACTGTGAGCTTCTGATTTCTGCCCATCAACAACTACTCTTATGAACCTATCAGAGAAATGATTTAATAATTGATAAGACATTTCCAGCTCTACCGTAGCTGGAGATCTTGCGAAGTAAACCTTTATGCCATACCCTTTCAAAGGCCTTTGATATGTCAAGAGCAGTTAAAATTATTTTGTAGTTAAGTACCTTTTTATGGAATGTTGTAATCTGAACAAAGTTTTGCAACAAGCCTATTAAATCCAATGCCAGATGTTACAGAATGCGGTTGAATATCAACAGCAATCATTTCTCTAATCAGATAATGGATCTCTTGTGACATGTTGTCATTAATATTTCAAACTTTCTTTTAGGACAATATCGATTTAATAGTAGTTTGGTGTTTCGCTGGAGGCTCGTAGTTGCTGCCACTTGTTCTTGGAATGTCCGTCCCTGAATATTCATTGTGCTTCCTTTTCTTTTGAAGCAACTTTTCTAAGATGGTTTAACATATTAGCCGTAAAAGTTTTTGCAAATTTACCACCCTTTGATGTGATAGTTTGACTTACATACAGCTGTATCCTTATTCTCGGGATTGACATCAAAATACTTCCAGCAGAAACTGGTTGCTATAATGGTTGAAGATTGTTAATATTTGGTTAATTTTTTTTTTTTTTTTTTTTTTTTTTTTTTTTTTTTTTACTAAAACTAAAATTACTTATGCTCGATATCGAATTAATAATTTTTCTCAATAAAATATACATTATCTAAATCAGAAAAATTAAAATATATATGTAATGGTAGCAAGAGTCTAAAAATGAGGAACAAAAGTATGAGTGATGATGGATGTTTTATTTTCAGTTTGCACATCGTCGCAACGGCCAAAAACATTACCTGAAAATACTTCTTTTAAACTCCTCGGCCTAACATTCACAGGGAACACGAGTTGGAACATTGCTAAGGCCGCTGCGAAAAAGGTGAGCTCTCTCTACCGTGCTATAAAGCTACTTGCATCTGAAAATATCCTGTACCTCTATAAGGCCACCATTCGCCCATGGATGGAGTACTGTTGTCACATTTGGACTAGTGCAGCTGCTACTAGTCTGTCCCTCCTGGATAGGGTTCAAAAGAGAATCGCCAACCTGATAGATACTCAACTGTCATCTAAGCTTCAGCCTCTGTCCCCTCAACAAAATGTTGCATCCCTCTGCCTGTTCTACAAGTATTTTAATGGTGAATGCTCTGACGAACTACAAGCACTGGTACCCCCTCAACATAAATACCCCCAACAAACCCGACAAGCAGCTGAATCCCACTCCTACACTGAGATCCCTAGGTGTTAATAAAGCCTTCTGCTCCAATAGTTTCTTCCCCAAAACTGCTAGACTTTGGAACTCCTTTCCAGGATTCTGCTTTCCCAACTGTACTGACGTGCCGAAGTGCAATGTGAACAGACATCTTGCTGCTCATCTCCCTTCATAATATCCCTGCAACTTATATCTCTGGTGGTGCTGTGCCTTGTTTGGGGTAAAAATTGAATAAAAAAAAAAAATTAATGTCTGAAACTTACGTCTCCGATAGTAGCCCCTCTACTTGAAAGTGGCGCTGTGCCTTGTTTGGGGTAAAAGTAGAATTTTAAAAAATTTAATATACAATTCCTCATTACGAAAACCGAAAGATGGAGTAATTTTCTTCGATTTAAAATACAAAATGTAAATTCGATAGAAAGGGAAAGGGAAATCTTCCACGCGCTTACATCTATATATGTAATATATGTCTAAACTTTTCAAATTTATGAGGGTCATTATAAACGTAACACATTCTATGGTTTTTCTAAAAAAAAGTTTTAAGAGCTATGAAGACAAGAGTGGTATCATAAAAACAACTGTTAATGCTGCCGAATTTATCATTATAGATTGCTACTACCGTTCCTAATACATATTTTCAAGCAACTGGGCGTTGACCGTTACACATCTCAAATTCAGTGCAGTTGTAAAAGGCTACATGTTAACAGTGTATCATGCCTATTACTTGATAATATGGTGTAGACGATGCACGTCTTCGATAAATTTTCACTGGCAAGCAAAAAAAGGGAGTTAACTTATCCTAGTTTACAATATAATTTAATTAATATTAGTATCATTTATGACAACAAAGTTTACTAATAAATTAGTTGATTAATCGGTAATTTGCTAATCGGTACATCCCTAAATATCTAAAAAGTGAGAATGTATGTATAAGACCACTTCTCAACCTATATACCGAACGAATCTGATCTACAGGCATGAAATTTGATATATAGGGTATTCAGACATGTGAGAAACTTTAATCAGTTTTCACTTGGAAAAAAAAAAAGTTGCTAAGGAGTTATAATTGAAAAATTAGTATGTGAGAGTCATCGGATTTTTATCTGTTAACTGTTTCACCATTGTGCATGTGTGAATAATTCACATTATGTTAAGAAAAAGTAGGTTTGAAAACATTTTTTTAAAGACGTGTCAAGCTGACATAATGGTTATCATACTTGATTGACTGTCTT
Source organism: Euprymna scolopes (assembly GCF_053919585.1). Lineage (NCBI taxonomy): Eukaryota > Metazoa > Mollusca > Cephalopoda > Sepiida > Sepiolidae > Euprymna > Euprymna scolopes. The sequence goes on from NC_136516.1 coordinate 33,896,879, forward strand.
TAGGTTTCGATCTCAGATCCAGCATTTTTTTTTTTTTTTTTTTTTTACTTACAAGAAGTGAATTGTTTAGAAAAAAAAAAAAAAAAAAAAAAAAAAAATTTTCCTTTCATTTTTTTTTTTTTTTTAAGAATTTAATGTTACATTTAATATCGGGCAACGCCGGGTACATCAAGTTAATGATAAAAAAAAAAAGTTTTTTAAAATAGAAACATACCTGTGGTAAAGCCCCATAATTCCAGATGTAGCCATGATGGGGGAAAAGATTTTTAACAAATCTCACTTTTTCCTTTTTAATGTCTTGTTTAATTGGATTCAATTTTTCCTCCTTACAAATCTGAAAGAGAGAATGTCAAAAAAGATATATATTAGTGATGTGATGATTCCAATATTTTTTTCTTATTCTGATACAATTACTGATTCTGATTCTTTATAAATCTCTAAATACATATTCCCCCCCCCCCGATTATCATAAAACCACATGTTAAAAAGTGCGTATATTTTTTTTCAAACGTAAAAACACGTGTGTGTGTGGGGGGGGGGGGGGTGATCTATAGATTTTAGTTTTACTGGTAGTTTAAAATCAAAAAATATTTTATTATTATCAGCAGTGGAAGATGTTGCTTTACAACAAAAAAAAAAAAAAAAAAAAAAAAAAAAAAAAAAAAAAAACGCTTTTGGCATTGGAAAATATGCACAAATTTTTTTTGATTCAGATTCCCAAAAAGATTCCAATTAAATCATCTCAACAGTAATATCTCTATTATATAAAAGTCAGTGTGTGTGTGTGTGTGCGCAAGAGTTCCTTCCTCATAGATTCCGAAACGGTTAAGCCTATCTTTTGCAAATTTCACACTGTCTGGCAGTGTTCTTAGATGTTCTGTACAGAAATGCATCAAATAAGTATCGAAAATAATCCAATCTTAAAATTAGTTTTTCTCTTATAGATAAAAACAGAATTTTTACAGAGGAATATTTTACGTTACACCGGTCAAGGAAAATAAGATCTCAGCAAATCATTTCTTCTTAAAAAAAAAAAGATTTCTCATCTGGAGATATAGCTCAGTGGTAGAGCATTCGACTACAGATTGAATAGTCCCCTGTTCATGCCTGGGGGTACCTCACCATTTTAACTTTTTCTTATTAACGAGTTCAATCTACAATAAAAGAACAGGTACCATTTAAAAATCACTGCAAATCTTTTCTTGATTTGCATATTTTAAAACTAAACATCATAAGTGACTTTTCCAGAGCATTCATCGTCAAGCCCAAATATCAGCTGACATGATACTGTAAACAAATACAGACGAAATTTAATGAATGACATTTTTTTCTTTTTGCAAATTAGTCCACCGTGCAAATTATTCCTCATAATCTATAAGTATAAAAGCGAAAATGTGTGTATGTATGTATCTATGTATGTATGTTCGCTTTTTGTATATGTCTGAGAAAGGTTTTTTTTTCAGAGAAGCGATCGGCCGACTCACTTTTTAAAACTTTTTATATCACGTCTAAATGATATCTACGACTTAAGAACGGGGGTTCGCGTGTATTTAATTTGCCCGACTTTTACACGCTATTTTTTCCAGATATTTCGATCGCCGCATGTTTTTTTTTTTTTTTTTTTCGCTTTTCAGTATGAAATAAGCAAAAACTGGCTTGCAGCCACGTCAGGTTTCAAGGTCAAACATCACGCAACTTAAGTTTCTCGCATCTGTTAATTTCATTTTATAAATGTTAAATTAAGATGCTTTTCATTCCTCTTCTCTTGTGGCCGAGATGGTTAGGTTCCAGGGTTTTTTTCCCTCCATTTCATTTCCACCACCACGTCAAAGGTTCGGGGTTCAAGCCTACTTTCCTACTAAAACTTTTTTTTTTCTTTTACACCTCCAAACATCTGGCCAACTTTTTTTTTTTTTTTTTTTTTTAAATCACCCCCCCCAACACACACACCTACAAACACTCGGGCCACGCCCGGTACCCCTACTAGTCTATAATATAAATGTCTGTTTAAATGTATGTATGTATGTATGTATGTACATTTGTATGTCTGCCTAAAACTTTCAACAGAGGCAACCGATTTTCACGAGATTGGTATCGTTTTGGATAACAAATACCAAAAAATTGGCTAAAATCATTAATCTATTCTACTCAACTGGGCACTTTTCTACAAGGGAGGCAGGGGGGGGCGCTTTTTTTTTCTTCTTTTTTTTTGCCGATATTTTCAAAAGTCATCCCCTCTTTTGGATTAACTAGCCTTTTTAAATTTTCGCCACTTCCGGTTTGGCGATAGACACAACGGCAAAGATGTCACTTTTTTTTCCCCACCTTCTTGTTCTCCTTCGCTGTACGGGTTCGAGCTTACCTGCCTAGTATCACTTTGTTTTTTTGCTCAACACACATCCAAACACCCAGGTTATAGTACATAATAATCAATAGAGCATTCATTCTATGATAATACATATGCAATCTGCATAAATTAAATATGTTTACGTACCGGACAATGCCGGGTATCCAGCTAGTATATATAATGAAAATAATATCTCTCACATTCTGCAAATTCTAATATTTATTTGCTTGCTTGGTTAGCTCGTTGGATGACATCGTCCTAGTGAGTGTAAAAATCTTACTTCGTATTGAGTTCTCAGTGATCAAATGACCGTACCCCTTGTTTGAGATGAAGTAGGAGGTAGGTACATTACATAGATTTTTGCTGCGGTTTGCTTCATCTGAGTTAGCCAATAGACTATTGCTAAACTATTCCTCTATTCGGGTATAGAGTTACGTGTAAAAAAAAACAAACTTCCATCTTAATTGTTCTAATTAACCATAATTTGTAATTAATTCACCAAATGACTCGTGATACTATCAACATCCCCTCTAAAGTGTTAAGTAATTTAAAAAAAAGAAAGAAAGGAAAAAAGAAAGGAAAACAGGAAAAAAGGAAAGAGAAAGAAAGGAAAGAGAAAGAAAGGAAAGAGAAAGAAAGGAAAGAGAAAGGACAGAGAAAGGAAAAAGAAATAAAGAAAGGAAATAAAGAAAGGAAATAAAGAAAAGAAATAAAATAAAGAAAGGAAAAAAATAAAGAAAGGAAAAAAATAAAGAAAGGAAAAAAATAAAGAAAGGAAAAAAATAAAGAAAGGAAAAAAATAAAGAAAGGAAAAAAATAAAGAAAGGAAAAAAATAAAGAAAGGAAAAAAATAAAGAAAGGAAAAAAATAAAGAAAGGAAAAAAATAAAGAAAGGAAAAAAATAAAGAAAGGAAAAAAATAAAGAAAGGAAAAAAATAAAGAAAGGAAAAAAATAAAGAAAGGAAAAAAATAAAGAAAGGAAAAAAATAAAGGAAAAAAAAATAAAGGAAAAAAAAATAAAGGAAAAAGAAATAAAGAAAGGAAAAAGAAAAAAAGAAAGGAAAAAGAAAAAAAAGGAAAAAGGAAAAAGAAAAAAGGAAAAAGAAAAAAAGAAATAGTTTATCAGCACAACAGAGATTTTAGAAGAAAGACAATGAGAGGTGGCACACAGAAACAATCTGAAATAGGATTGTTAATCAAGGTGTGGCAGTGATGAAGACAAAAGACTGATGTAGGTCATAATCATATGGAAACACTGGTTCTCATTAGATCACCAAAGTTAAGAAACGTTGAGCCTAGTCAATACAAAATGGGTGACCAATTTGAGAATTCCAAGCGCTGTATGTAGGAGAACGTCAACACCTCCCTGCAAGAGTTGCAAAAAACCTAACGTTGTCATCTCCCCTAACGGGGATATACATGTGACTGGGGACCGCTTGTGAATTTCATACTTCCATGGAACTTCCTGCTTTGGAGGAAGCTGGTTAAACCTGCATAGGGTTAGTTTCGTTTTCATGTAGAAGTCAATATAATCAGAGTTAGTTTACAGACAGTTTAAGGTGTTTTATGACAGTTTGTGGAGTCTTCAGTTTGCGCCAGTTGGCAGTTATAGTTGAGGACAGTTGAAGGCAGGTTGTGGTTCAGAGTAGACGAGGAAATGAATCGATCGATTGATGAAAATGGCCAAGACAGAGAGGGTTGATGATGTCACACACACACGCACACACACACCTGAAGCCCTTCCTAACTAATATTCCTGGTGAACTAAGTGTAAAAAGAGATCCAGACAATTGCACTCAAGGGAACAACGAGAATACTAAAAAGAGCTCTCGGTTGGTTTCAATAAAAAGCAGGGCAATTTGGGCAGCTGGTTTGGCTGTCCGCAGCATTACAATCTTCAAAGGAAGAAAATTTTAAAAAAGAAAAAAAAAAATACAACTGATATTTGCAGAATGTGTCAAAGTTTAGTTTCTCTTAACTGTTTCTTTCTTTTTTTTTTTTTTTAAATACTTATGAACCAGTTATCAATGCAAGACTAGGACAATATGTCCAGAAGAGAAAACGAAGAAGAGAACCACGGTACACAACATTTGGGTTGGTGTTTGTTGTCGAGCAAGAAGGAGCATGTGGCTGCATATTGTTCATCTATTACAGTGGTTCTCAACCTTTTTTTTTTCTTTTTTTTTTACTCATAGACCCCTTTTCCCTTTTTATCTTGGTGGACCCCTTCATAACTATTGGTCATAAGACAATCTTCTATTTTTCACGAATATAAATTTTGAGATTTTAATAATCAAAGAAATAATATAAAATTAAGCTTTATTTTTAAATGAAAACTAATTTAATGCAAATAAGGTATTCTACAACTATAATAATTATGATAAATAATAATAATAATAATCTAAATTAGAGTGATAATAATTCTTTACCAATATCTTGTATTACAATATTACAATGTTTCTTCCATGGTCAAGCCGAGGGAGATCAGACAGTAGAAATTAAATTTTTAACAATAAAAACTATTCTGAGTTGGTTTTCTTCATGGACCACCAAAATATCGTTGTGGACCCACATTCTGTTATGTTTTGCCTGTAGACCCCCAGAAATATTCCATGGACCCCGGTTGACAACCCCTGATCTATTATGTATATTTATCTCCCTTCCCTCATTGTTCGAACAACGTGTGTTCCATATTCTCTCTAACGCTCTTTCTCTCAGTGTTTATTAATAAAAAAAAAAAAAACAACAAAAACAAAAAACAAAATAAAAAAAAAAAGACGGAAATATACATTGTAACTCTTGCTTTTCTTATTCTGCCTTTTAGTTTTCATATTCTATGAGCAATGTTTCTGACAAAGAGGAAAGAATTGCTGTTTTCCAGGTAGAAACCTGCCAACACTTACTTTTGGTTATTGGTATTATTTGGATTCTTCAGGCTACTGTTCTCATCTTGAATGTCAGTTCCACGTTCAGTAACTTCCGACCTTCAAGCGTATCTTGTCGAACTTGAGAAATCTGGACGGAATTCCAAATAGAACTATTTACTTCACAGGAGTAGCATGCTCTCGTTCCGTCAACCATGACTGGATAAAGGTCTTAAGTAATTTGTAAATGTATGTTGAGTGTCGCTCACATTGAGAACTGAACCTTTAATTTTCAAGAGAATACCACTTTTACAATAACTCTAACCACTGTGCCATGGGTCCCTGCAATAAGATAAACTTGAAGATGGTCGGCGGTTATATCAACTGAAACATTATGAAACCGACACTCAAGATGAGAACAGTAGTCTGAAGAATTCAAATAACCAATCCTCATCTCAAAAATTCAGAAACTTATTTTTGGCTATATTTTTTTTTTTAAACTCCTTACAATAAGTCGCTTCATGTCTTGTCTGGAGCAATTTCCATTAAAAAAAATTAATACTATTTAAAAGAAGAGACAGGAAAGACTAATTTAGGATACTGTATTTCTATTTTTAAATTAAACTAGCTTTGCAAACTCATTCTTACTTTATTAAAACAATCTAACGCAAGCTCAAATGGTTGATCCAAAAGGGTCTTTTCTTTTTAAGTAGATTTATAACATTCAATTAATGATTTCATGAGCAAAGCGGACCGTAATGATTATAGTTTCAAAATCCCATAAAAGTAATTTTATTGAATTTTTATTTTAATTCCGACTTTCAGACCATTTAAAAATTCTCTTTAAAATTAAAATCATTTTAAAAATTTTTTTTATATAAATGAATGTGAAAAAAAATGAATTCATTCAGTCTAAAATCCGTTTTTACATGCTGGCACATGTCGGACAATTTTTTTTAGAAATGAACTTTCAAACTGATGTATTCCAGCCAGGTTTCTCAAATCCACACTTATTTCCTGTTTTTCTTCGCATTCCTTGTCTAACCAACCTTGCCACTTCAACTGTTCTACATCTAATCCAATAACTTATCCATATTTTTTTTTATGTAACCAAACCAACAAAGTCTCCTGTTCTGCACACATCTTTCTATATTGTCCAGATGTAATCTTCCTCTGAGGTCATCAGATCTAAGCCATTTTTTTTTTTTTTTTCTTTTTTACCAGTTCATTTCATTAGTATAGATCTAAACAACTGGCCTACCTACCAGCAGGTTTGAACTTATAACCCTGGGTCTTGTAACATACAACCACATATAGGTGTGTTTACAACCTTTAAAGCTAAAAAATTTTTTGTCCAAAATCCTTTATTGGAAAACTCCTTTTACTCAAAAGTCAATAGTTGTTTATCATGAAAAACACTTTTGGGAATTTCAAAAACATGTATACATGTTAATCATGTATCATCCCGAATGAATCTCACGGAATATCTATGGCAAAGAAAATAAAGAAACAATGTAACGGTTTAAATGCATGAGATCATTTTTCTTTTGGTGTTGGCTTTGTAAAGATTTTCAAAGACAAAAGAACGCACACAAAAGACAAAAGTCTGTTAATTACATTTTGCTTAATAGCTTTTTTTGTCTTCACTTTTAAGTATTGCACAACAAAAGATCCTTACTTTTGTCTTATACAAATTAGATGTAATAATAATACATGCCATTTAGAAGTTATGAAGTTTTTTGTTTTTTTTTTAAATTTCGGTTCTTGTACAGAATTCCTATCATTTTTATATTAAAATCTTTATGATGTACGCACCTGTGATTAAATGAAAATATATTCCAAAAATCATAATTGATCAAGTAGTTTTATTTTTCTAAAGAAAACAATTTTTAAGCGATTAATAGGAATTCATTAGCATTTACAACAAATTTAGTAAATGTTTTTTTTTGTTTTTTTACATAGGCGTCACCACTTATCAAGGCCGATAGGCCACTCAAGGATAAGGGTTAGAGTGTAGAGTAGTCAAAAGGTCAATATAGTAATCGATAGTAATGGAAGTTCGGTAAATTTGTTAACTTAAGTGGAACGGCTCATCAGAAACTTGTTCACGTTGGACTTGAAGACAACCATATTATAGACAGCTGAAAAGCAGGAAAACGGAAGACAATTCCACAGGCATACAGTTCTAAGAAAGAAGCTTGGATCATGGAATCGATGTTTAGGTTTAGATACAGATAAAGAGTGGGGAAAATTATTGATAATGTTTTCAGCTAGTCTAGTGTTTCTTGTGAAAGTTTGGCGAGGGGGGACCATAGATTGAAGCTCAGTCGAACACTTTCCATGGAAATAACGATAAAGCGGAGACAAACTCGCAACAGCTCTTCTGTTGGGTTTATTTGCTTCCCCACTGAGCAAATTAGGCACAAGGCAACAACATCTCTTCTGCGAGATAGAGGTTGCAGCGAAGAGAAAAGGACATCTCCCACCAGGCTACGAAGTCTATTTTGAACCCTATCAAGGCAGGACAAGTCTTTTCTAGCATCTCCTGCCCATATGTGGCAACAGTATTCCATCCTTGGACATATCTGGCTCTTATATATGTGAATTATTGTTGAGTTATCTCCCTGTTTCTTGATTTTTTTTTTTTTTTTTTTTTTTTTTTTTTTTTTCGAAATCGCAAGGAAGATCCTCAGCTACTCATAAAATGTTATTTCCTTGTTTAAAAATAAAACTACCTGATCGATTTACGTGATTTTTGGAATATATTTTGGTTTCATCATGGGGGCTTGTATCATACAAATATTTACATATCTTTAATATAGAGGGAATTCTGGACAAGAAGCAGAATTTTGAATGCAGACTTTTCTTAACCTATGTAAAGAATCAAATTTTAGATTTTAGTTAGAGGTTTAAAAAAAAAAAAAAAAAAAAAAAAAAAAAAAATGAAGTCTTGCAAAAATTGCTGATTAAGACTCCGTACACATAAATGAACCACTTTTAGATTTTTTTATTCAGAGTCAGGGTTTCTTCACATTTTCTTGTCATTCCGAGTCAGGGTTTTGGATTCAATCATTTAATAAAATATTGTTTTCTAAATATGACGAAATCATGTTTCCCAACGTGCAATTAAACTCCTAATTAAAATTTGTGCCAATCACACATCACTTCAGACTGGCAACAACCATCAGTAAAACCGGATATATCCTTTTTTCTTTCTATGAGGGTCGACCTCATTGGAGTTAATACCACCAAAAACATGAAGAAAAAAAAAAAAAAAAAAAAAAAGGTACAAAAGCCTCATTTAATAAAATATTTTATAACATTTAGTTTCCTAAATTTTTCAAAAGTCACTTTTTCTAAGATGGGCTACAATTATGATGATATACAGGAAATAATTACTGTTTTTTGGGTTGGAAAGGAAAGAGAATGGAAAGAGAGAGAGAGAGAGAAAAAAAAAGCCCATCAGTTGAAAGTTCAAGTCCTGTAAATGCTCAAAGTATTTAAAATTTGATCCATCAGCAAATATTCTCAGGTCAAATGAAATAAGTATTCAGGCATTAGCTCAACATTAAATAATTAACTGACCTTAAGATTTGATTAAGAAATCTTTTTTCTTTTGCAGGCACACAAACAGCTGTGCACAGTAGGTTGCTTGGTAGCAGATAAGATCACATTTAGTTGGAAACAGCAGAAAGCGGTCAATCGGGTTATTGATTAAATCTGCAGGCTGCACCAACACAATTCAATCACCAATTCAACTGAGATTTTTTATTACAGATAAAATAGAATTTATATTTCTGTGCAGTTTAATAAAATATTCCTTTTTTTGTTTATGTCTGTTCACTTTTTAGAACTTGAAATTCATTTTTTTTTTTACATTAAAATTTGAATTTCAGATAAAGGGTCATTTCTACAAGCTGTACACGTGACCATCAGATGGATTTTTAAGCATACCTAAATCTGATAAATGAAGCCTACAGTTTTTTTTAAGGGAGGAGGGGTCAGAGATCAAATCACTTATTTGATTGACTACCAGTTTCCCTGTGAGAAACAGAAACCTGGATATACGTATTATTTGGATTCATCGGACTACTTTTCTCATCTTCAGTGTGATTTTCCATGTTTCGGTTGATGTAACCTTCAGCCTTCTCCGAGGTGTATCTTGTCTTTAGTTTCCTAAAATTTTTTTAAAAGGAATTTTGATTTTTTAGCACTACTCCTAAGATTGGCTACAATTAACTCCGGACAAGATCAAAGTGTAGTATCTGTTCTTCAGATGCTGCACTTAAGATAATTTGTACCAGTCAATGGAGGGGAAACCCTCTATACTGGGACAATTATTATTTTTGGTAACCAGAGTGCCCCCTTTTTGCCTACTTTTAGGGGAGCTGGTTTTTACCTCACATTAAAAACGGCCTTGTGCCTAATTTGCTCAGTGGGGGAGCAAATAAACACCATCTGTTCTTCAGATGCTGCACTTCTATTTCTTGTTCTCTTTCGGTGGAGGAGAAATCCTTCACGACTGAGATAATTTTTATTTTCGTACCTTTTCTCCACGTTAAAATACGACCCTGGTGTCTAACTCTGTCCCGTGGGGAGGCATAGTAAATAGATACAATTAACTCTGGGATTTGGATGGAATTTTAAGCAGAACCCTTTATTTACTTCACAGGGGTAGCATGCTCTTGTTCCGTCAGCCATGACTGGATAGAGGTTCTAAGTAATTCCCAATTGTATCATGATGAATCCAAACAATACAAATAACCAATCCTCATCTCAAAAATTCAGAAACACAAACATAGATATAATATTAAAAAAAACAAAACATTGTGAATATTTTTCAAATTTATGCAAACCAGTAATACAGTTTTTACCGAGTTTTATCCTCTGATAAAAAGAGCCTATCTTTAAAAATCCTACTTTCCCTACTCCTGAATCATTCATTTGAAATATTGCAAAATTAACATTGCCAGAGAAAATGAAAAAAGGTAAGACAGATCTAAAATGAGACAAAAAGATAATCTATATATATATAAAAGCGAAAATGTGCGTTAGTGCGTGTGTGTGCATTTTTCTGTATGTCCACCAAAGGCTTTTTTCGCCAAGCTTTTCAGTTAGCTAACTCCTTTAAAATTTTTATATGCCAACTAGATGATAATATGTATGCCTTAACAACGGGTGTTGCATGTGTATTTAATTTGCCCGACTTCTAAACACTACTTTTTCCAGATTTTTAGATTGACGCATGTTTCTTTCGCTATTCGGTATAAAAAAAGCGAATTCGAATTGGCCGGGTGGTCTCCAGAAAGCCATGTAAACGTTTGGTCAATGTCAGCTTTTCACCGTCATATCAGACGATTGCTTTCATTTGGACAACACTCCCCTAATAAACAGGGGAGCTGCTTTTCCTCCCAAAAGTCGGGTTTTCACCTCATTAAAAAATGTCCCGCAGAAAATGTTAATTGCTGAATAGCCATTGCTTACATTGTCGTAAATCTTAACTCTGCGACTTCTATTTGACCTCATTAAGCGGGCACCTGTCAATTCTACTTAAATAAATTCAAACGTCTTTCACTTTCTTTCTTGCTGGCCGAGCGGTTAACATCTCACGTTTTTTTCCAACTTTACCTCAGGGCTTCGGGTTCGATCTTAACTACCTGCCAAAACTTTTTTTATTTTTTTTTTATTTAAGAGCACATACAGCTCCAAACACCCGAGCAACGCTGGGTACCCCTTCTAGTCTATATATATATAAAAGCGAAAATGTGTGTGTGTGTGTGTGTGTGTATGTTCACTTTTTTGTGTATGTCCGAGAAAGGTTTTTTTTCGAAAAGCGATCAGTCAACTCGCTTCTTAAATCACGTCTAAATGATAATATCTACGAGTTAACAACGGGGGTCGCCTGTCTATTTAATTTGCTCGACTTTGAAAAGATAAATATTCAACATTTTTCGATCACCACATGTGCATTAAGCTTTTTCGTATAATAAAAGCAAAACTAATTCTGGCGGCATTTTTCCGGTCGCGATTGCCGGAAACGTCCGAAAGCAACCAGCTTTAATCAATGTGGAGTTTCTCCTTTGGTTTTCCCCACAACATCTTGAGGAAACAAAAAAATAAAATAAAAAAATCCTGCCCCGCAGTCAAAGTTGATCTCATTAAGTACGGGCACCTGCCAAGTTTTAATACTTAAATAAACTCAAACATGTTTCTGTTACTATTTCGTGGTGGCCCAGTGGTTAACATCGCACGTTTTTTTGTTTTTTCACACTTTAATTTCCAACTTTGACTCAAGGCTTCAGGTTTGATCCTTCATACTTACCTACCAAAACTTTTTTACCCCCCCCCCCCCCGACACAAACACCTAAAAACCACACACACCCGGACAACGCCGGGTTCCCCCGCTAGTATATATATAAAAGGCAAAAGTGGCACATATGTTTT
>NC_136516.1:33913533-34136033 GCF_053919585.1 Euprymna scolopes
CATCCTTGTCCAGAGACTTGGTGAACTGCTTCATCAAGCCAAGCGTAATAGTGGGAAGAGTATTTCGTCTTTCCACCAGAAGGTCGTTGATGACATTCCTTTCTTTGCAAGGCACCAATTTCTCTCACACAGGTCAGTCTTTCTTCGTATATGCTGAGCATCATTTGGAAGATTTAAAAGTTTTAGGACTTCAAACTGATCTGATTTCCACATAATCATCCAGAACTATCAGACCTGAATATTTCTTGTCATTAAAATGATCACTTCTAATCAAAGTAATTATTCAACATGGTATTTTATCCCAACCAATTTCTAACAATGCTCCACGTGGAAAAAAGGGACCACAGCTCAAAAGCTTGACCTGATTGAGCAAAACCAATGGGATTTTTGGATTCAGTGTATCAGATTCATCCTAAATCGGCTGGAAAAAAAAAATAATGAAACAAATGCAGACAACAAATTTGTTGTTGACCAATGTAATTTATATTCATGCAACAGGTGCACTGATGTTCAACAAATTAGAATTTTATTTTCTTACCGTCTGCATTTGTTAATAGCAGAGAGAAATCATTAAACAAATGAAAAGAAAAAAAAATGTCTGGATTGAGAGAAAGAACAGCTCATTTTATTTTTGTAAACAAAATAAGATTTCAATTTCAAGTCATTCATTCCAACCAGACAGTAAGGTTGAATAAGAACAATTAATGAAAAAAAAAAAAAAAAAAAAATTGATTACAACCAAAAAAAGAACTGCTCTGTTAATGTCGCCTGCAGAAAACTTTGATATTTACAAATTAATCAATTAGAGACGACTCACAATAGTTTGTAAAACATCAATTATTGGTTCATCACCATTGTCATTCTTATAACAGGCCAGGTAATCATAGAAAACATTTAAAACAGGGGAAGTTTGATATCTATGGGTTTTAAAAACCAAATAAGAACCACAAGGAGATGGAATTAACTGCATTTGATACCATGTAATTAAATTGATAATATTTTTACAGAGTTAAAACTTAGTATTTGTAAAACTAGTTCAAAAACTTATTCACATTATTAGGTTTATTTAAAAAAAAATAAAAAAATAAATAAAAAATAAAAAAATGGAAGAACCACTTTCAGAGCTTCAGTTTTTAAACATCATCTAATGAACGATTAAAAAAAAAAAAAAAAAAAAAAAAAAAGCCACTTCATTGAAATCATCTGCAGGAAACTTTGATACTAACAATTCAAATCTTTATTGAATAAGAGAAATGACCATCCCTATAACATGTTAAATGATTATGTAACTCGTGTTTTTTTTTTGTTTTTTTTTTTTGTTTTTTACTCTAAACAGTGGATTTCCAAAGATAATTGTTATAACAGTTAAAAACAGAGACCTCCCCCCTTCCCAGGCCTGTGAGATTAGATATTTTTTGTGTCTTTTACATACCAATCATGACGAACTAACTGATAAATTTGGCATTTGACAAGTTTCTATAAATAAAAGAAATGTAGCATTGAAGTTTATTCTTTAATGCCCAAAATGAAAATGCTTAACATGGTCTGCACATACACTTGCCTGAATTAAGAAACAAATAAAAACATTCTAAACCAATCAGATGAGTTGTGACGTAATCAACCTGAGAGAGCAATTTGCGCTCATTGGCCCGAGGAGGGCCGAATAACTATGCTAAAACAGTTTTAATCGATCCCGGGTAACGACAGATAACCCGAGGAAATAGAGAATATATATATATATATATATATATATATATATATATATATATATATATATATATATATATTATTTCATTGTCAAAATAGATATTGTTTGAAATCAGAGAAATATATTTTGCAGTTAAAATTGATGACAGCAAAATTGGAGCATAATACTGTCTGGCCTTGATGAACTCAAAGCCAGATGTCGGACTGACAGGGTTACCTTAGGGGTCATCGGATTTTAATATATCTGTAAATCTCAGATCACAAAATTGGTGGATTGCACACCCGCAAAATCTTGGGTTTCCTGATTCCGTGGCGTGATCTAATTGGCTAAGGAGACTTCCAACCCCGACCATACACTACTATTAATACAAGTGTCGCACAGAAATTAGCCAGTTTCGAAACTGGTTTCCGAAGGAGTGTGTGAGCGCGAAACTCGAAGTAAACCGCTGTCCCCCTGGAGACATGACCCCTCTCCTCCTCCGCCTGTCTGTGAAGAGAGATTGAACTTTGAAAAACTTATTAAGAACTGACGATATTTGTAAAAACATTGTACATAAGTTTGTGAAATAATTCTGTAGAATAGAATTCACGTCTGTTTTTCTTTCTGCCTGCGGCTTCGATATTTGCTTTCAGCATACAGTATTCAATGTAACAACCCTAGAGAAGGACCAGATGATCCGAGCCGAGTTTCCAGACAAAAAGGGGTCCTAGTTGAGCTTCATCAGAGTGGGGTTACAAGTTTCTCTGAACTTATAAAAATTTCTGTTTTGATTCCCCTCTTCCCAGAATGAATAAAAAGCCAGATTTTTTTCTTTTGCCTTGCCTAAGTTTCTCTTGCCCCTCTGTCGAGTTTGAGATAGCTATCTCTATTCACACATACTGACACTAACACGCACAACGCATTTACTCTTTCACCCAAAACGAATGTATAAACTCATTTAAATATTCCTAACTTTTCTCACTGAACTTTATTTCTACAATGAAAACAAATGGTTATTGATTCTTTATTAATAACTTTCAGACATAATTTGTGTAATTGAGTGCAGGAGTTTGGATTACGATTAAAAAGAAAATCTTTTTTTTTTTTAAAGAGATGTGGGATAATTCACGGGTCTTAAATTATTAACAGACTTCTTTGATATCTCAGCTAATGAATTCCTTGCTTCTATAATGACGGAAAACAGACAAACATTTTATGATTTCATATCTACTAAGGGTATTCCAAAAGTAATGCCTCCTAATTTTTTTTTTTATTCTGCCTGAACAGATCAAAGGGAATTGCAAATTGCATTGTTATGATGACTGAACTTATGCATTCACGACTTGAAAGTTTCATTTCTCTGTTGGAAATATTGACAGTGTGAGACTAAGAAAGCAACTCCTGTTATGGACAACAAGAAAAAAAAAAAAAAAAAAAATTTAACATGTGTACGTGTGCCCAGTTAAAACCATAAAACAATCACTCACAATGTTGGTGATTTTTGGTGAATAATATCCATAATACAAGACTATTTGAAATCTTTACAATGTTTGCTGTAAATTTTGTCTCCCAACAAAAGGGGACTGAACAAAGATTTTAAAAAGGAAGAATGAGATGTAAATTTAAATAAAAAATATCAGGAACTTAGGCTTTTAAACATTTCTAGGCAAACATGTCCAGGAGAAGGTAAAAGGAAAAACGTAAACAATAAAAAAAGCAAATTTATAAAATGTCCAATGTTTGCTCACCTCAAGACAAATATTTAGCCACGTATTCATGACGTATCTCAGCACACCTTATGTTAACTTTATCAGGTAAGTTGGCTTAAAAGATAACCTATTACTCTAGATATCGCTTGAGATTGTCAGATAAAAATCAGACATTTAATTCATCTCTTATGCTCAGAGTTAATCAACGTTTGTTTTCAAAGTTTCTTTTCCTATATACTTCAATAACACAAAATATATGCATAGTTATGTTTGAAGAAACCGGTTTTCATTCTTCTGATTAGCTGTAATTTATAATTAAACAACTCACCTCTAAGCTATCTATATTATCTCTCATCTCCCTCTTATATTTCTTAATGTCTTTGCAAGCATTTAGAGAAAGTGACTTTTCAGTGTTATCTAATTCACATGCATGTGCCTATACACACCACAAACACACGTGTAAATTAGATGGCAAAATAAGTCGATATGATATTCTGTTTGTCCATTCCTTAGTCCGTACGTTACGCTTTGAAAAAGGCTAAATGCAATTTTTGAAGGCCAAACTGCTTAGAAAAAAAAAGGCCAAATTTTGCTTAAATTCAGTTTTAAAATGGCGAATCTGGTAACCCAGGACAAGAATAGAAGCGTGAGCTCCTTTTGATGTAGCCTTATTTTTGAATATTATTATATGCTCATTGTTGTAATTGTGTGAGAAAGGAAATCAATTGACGTACAGGGATTCTTGACCAAAGAAATTCGCTGAAACGTTATGTTAAAAAAAATAAAAAAAGGGAACATTTGGAGAAAAAAAACATTTGCCAAGACGTGCTGTGCTGAAGGAGTAAATTAAAGAGTCTCTTGCAATGTGATTTTATTATTTGTATTGAACTACGTAGCACAATATTATTTTCTGCAAATTTATTAGTATTTATTAATTTATCTCATTTGGATCAGTTCTGAATTTAAAATACGAGGGGCGTGCAATAAGTAATGCCCCTGACCCACTTCCAGTTGTCTGATCTAGCTGAAATTTTGCATGTGCAATGATTTATATCTCTATGGATTGGTTATGTGGCAAATTACAGCTCTGAACTAATTGTGGTTTCTGTTTTACAGGTGTTTGAACTAAGTCAGGTGTGAAATGGAGCCTGTTGAATGTCGATCAGTGATCCGGTTTTTGTATTTGAAAGGACGCACACCACAGGAAACTTTTGATGAAATGAAAGAAACTTATAGTGATAATGCCCCATCATATCACCTTGTAAAACGCTGGCATTGTGAATTCAAACATGGCCGGAAGTCTGTGGAAACAGCTAACAGACCTGGTCGCCCCCCACCCCTTCTGCCATTGAGGAGGCATCTGTCCGTCAAGTTGAGGCTGCCATTTTGGAAGATCGCCGCATTACTATTCGCCAAATAGCCCAAGATGTCAAGATTAGTACAGGGTCTGTGGAAACTATCATTCATGACCATTTGCATATGCATAAGATGTCTGCCAGATGGATTCCCAGGTTGCTCACACCATTCCAGAAGCGAGAACGCGTTGAGTGCTCGAGGATGAATTTGGAGATGTGCCAAGAAGATGAGTCAAAGTTTTTCAAAAGACTGATTACACAGGATGAAACCTGGGTCCATCACTATGATCCAGAGACCAAAGCCCAGTCAATGCAGTGGAAGCACTTGGACTCACCACCTCCAAAGAAGACAAGGGTGCAGCCCTCCGCTGGCAAGGTCATGCTCACAGTCTTCTGGGACCAGGACGGAATAGTGATGACAGATTTCCTGGCAAAGGGTATCACAATTACAGGAGCCTATTATGCTTCACTTTTGAGGAAATTAAGGGAAGCTATCAAAATCAAGAGGCGGGGCAAGATCAGCAAAGGTACCCGCCTACTGCATGCCAACGCTCCGGTCCACAACTCGCATGTCGCCAGATCAGAAGCACGGGCGTGTGGTTATGAAATCCTACCCCATCCTCCCTACTCTCTTGACCTTGCACCATCTGACTTTCACCTCTTCCCAGCCATGAAGTTGTTTTTGAAAGGAAAGCGTTTCCCAGATGATGCAGCCTTGATTTCTGAAGTCCCGTCGTGGTTGGAGGACCAACCGGGGGTGTTCTACAAAAACGGTCTCCAGAGCTGCATCAAACGACAGAAGTGCATAACTTTGGGTGGTTCCTATGTAGAGAAAGACTAATAACTGTGCCAAGTTTCGTTGTTCTACTGCTACGGGAAGTGGGTCAGGGGCATTACTTATTGCACGCCCCTCGTATATGAGATACATACATATTCAAATGTTCTATTTAAGTTTTTTATCTCTTAAACACTGGGTTAGTAAAGAAATTGAAAACAAATTTCCTCCTCCCAATTAACCATTTTCATATTTTGCAG
Organism: Euprymna scolopes; assembly: GCF_053919585.1. NCBI lineage: Eukaryota > Metazoa > Mollusca > Cephalopoda > Sepiida > Sepiolidae > Euprymna > Euprymna scolopes. The sequence continues at coordinate 33,919,320 of NC_136516.1, forward strand.
TATATATTTCATGTTGGTCTCTTGGTTTTAATGGATTCCAGGACAAGAATTTATGTAGTCTGGTTGAGTATCCAAACTGGTCATAATTTGAGGTAACATCACTTGGAGAAGGTGCACCATTCCTCATAAAAGCTAATACGAGTTAGTACATACTGAGGAGATCTTATTTGTGATTTTGAATATTTGGTCAGGGTTTTATTTCTATGGAAAAAGTATCCTCATGTCAGGTTGTTCTGACAAACACCTGTACACCTTAGACACTCAAGAATAGTGTCTGGTAGGCATTCAAGTGTGTATGTGTATGTTCAGATTAAAAAATGGACTGGATGGAGGAGAAAGAGAGAGATATAAAGGGGTAGAAACAAAGACGTTTTAATAGAAATAGATTACACTTTTATGCCTAGCAACGTTAGATATGTACAGATACATATGTATTTTTACTCTCGATTGTACCGGATATGGAGTTGCTTTGTTTTGGAGTATTCCTATTTCTCATTAATTTTCCAACAGCTTGAACTGGTTTACTCAAGCTTTCTGGGGGGGGGGGTTCCCCTCTTCACTTTTTCATTCCCCCCACCCCCTGCTTTAATTTTTTTTCTTTCTTTTCCCTTTTTTGTATTTTCTTTCCATATATTTCCTCAGCCTATATTTATTATATATTTTTCTAGTTCCTCACTATTTCGTTCCCTCCTTTTTGAACAATCTTTTCATGTTCTTTCTTCTCTATTATATCAGCCCCCCCCCCCAATTTTTTTTTTTGATTTATAATCTAAAGGTCTTTAAGGTCAAGTCTTTTTACCCCTATTTCTTTTTTTTTTTTTTGCAATCTTTTTCTCCTCTTCTCATTTAGCTTCGAAATGCCATGGTCTAAAGAGGTACAGACAAACGAACGGGAGTGAATTACTAGGTCCCATCCCTCCTTTGTCAGTGGACCAATAAAGTTGTTCCTGGCTATTTGTCCACTAATTCCTCATTACTTGGAGGAATTTGTTTTGTTTGTTTCTTGTACTGTATTCACCCCAGGGGCAGGTTGAACCAGCTTTCTCCAAAGGAGGAAATGTCAAAGGAATATTAAAAATTAACAAGCTGTTCCCAGTCGTTTGTAACTGGGAGAAGAATATTTCATTCTGCTCGTTTTTTGCTTCACATTCATAAAACGGAAATACATTTTACTTTTCACACGAACACGCAAGTAATAACAAGGTCTTATGTACGACATGAAAAGAAACTGGAATCTTAGGAAGATCTCCATCATTCTAGTAATTATAGGAGCAACTGGACTCCAGAAAAAGAATTTCAAAAACTGGCGAATATACCTGGTGAACCAAGTGCAAGAGAGATACAAACAATTGCACTTAAAGGGACGGTTAAAAAGATCTCCGCGCTAGAATATATGAAATAGCATGTGATGGTCTGGCATCCAGTAGGACACCCCATCCCCAGCTGGAACAAAAGTAAATAAACAACCCATTCCTGATTTTATAACCATAAGAGATGGAATTGTTGCTTATTTGTAAACATCTGATTTTCAAACTAGAAAAAAATCTGAATTAATAAGTAGCTATGGATAAAACCAATAACATTTAAACTAGAAGCTTATTTTATCTTATTTTTTTGTTTTTTTTTGACATGCAAAGAACAGAGTTATCAAATTTTTAAATCAACGTAAACACATTCGAATAATATAAAATACGCATCAAGTGCGCTTGAAAGCCAAATCACAACGTAATATTAGAAAAATAAATATTTTACTTGTTTGAAATTTGACGTAAATACATGTTTCCTGATATTAAAAACATAAAAATAATTGTTTAAAAAAAAAAAAAAAATGATCAAAATAAACTGATAGTTAAGAAAAAAATTTCATGACAACCTCCGTCTCCCACCATAGAGTGAAAGGGTCATCAATAATTTCAAAGGTGACAAAGACTGTGTTTATAAAGTTAAATGATGACTGAGGATAATTTATAAGAAATAACATGTCGCATTCAGAGACAATTGCACTTAAGGGAATAACGAGGATACTAAAGAGAGCTCTCGGCTGGTTTCAATAAAAATCAGGGCAATGTTGGCAGCTGGTTTGGTTGCCCCATACCTAACGTTACAATCTTCAAAAGGAAGATTTGGCCATACAATACACTTAAACATTATATTTTAATTGATGCACATTGCATACGTATTATTATAGAATCAATCCTCTATTGATTATTATATATTACAAGGAATAATTTGCCCGGTGGACTAATTCTGGAAAAAAAAAAAAAAAAAAAAAAAATCTAAAAAAAAAAAAAAATAAATAATGATAATATAGTTCCACGGGACAGAGTTAGACACCAGGGTCGTTTTTTAACATGGAGAAAAGAACAAAAATCAAAAATTGTCACAGTCACGAAAGACTTTTCCTCCACTGACAGAACAAGAAATTGAAGTGCAGCATCTGAAGAACAGATACTACACTGTGATCTTGGCCCAAAGGCCAGAAGTTCATGATAATATAGTTAATCAAATTCCGTCTGTGGTTTTTTGCAATAGCATGTCAACTGATATTTGGGTTTGACAATGAATGCCCTGGAAAAGTCTTTCTGATTAATGTTTAGTTTTAAAATATGCAAACAAAGAAATGATTTGTGGCGATTTTAAATGGTACTTTTATCGTAAATTGAACTCATCAATAAGAAAAAATTAAAATAAAATGGTGAGGTACATCTGAACCTGAAAAGGGGATCATTCGACCTGTAGTCGAATGATCTACCACTCAGCTATATCTCCAGACGATAAGAAATCCGTTTTTTGTTTTTAAGAAGAAATGATTTGCCGAGATTTTATTTCCCTTGGTCAGTGTAACGTAATATATTCCCCTGTAGAAATTTTTTTATCTATAGAAGAGAAAAGATTATTTTTAAGATTGGATTTTTTTCAATTTTCGATACTTAGATAAATTTCTGTACAAAACATTTAAGAACACAGCCACACATCACCTTTCTATGAAATTCGCAAAAGATAGGCTCAGTCGTTTCGGAACCTATGAGGGAACTCACACACAAAGTGGCTTTTATATAAGAGTGGAGAATAACTACTTTTTAATTTTTTCAAAACCTTAAATTACTGCCTATGCAATCACTTAAAAAAATTTTTTTAACTCTTTGAAATTTTTTTTTTTTTAATGCGTCTTTATTTTTCCTTTCAAATATAAAAAAATTAGAATTTTCCATTTTAAAAGAAAATGCGATCTTTTAAAAAAACTTTAAATAACCATATCAACAGAATTTATTTTTGAAATGCGTCTTTATTTTTCCCTTTCAAATATAAAAAATTCGAACTAACTTTTCATTTTAAAAGAAAAATGTTGATTTTCTGAGAAAAAATGCGAGCTAATTTTTCTAAGAAACTAAAAAAAAAAAAAAAAAAAAAAAAAAAGAATCAGGTGGAGTGAGGGGGAGGTGGGAATGGCACATTGTTCAAATTAAAAATGTGAGGGGGAAAAAAATTTGTTTTCCTTGAAATTGAAAAAGATATTAAGATCGAAACTTTTTCCTCTAAATTGTAGCATCATAGACAGCGACCTTTTGTCCTTGCTGGTACAAAAAGTAACATTACAAGTAAAAGCAAACTAGATTTTTGTGAAAGGAGGAAAATAAGAACAGGATTAATAAGAGTGTGTGTGTGCGTTTCTGATTTTCATATTTTGCATATTCTCATTATCGGGGGGGGGGTATTTGGTCCTAGGCTTGCAATTTTGTTCTCAAAATGATTACAGATAACATCCATTGAATAGACCATTTTTTTTTTTTTTTTTTTACATAGGCCTCACCACTTACCAAGGCTCAGAGGCCACTCGAGGATAAGGGTTAAAGAGTGTACAGTAGTCAATTGGACAATATAGTAATCATTAGTAATGAAAATGTTACTTGCAACTAATTCAATCAAAATTGTATCAGTTTGAAGAAAATCATAATTTTTTTTTTTTCAAGCTTTATTCCGATGTAAGTGTTAATATAATGATTTTCTGAAACGTGCCTACGTATGAATTAAGTTTTTAAAATAAGAAATCCACCGTTTAAGAAGCACTTGATATTCAGAATTTAAAATCTAATGGTTGAAAAGACCAGACAAATACAGTATAATTTTTTTTTTAATAAACATATATTCATTAAAATTCTCTTAATCTCCAAGCTTTGAGGACATATCAGGCTTTACCGTCATCATCACACAAAAGAAAATGAGGAAAAAAATATCTACATTTTTCTGATGAATCTTTTACAATCCTTCAATTAGAATTTGAATAAATTTTGAAGAGCCCCCCACCCACTCAGCGATCTAAATGGAGATCCAGGACTGCATTCCAGTCTCCCACTAGAATTATCCAACAAGTCAAATTCATGAAAGGTTTCATCTAACAAAGAAAAGAGCACAGCTCAGCATGGTTATTAAACGCATAAATCCCTATAAGTCGAAATGCCACATCGTTTATGGTAACATCTAAAACGCACAGCCTAATTTGTGTTAACATTGAAACCTATTTTCCCAGTCTTGATTGTAAATAGAAGAGTTCATTATTATCCATAGGGTGGACACACCAAAACGATAATCATAATGATAATCATGTCAATGATGATTATTCGTTGTAGACCCAACGAGGGAGAAACAAGGGGGAGGGCATTAGCAATCAAGAAATGCAGGAAAAAATTGTAAAGAGAAAAAAAAAAAAAAAATCAATCACGAAAGAATCGTGATTTAAATGGAACAAACATCCTAGGGAATATAACAATAGAACACAATGTCGGATGGATGCACAGCTTTCATTTTGTCATCAAGCAACTTTATAAAAAGGTCAACATGCGCTTCTTTCCTGTACATACAGGTGAAGCCCGTCTGTTCTAGCGCTTGGCAACCTGTCCCAAAGGTAAACCAGATTGACGCAAGCACTTTGCAAGAAAATCACGCAAATCAGTGCCAGTTGGGATATCTTTTAACGATTCAAACGATACCAACTCTTTTGTAATCAATTTCTTTGATAATTGCAGTAGGTCTTGTCATAGATGACCACATCTAGAAGTTCATGTTGCTGTGGACCAGTGGATAATATTGAAAGGTTATCAACATGAAAAACTACAATTCTCTTTTTCACTTAAACGGCACTCACCCTAGGTGGATTGAAACAGCTTCCTTCAAAAGAGGAAGTTTCATGGGAAACTCAAATTCACAGTCACCAGTCGCTTGTATATGAGACAATGTTGGAGGAGTTTTTGCAGTTCTTGTAGGAAGATGTCAATGTCCTACACACAGCGCCGGGTAGTCCCAAATGGTCACCCATCTGGTAATGACGAGTCTCACTGTTGCTTAACTTCAGTGATCTAACTGGTGGATCAATGTGATTATGCCATACGCACAAAAAATGTTTTTTTAAATAGATCTTTTTGAATGGGTTCTTTGTTTAAGGTTTCCTAAATATGTGCTTAAGGACAAGAAAAAAACAAAAAGAAATGAATAAAAATTCACGATTGCTAAAAAGATTATTTCCATTTCCAGTTAACCATCAGCCTTATGTGGCAAATGAGACTTGGTTTCCCTTTCTATGGAGAGAACAATCGTGATTTTGGATCTGAACAAGGACCTTGCTTCAGCCGACTCCATGACTTAAAATCACAAAGACATATTTATCTTTATATTAGAACCTATCAAGATAATATGAGTAGAAAGTGGATCTCGGCTTTACTTTTGGCAGCAGCATAACTTTCGCTTCCCATATTTTGTGCTTTAGTCCTCATATTCCATGAACGATGTTTCTGACAAAGAGTAAAAAATTGCTGTTTTCCATCTAACACTTATCGTTGAGAAGTTTTTGACCTCGTATATATATATATTTTTTTTTTAAAGTTCTTTACATCAAGTGGCTTCATGGAGCGATTTCCATAAAAAAAGCAAAAAACTATTTATGCAAGTTAAGTTTGGTTTCACTAGCAATATCAGCAACATGGAAATGTCGCTACTGTATTCAAATTCTACAATTTTTGATCCCTAGCATGCAATCAGTCACCCTTTTTGACGGGATGAATTTTTTAAATTTTTTTTTTATTTAGATATTTAATATTTTTAACATACATAAAAGTTATTCATAGATGCATGTTTCTTGCCAAATAGTAGTCATCAGCATGGTTTGACTTTGGCAACCCCACAACTACATTGTAGTCTGCCATTTTATCACTTGCCTGAAAATATGTACTGTTTTCATTAAGTTAATTTTGTTACTAATTGTTTTTGTATTTCTAAATTTACTGACTTGCATTCCTGTGAATGTTACCTTGGCATAGTCCAGCAGCTGATGTAAACCGCCAGAATATGTCAAGTGATGAGCCAATGAAAATAAAGATAACAAATGTAAAGTGGGTTTAGCCAATGAAAATCTCAGCAGACAGTTAATAAATTGGTGGCTTTTTTTTTTAAATTCCCGAAAAGACATATCAAAAATTCTGTAAATAATCTAGATGTGGTCCCACAACATAACAATTAAAACTCAGGAAAAAAGGTAGTATAGGGTCGAAACACACTATCACAGACTGGAAAAACTTTCTGAGAGACATTTGCCAGGATTATTTTCTTAATACATGGCAGATAAAAGGCCCAGAGTACACTGTGGAAATCAATAACTACCTAATAGAATTTATATGGAGACAAAAATTTGGAAAAAAATCCATGTCTCCATAAAAAACCACATGTTTATAGGCAAAAGCCATTGATTTCAACCCATGCTTGTGGAATCAGTCTTCAACGGTTTTGATCATTTTTTTTCCCCTTTAAGCCATTAGCGAGGGTGGGGGCCAGTCATAAAAAAATAAATAAAAACAGGACTCTGGTGGCATCAGCCAGAAGTGAAACCTAAAGTAAAAAAAAAAAAATAAATAAATAAATAAATAAAATAATCGATGCATGACTGGCGCAAACTCGCATAACTCAAGTTAGTAAGCAAACACCTTATTGATGGGCCCACAAGGACACATGTTATGTCGTCAATTTAGCTATTTTAAAAATGGAAGAACATAATGACATGACAGCAGATGCACGGTTCGCAAACTGCGCCGAAAGTAAGGTTTTCATCTGACCCTCCCTTGAAAAAAAAAAAAAAAAAATTCTACACAAAATAATGGATGATTTTTCCAATTTTTCGATATTTTGTGGCTCTTTCTAACAATGCCACATTGGTGCTTGTACAATGTGCATGACAAATTTTCAGTGGACAAACAAACACAGACATTTACCCTTTATAAAATAGATGGTCATAAAATCGTTAGCAATAGACAGAGGCTACTAAGCTAATTAGGGAATAAAACTTACAAATATCACGATAGCCAATAGAGAACTCCGAAAATGTCACAGTGATACATGTTAATTCACATAGTTCTGAGGCAGCACATTCAGGACTCCAGAACACGATGTGAAGGGAGATCACCAGCACACATCAGTGTGATTATGCAGAGGGTCTAATGTGAATGCACATTGTCACAGGTTTGGTCTGTTCAATCACAGCACAGGGCAGTATTTAAGCATTGCAGTGGTTTAGGACAACAAAATGATCTGTAAGCAACAGAAGCAACCATTACATTCCAGCGAGTAGACAGCAGATCTAATCCAAGCAGATAATATACTTCAGAGGGAAGAGGGTTGTGGCAGAGTATATGTAATATATATCTGATGGCACGATGTTGTGAACGCTCAAGAGAATGCCAACTCTGGCGACCACTATAGACCCGTATTCCAAGTGAGGAAGAATCATTGCTGTGTAAAGCCTGGTCAGTAAATGCCATTCTTGAGGAATTTGGTAGTTTAAGATATGCAACACGTAAAGCTCCCTATAAACCCTATTATTGGATATATGTAACAGTTCTTCATAAATAGAGCTTTATTTTTAGAAAATAATGTTTTTTTATACAAATTGTCTTTTCTCTCCTCTAAAGCAAATCTAAAGTTAGTCATTTATTATCTCCCCTTCATTTCACGTTATGCTCTGCATCCTATGATTGTGATATGCTTCAAGCGAACCGAGGTATCATAGGTCACCACTTATAGTCAATAAGTGATGCCATTTTGAGTGAGGGTGTTTTATTCTTTTGAAAAAGTGCAATCAGCATATCCTACAGCTCCAGACACCAGGACAAAAAGCAGAGTAGGGGGGGAGGTAAAATAAATGCTAACATGATAATATATAAAAATAGTATAAAATTATGTTACAAGAAACGAAAACTATTTTTGTTACCGTAGTTTGGGTAATTGCACCCACTAAAAAAAAAAAAAAAATGTTGTTTAAATGTGTAGTTACCAAAAGAGCACTTAGTTGGCACAATTACCCCAAAGTACAGTATCCCTTGCATAAAAGTACAAAATGCGGCACATGGTCAGAGGAAAAAAGTTTCTCACATCTACGGAAAATATCATAATATACCATGTCATATGTGATTTGCTTATGTAGCCTGCCGGAGATTGTGCCACAAACTCGATAAGTACCTAAATAAATATTTACTGCATATTTCAGCGCATTTTATCACTTGCCTAAAATATGTACTGTTTTTATTAAGTTAATTTTGTTACTAATTTTTTTGGTATTTCTAATTTACTGCTTCTCATTCTCGTGAATATTTTCTTGGCATAGGCCAGCAGCTGACGTAACCTGCCAGAATATGTCGAGTGATGATCAAATGAAAAAAAAAATCAATAACAAATGCACAGTTGGTTTAGGCAATAGTTAATAAACTGGCAGCTTTTTTTTTTTTTTTTTTTTTTTTGATTCGGTCTCACAACATAAAAATCTCATGCTCGTGAATATTGTCTTGAAGTTAAAAAATTATCTTTAAAAACCAATCTTGTTAATCTTTCCTAGACATGGCTCCAAATAGTAGCCCCTTACGTCCAAGTGGCGATATGCTTTGTAAGGGGGTGAACATGAGTAAAAAAAAAAAAAAAAAATTTTTTTATAAGATGCAATCGGCTAAACAAACATGATTTTGTGATTTAGCAGTCATCTTATGCAACCGATATATGATAAATTTATTAAAATTTGCTCCAATTTTGTACTTCATCTTATCTGACAGTCACCTTATATGCTGAAGTATACAGTACTGATGAATCGTGGTAGTATTTTGACGTCATCATAAAAGGTGTTAATGGTAGAATTGTGACATCATAAAGGATGAATCATGGTTGCCAAAAGTTGTAGAAGTAGCAGCCGGTAGTCTTAACTTATTTTTTTTTATAACATCTTATGTTTTTAGATAGACAGATGTGGTTCTCGGTTGATTCAGTGTCTGTGTCGGATATATAACTGAGAGTCAAAAGAATGACAAGAATATTCTGTTATCACGGCCCTATTAATGAGTCACCCTGAAAAACAAGATGTAGTATCTGTTCTGCTGCTACACTTAGTTAATTCTGTCTTTAGTCAGCAAAGAGGAAATCCTTCGAGAATAAGGCAATTTTAAATTTTTGATCCAATCTAGAGTGCATCTTTTTTGGGAACTGGATGTTGCCCACATTAAAAACGATCTTGCATCTCATTCTCCTCTCATGGGGATGTAAATGAATAGAATCAAGGCTCAAAGGCCACTCAAGGATAATGGTTAAGGAGTTTGTTTAGTAGACAGTGAGACAGCACCTTAGTTAAAGATGATTGAAACATTTGGATTTGATCATTTAAGAGGACAGCTCAACAAGGAATCGTTAACAATGAATGCTAAACGACCATGTTGTAGTCAGCTGAGAAGCAGACTCATGGTATTGTGTTCAGACAGTTCTTGGAAAGAAACACTGCTCATGGAAGTTCCATTGAGTTTTAGACACACAGAGGAAGAAAGGAAAATTATCTACAGTGCTTGTAGCTAGACAAATTTTTGCCGTGAGTGTTTTGCGGGGGTTGAGTTAACTCAACACATCAAACTTTGATTCTGACTAGCCAATTTTTATTAGTTACTGTTGCACCATGTTATTAGCACTATAATGACATACTTTGTTACAGTTTATTTAAAATTCTTTGTCCAGCCCAGACAATTGGTAAGATGGAAATATTTTTTAAGGGGTATAAAAATCCAAATCAGTAAAGAGAAGAATTGAAGAAAATAAAGAATTATCTACCTTACAACTAAAATTTTATTTCTTTTACTGTATAATTTTTTTAAAAACTGTGCAAAGAAATACAATAACCTTAGTGAACCCTAAGCAACGCAGAGTAATGAAAAGTTGGATAAGATTTGTTTCTAATGTGGAGAAACTCCAGCTCCACAAAAAGAGGCACTTGGGTTTGGGACAAAAAAAAAATTAAAATATGTATGTACTGTGCAGAATAGTAGAAATTTCCAGGTTGGTATCTGGGGCGCATTAATTTACTGGGAGAGATGTAACCCCCCTCCCCCGTCTTCGTTAACACATGCATCTAGAAGGAGACTGATATAAAAACCTGTGGCCTACTGAATTGAAGAAAATAAAGAATTATCTACCTTACAACTAAAATTTTATTTCTTTTACTGTATAAATTTTTTAATTGTCCTATGGCAGTCATCTGCACTGACAAAGGTTAGCAGTAATACCAAAAAGTGTGATTGATTCTACACAAATCCTTCTCCACTATAAACAAGTCTGTGTGGATTTCCAAGCAACTTCGTTCTTGCGACAGAAAATCATATCAAAATCAACGGGAGAGTCCATCATATATATATATATATATATATATATATATATATATATATATATATGTTATAAAAATATATATGGCAATTAAGCTACACAGACTATTCCACATTTCATTCTTGTGAGAATTCGTCAGGCTTATGCAAAGAGTTGTGGTTACCTTGCGTTTTTATATATGCACATGCTATGGAGTTTTTATCTTCCTTTAAGCCACTAATGCCCATCCTAATCAGCCAATGGGCAGGAACTTTCAGGACAAAGGTTGAGTTGACCTAAGGTTCACCCCTTCCTTTATGTATGTTTTTCATGGGATGAGTAGATATCTAAGTAAGCTGACCTATTTTCAACCTAGGTGTAGTTAGATATTTAAAGAAAAAATAAATATATATATATATATATATACATACATACACACACATATAGCATAAGCACATTGACAAACCGGATCTCATCAGATCACCAAAGTTAAGCAACACTGAGCCTGGTTAGTACCAGATGGGTGACCATTTGGCAATTCTAAGTGCTGTATGTGTTCTCCGCTTATCTTGGCATGTTTCCAGTCGTCCTGTACATACACTTCACCTGCCATTGGCATTTAACAATGTCGACTCGGGAGAAGTATAGTTGGAGATTGCGCACCTCCTGCAACAAAAATTTCATGCGCAGGCACCCCGTCGTGGGTATCCATAGTCTGTCAAAGACTGAAAGAGCCCGTTATGAAAATAGGCGACATCCACAAGTCACCTTCTACAACATGTTGCCTGTCTGTAATCGATTAAACTTTGACAATTTCCATTAAGAACTGAAAATGATCGAATTAAAAATCTTGTGAGAAATTTAATCTAATGGCAGAGAGAAATTGACAACAAATGAAAGGCAAACTATGTAAGAAATTATAGTCATGATACAAGCCCTAATTGCCATTGTATCGATTGAGTTGATTGGTCGAATCTAACCAGACATGTCATGTGCCTTTGGCGCCAATTTCTATTTCTTTTCAGTTTCTTCAATTCATTCCAGATCAGCAAAAGAGGAAGGATTCGTTTTTATTGTCTTCTAGGTAAGGAGACTTGGCATTAACATTAGTGCCTTCTATGCTTCAGATCTTGGCTATGGATGAAGCATAGAACATTTGTAAAAGACTACGAATCAGGCTTACTTATAAAGACAGAATGTCTACAACCGCATTACGGACCTTTCTTATCATTGTGGACTTTTCATCTTCAGTATTCAACCCGTTTGCATTGTTAACAATTTTTTAGGGCCATAAGGTCCAATGGAACACGGATAAATTCATCCTTCCCGGCAACAGAACTAAAACTACCGCTTTGTTGAAGCAACCTACCAGCTCCACCATGTTGGACGCAAGATGGGCACACTATTTTGCAATAATATTCTGTGTACCAATAAAGTTTGTCTTGAATTTTACAGGTAGGGTTTGTTGTTTTGTGATGAAATGTGAAGAAATGAGAGAGCATCAAACATTTTAAAATTCCCATCTTGACAGAATAATTCCTACATTTATCAACCAATGAAAGTTCGTATTTCAAGTCATGCAATTTCTGACAATCTTCAAAGGTTGCAGGAGACGTTTCTCCTAAGCAGTAGTACTGCTTAGGAGAAACGTCTCCTGCAACCTTTGAAGATTTGTTGTAATTTTTAGCAGTACCTCCCCAATTACAAAACTTGAAGTAAAATATGATTTACTTTTAAAATTTTCAGGAAAAAATAATAATCCGGACTCATAAGAGAAGGTAGATATTGTCAACCAAGGTTGCTATGAAAGGTAGGAAAGCGTATTTGTTCTTACTGTGTCTCAGCGTGCAAACATGTTCGTTTCCCTAATTACATTTTAGTTTTGATTTCCCCAAAAATAATCTGGGCATTTTTAACAATAGCCAATAAAACAAAAATAAGATATACAAAAAATACATGTTACCAAAGGCAAGATAAGTTACTCTTCTACTTATCCGAATAATTTTCGTGGTTAAATTTATTTTAAAGCGTTTTTAGTCTAATATACACAAGTTGTGTATATCTAACTTGAAAAAATCGATACTAGTTGTGTATTACACAACTAGTATCGATTTTTTCAAGTTAGAACGAGAATAAACATAGCTGATATTAGACGGTTATGTGAAATCTCGATAATAGCTCAAAAAAAAAAAATTAAAGAGAATTACAGCTAATAACACTAATAAAAATTGGCTCAGTCTAAAACGATCTCATTGCAAAGACAATAGATTCTACACACGGACCTCAGCCGGCAGCCCATGTGTGTTAAAAGGTAAGTTAATTTAAAAAATAATTTAAGGGTACGGAAACCAATCTTACTCTAATTTAGGTGATTGCAATAGAACATTAAAATAAAAACTTACTTCGATTTACGAGATAAACAGAATAGCCGAACCGTCGCCGAACGGTCAATTAGTACGGACAATTCAATTAAACTTTTTCATTTTTCCTGGTCAATTAACCCTATTCGGCTCAGTGAAGGGTGAAGGGGAAGGGCATTTTGCAGTATACACAAACAGAAAAACTGATAAAAAAAATAAAATGTTACCATACAACTTATTTTAAAGCGTTTATTTACTTTGAAACATAAGTAGTATCGAGTCTTTCTGACCACTTTTTCGTTTTGTTGTCTATAACTGCAAAACGTTCACTTTTATTTAAAAGGAGAATTTTCTAAATCTTAACCTAACGCGGACTTTTGCATTCGTGTGCCTTTAGTGACATCTGCCTTTCTGCCTTTATACACGTTTTCGGGTCTTGCAAATGGTAAACTGCTTCGGCTATTTCAGGTTAAAGTAGACAAAATTACAAATTTGTCGTCAATTCGGTTTTATTCAAAGAAAAAATGAAAAAGGAAAAAAAAAAAAAAAAAAAAAAAAAGACAACACCCGGCGAAAAAGGAAGACTATCTTCATATCGTTGTGATAAGCTATGAAAAACACATTCTTTGCTTTTTTTTTTTGTTTTTCAACTTCATAACTGACAAAATTTAAAGTTTAGAAATTAATTGGTAAGTTCATACTTAAATTAAATATTTATCGAGATTTTTAGTTTGTTTAGTAAAAAAAAAAAAAAAAAAAACTCAATTCTTTCAAAATTCAAAAAGGAAGGAGAAAGAAAGAAAACCCACATGGTCGGCTTTTTGAAAGAAATGCTTTTTTTCCCCCAGATTTTTTTATATATAATAAAATGAGATATTTTTTTTAATTTACGTAATAGTTTTTTTTTAACTTAACATAAGAGAAAAAAAATTATAGATGATTAAAGAAATCCTCATTTTTTAAAACATGAACGTCTTACGAAACTTAACACGTTGGCATTTCATTTTAAATTTGCAGAGTAATTTTTCCTCTTATAAACAATAAAAATATTCTTTTATATATATTGTTCCTAATTTTGAACAAAAAATCCATTAATTGAACATTTACATTAATAAATAACAAAAAAAAAAAAATTAGAATAATGACATAATAAAAAATACTGTTGACCGGCTTTGAGTTCCTTGTAATTCAAGAAGATCAAATAAATACAAGTTAAAAATTCTATAAATATTTACATAATAATGAATGACAATAATATTGTTAATACTGCAACTTTTTAAAATCTATTATTTATATTATCGCTTTGAGTAAAGAAAGCGATGTTTTTGTTTTTTTGAAAAGAGAATTTGAAAGTAAAATTTTCTTTGAAAATCCGCATTTAACAATTTTTTTGCGAATACCTGTACAGAATTTGATAAAAAAAAAAAATAAATAATTTTTTTTTGTTTTTTTAAACTAACTTAATCCTAATTTTTTGGTTTAATTCAGCAAAAATAGGTTTGGTTCAAATTCTGTAGAAGCAGCCAAAAATGGAATAAGAATTATCAATTTTGCTGCGGACTTTTTTTTATTTTTATTTTATTCAAAGTGAATTTAAAAGTAAAAGTAATTTATTGAATATATAATTCTATTTTAATTTAAAAATCAAATTAATACATTAAAGAAAATATTTCTATATTCTATTTAAAAAGGTACTTATGCAAGTTTATGGACCGAACCGTGATGAAAGCCATTCTTAACAAGAGGGATAGGCTTTGTTAACTCTGTACTTTCACCTAACAATTTAATAAACATAAGATACTGTTAAAAATTGAATTAAATTGAGACTCTTAAAAAATAAAATAAAAAAAAAAACTAGCATGATCTGTAAACTACAGAAGTACCAATTAAAATTTTATTTTCTCACGTTGTTAGTAATAAAGTAAATTTTTCAAAACTGGTATTTTCCAAAATTTGGAAAAGTTCATTTAAATTGCTTTCAAGTATTGCATTTTTTTTTTTTTTTTTGGATTTGATGAAATTAAAATAAGTTAACTTCTATTAAATTAAAACACTTTAAGGAAAGTATTTCATTTTTTTATTATTACTTAATTTTTTTAAAAAAGTGCCAAATAAAAAATAAAATAAAAATGTGTCAAGAAAAAAAAATGTGTCAAAAACAATCGTTTTAATTTTTTATAACATAAAACGCCAGTTTATAGTATAGTATTTATTTGAGTCTCATTATTTATTATTTTAACTTCCAATATCTCATACTTACTGAAATATATTCTGTAGTCCTTGGTATTCAATGTTCCTTTTTCTATAATCGTGTAAGTCGACATATTTGCGGTTTGGTTTAAAAGCAAGAAACCTCGAGTCTTTGTCAGATTTGGCTGGAAAACTGAGCAAAACGCGCGGCGATTCGGTTTATATACGTGCCAGCTGCTGCTGATTTTTTTAATGCTGGCTTCAAGTAGAAGGGTGTTGTCGATGGAGGCGCAACTAGTAAGACGAAAGGAGGAATCTACTTCAGATAGTCCGGGAGAAGATAACAGACGGTCCGAGGAGGAACGGAGATTTCCAAGAGACAAAGATGAAAGACAATGGTGACTTCTCAACGTCATAGAAGCCGATAAAAACCGGACGCTTCGCAGGTGCCCTATTGTTATCGTCGTTGGTGTAGCCATTGGCAACTTTTTTTCTTTTTTTTTTAATCGCTTAGTATTTGTTTTGGAGCTAATTGTCCAATTGATGAGGATGAAAATTTGGTGACTGGATACGTGACTCCTGGTCGAATCGACTTGATGCTTTTCTGTTTTGAAGCGGTTGGATGAACGAATAAGTATGAATAAGGCAGAGGGGTAGAGAAATAATACAGTGGGTCGGGTCGGGTCACTAAATTATAGAAATTTCTTTTGCGGGGAAAAGGAAGTTATAAAGAAGATGCGATTTTTTATTTTCGTGATTGGTTCGCATTTTCACCACGTCTTCAATTTTGAAGGTCGATTGTTAAAAACTAATTGTCAGTGATCTAATTATCACGTCAATAATACACATTAAAAGTCGGGTTATCTTTACGATTACTGCTTTCACTTCAATTCCGACCCCCCCCCCCTCGCCATGTTATTTTTTATTTTATTTTTTCTAAATAATAACGTTATTATTTGGAAAAGCCCTTCTCAACATGGGCAGGAGAGGAGACCCCTTCTATACTTTCACCTAACAATTTAATAAACAAAAAATACCATAAAAAAATCAATTAAAAAAAAAAAACGAAGAAGGAACCGGAAGTGTAGTGGAAACAATAACCGTAAAGATAAAAAAAAAAAAAAAAAAAAAAAAAAAAACGCAAAGTAGAAAATAAATATTTTCAGAAATCTATAACGATTGCGTTCCCAAAATTAAGACGGCGGAAATGGTTATAGTTGATGTAAATGCGGAATGGAAGTCACTAAGCATGAAACGAAATACGAAACCATGTAGAAATGTTTTAAAAAATTATTTTAGTTTGAACACCTGAAACATTAAAAATAATAACAATATATATATATATATATTTTTTTTTTTAAATAAATGTTTTATTTTTAACAATAAAAAATATACTTTTATTTTTTACATTTCTTTTGTTACGACGAGGGGCCAGATTGACGGAGAGTGTCACCAGTGTTACAAAGATGAATGTGGTGACAATGTCACAGACACAGTACCTCAACGCAAACAAAAACATTAAAATGTGTCAGAATCAGCGTCAAGGCGAAGACGAGTTTAAACGTTCATAGTATGACTTTTATTGAACAATAGAAAGAAAAATAAATAATTTTTTGTGTTGTATTTTCATGTGCGTGTGCTGATTTAACATGCGGCCGAAAGATTAAATCGTCCATTGTTTAGCAACACGTGGGGTACTTGTACAGTTTAGTCAAGACATTAAAAAATGAAAATATCGATAAAAGGTTATATTGTACGTATCCGTTTTGGATTGAAGATCTCAAAAAAAAAAATTCACTTAATTTGATTGAATATTTTTTTTTTTTTAATTATTTTTACAGCGGAAAAACACGTTTTTATAACAGCACGTTGAGAGTAGTCATCTTTGAATTTTTTGAACACGCCACTGGGAGATAACTCAGTTTAAAGCGCCGACACACAGTGGGCCCAGATCGCGGAACTTTGGAAATAGGATTGTGACACAGATTTTACTGACTTATGCGACCTAAAAAAAGCTTATTACGTCAGAATAATCATTTACAACACTGTGAGTACTGTCGGAGCATAAATAAAATGGTTTCCAGGCTATTTTTCCCATTTTGGGGTCCAAGAATATCCCCGACTTTAGTCGGATTTGGACCTTATAATTCACCCTCGTGCGTGCATTCCAAAATTCTCAATGACTATCCATTGTATTTTTCTGAAATTTTGCATGGAGTTACACTTTTATAAGGGGAAATGTAACATTCTCAGATTTTTGAAAATTATTGATATGTATGTTTATTTAGTGGTTTTCCATGGTGCTGAACTCAAAAATGGATGTTTTACACCCGAAACTGCACTGTTTGCCCATTTTCAGTAAGTTCCGGGGTCCCTGAGAGGGCCACAATAGGTCAAAATGCCCTAAATTGGTCGAACATGACACATTTGGGCCTGTAACTTTCGATCCATTCATTTTATTTTTCTGAAACTAATGGCTAAGATCAAAGAGAAAAAAGATCAAGAAAAGAGACAAAGCAACAAGCTGAACAAGGCATTGCAAATATGATTTACAATATACTAGGGAAACAACGAATAAAACGACTCTTACCAATACATGGGTCAGTGAAATCTATGCAAAACAATACCCATTTCATGGTAGACAATAGCATTGCATTAATTCAAAAGAATATCTTCTACAAGAGAATAATACCATCTTTTTGGGAGGTTGAACAGTCTAGCATGTGAACGAATAGTGTGATCAGTGGCACCACATTCTGTGCAATATTTCGGATGCTGGATTCGTGCACTCAACTGACATATGACAGGATCAGATCGTTCTAATAACCGGCTCATCACATCTGTCAGCTGTGCAATAGGTGAGATTTTCCAAGACAAAAACTGGAGATAGTTCCGAATATCTTTGTTGTTGGCTTCTAAGCATTCCTCAGACATACCTCCAAGACCGTGACCGTCATTCAAACCAATCAACTCGACTGAGTGATGAAGTGTTCCATGCAAAGTTTGGTTGATCCTGATCCAAGGAAAATTGTCGATTATGTTGTATGTAGCTGTGTCACATAAGTCCTTGAGCTTGGTCAAGTCAATTTTCTGTGTAGACGACACAACAGACAGAATGGTGGAAAGTTGGCGATGCAGAAGGAGAATGTTTTCTTGATGTTTAATGGAGGAACGACCCAAGAGCAACTCTGTGATGGCACCGAGTACCTCCTCAGAGAAAAATCGTCTCCCCTGGTTACCATCTGTTGATGTCCCACCTTTTCCATTTGCTTTGTTGCATCGATCGAGGTAAAGTCCTGTGGCATGAAGAATTGCATCAAGTACTCTTTCTCTGGATTGCCGAATTGGTTCACCAAGTGGTCCAGATTTCTGGACCCAATTCTTGTAATCTATATGACATCGATACAGAACTTTCAAAAACCATGTGGTGACATTAATGTATGAATGGGTGACGCAGATGTTTGTTTGGTCCGATGTGGTAAGTGTTTTTTTTAGTAAGCCCTTGATGAACTTCAAAGTCTCCTGCTTCAGTAGGCACATCGCTCTCGTCATTAACCAACTGTTCATAAAGCTTCCACGTTTCCTCTGCAGACCTTTCAATTGGAAATCCTGCAGAAACTTTTTCGCGATCTGTCCAATCTTTTGTTTGACTGATACAAAGGATGCAATCAGCTCCACCTAAACCCGATATATGTCTCTTGAATTTGAGATCTTTCATTGAGTCATGAATGGTTACCTTCACATTAACAGCATTGTCCTCCTGATATATCACACACACACCTTCTTTCAGCTCAGAGCGTGCCTTGTCTGTTGTGGGTATTACGAGATTCAGGAGATCCTCATCAGTTTCAGACTCCCTGATTAGAAACAATGGTCAAAGTATGCGGCATGAATTTGGTGCATAGTTGATCCATCAATTTCAAGTCAAGAGCTGGAGGGTCTTGGCTCAATTATTCATTGCATTAAGAGTTTCAATCCACAAATATACTGCTTTTTAGAGAATTGAAAAAGATTGTACGGATGTCGAGATATGTGAATTAAAAGTTTGCAATAATGCCCTTTATTCTACACCTTCGAATTTTCAAATATGATTTCCTGAAAATGGCTACAAATGGAAATAAATCAACTTAAAAGCATGTTTTAATGGTAGAAATTGGCTAGGATGTAGCTAACAATATTGTTTAGAGGTTATATTGATTATTCTTTGAGTTTTCCTTTTTTTTGTGTGGAAAATTTTTGTCTTTTAGGGGAAAATAGGGAGGAAATAATGCTATTTTTGTCAGATTTTAGAGAAAAATTCCCCAATTTCTCCTTTTTTACATTATCCTCTTTATATGCTCCTCCCACTAAAACAATCAGGAAAAAAAGTTAAATCTTTTTTGTCCCTTAGTGTAAATTTTTGGGGATTTTTGCTGCGTTGAGTTATTGGAGCTCTGATTTTTTCATCCGAAACATGTGACATTGGCTCTGAAATTGATCAGCAATAAACTAAAAAACGGCTAAGAGTCACATCATAAAACTGCCAGATTCTGAAAGTGTAAAGATTGTACTTTCAGAAAATACTATACTTTGATATGTGAGGAATAGCCGTTTTTGACTTATTTTGGATTGAAGGTCCCAGTTTAGTCAATTTCATCCCCCCCCCGAAAAACAGCAATTTATATGCGAATTTTTCTCAAATTTCTCCATGAAATGCTGAATTTTTCATATACTCTAATCTTTTGAAAGCAATTATTCTTCTGGTATGATCCCTTCACAACCACAAACCCATAGAAAAAGAATAAACTGTCTTTTATAGCAATTTTTGGCCATTTTAGGATATTTTTTTGCAAACACTTGGATTTAGAGCAGCAATCTCTTGGTTACAGTGTGCGCGTGAAAGTTTTCGCGATCTGGGCAACTTCAAAATATCATAAAACAACTTCTAGTTGAGCTCTGGACTTCATTTTTTTGTTTGTTTTTTAGGAAATTTAATGCAGATTTGGAATATGCTAATTGTGAACAAAAATGAGAGAATATTTGGCCTATTTCCACCTCTGGGCCCACTGTGCGACCCCCTCCCCCCTCCTCATCTTTAATACTAGCTTTTCTTCCTAAAAATCGAACATTTTGCTCGGTATCATAACAAATTGTTTTTCGCTGTAAAAAAAAAAAAAAAAAAAAAACGTACTTGATGAAATTAAGTGAATTTTTTTCTTTTTTTTTACATAGACATCACCACTGATCAAGGCCAAGAAGCCACGCGAGGATAAGGGTTAAAGAGTGTACAGTAGAAATTGGACAATATAGTAATCGTTAATAATGGAAATTCGGTAAATTTGTTAACTTATATGGAACGGTTAATCAAAAACTTGTTTACGTTAGACTTGAAGGCAACCATATTGTAGTCAGCTGGAAAGCAGGAAAACGAAAGACAATTTCACAGGCGTGCACTTCTAAGAAAGAAGCTTTGTTCATGGGATCTACGTTTAGGTTTAGGCACAGATAAAGAGTGGGGGAAATTATTGATAGTGTTTTCAGCTAGAGGAGTGTTTCTCGTCAAAGTTTGGCGAGGGGGGGGGTCACCATAGATTAGAGCTCAGTCAAGCACTTGCCATGAAAATAACGATAAAGTAGAGACAAACTCACAACATCTCTTCTGTGAGAAACAGGTTGCAGGGAAGAAAAAAGGGCATCTCCTATGAGGCTACGAAGTCTATTTTGAACTCTATCAAGGCAGGATAAGTCCTTTCTAGCAGCTCCTGCCCAGATGTGGCAACACTCCATTTTTGGACATACCTGGCTCTTATATAGATAATAGATAGAGAATTGCATCAGCAGTGAGATATCTACTGGATCGATAGGAGGATCCCACCATTTTTCCAGCAGCCTTGGCAACGGCTTTAATGATCAGGAGTAAAGACGAGAGCCATTCATTTCAATTGATGTCAGATGGGGATCAGAGCGTTGATGATATAAAGATAAAAGCTTGGTTTTAGATGCATTAAAAGTAACAAGCCACCTCTTTCCCCATTGTACCACTTTCTCAAGATCAGAGGAGAGAGAATCAGAGAGAACTTGGTCATTTACGGTCTTAGATATGCTAGCATAGATAGTAGTGTCATCAGCATAAATGTCTACGAATGATGTAAGGATGTGATTTGGAAAATCATTAATGTAGGTCAGGAAGAGAGTTGGGCCCAGGATGGACCCCTGAGGGACTCCAGCATTAATACTGAGAGCCTCTGATTTCTGCCCATCCACCACTACTCTTATGAACCTATCATAGAGAAATGATTTAATAATTGAGAAGACATTTCCAGCTCTACCATAGCTGGATATCTTTATGCCATACTCTATCCAAGGCCTTTGATATGTCAAGAGCAATTGCCCTTTTTCGGAGGACTTCATTCCATAACGGATATGTACAATATAAACTTTTTTCAATATTTTCCTTTTTAAATGTCTTGATTAAGTACAAGTACCACATGTGGAAATGTTCTTGAAAAGTGTGTTCTGAAAATAAATGTTAGTATGTTAGAACTATGTATAGTCACGAGGACTTTATATATTTTTCTCTTAAAAAGAATCTGATAGAACTGGCATAAAAGAAGTGTAACAAAGAGGGGAAAAGGACTGGTAAATATTACCTTACGCTACAACAGAACACTGACCACTCTAATTTGGATTTTTAGGGGTATTCGAGGTCGCTGACAATGAATCCGATACACAAATTTACCGTTTTCATGGTATGAACTCCTGGACCTTGGGACTATTTTGCGCCATTTCACCACCTTCAGTAGTGTTTTCTTTTTACATGATGCGTTTGCGTGCAAACGGGCATAGTGAAATGACTTATCACATCGCGCATTGCGGCCATTTGAAGTAAGAAAGTTTTTCAAAAACACCACCCATGCCTCCTCCCCCAATGTAAACAGAAAACAGTAAAATCTCCTATGGTATTCTAATCGGTAAATGTCGGCGAAAAACGGTTAATTAAATTGCAGAAGCACATGTTAAGCTACACAAGTTCTATAATTGAATCTCCCCCCCAAAAAAAAGAACAAAAAAAACAAAAATGTTTGGTGCGAATGTTTTTGTAAACCGCTCATGAAAACTTTGTTTTAGATTAATTAAAATGCATTAAAAACTACGTAAGACAAAAACAAAATATGAACCATGTTTTTTTTTAACTTTCTTATTTCAAGTGACTACTTAAAGATTCCTGCGCAATGTGATAAGTCATTTCATTACGCCCATTCGCATGCGAACACATCATATAAGAAAAACACTACTGAAGGTGGTGAAATTGTGCAAAATAGTTCCAAGGTCCAGGAGTTCATACCATACAAACGGTAAATTTGCGATGGGTTTGATTATCAGATTCGTTGTCAGCGACCTTGAATACCACTAAACACCAAATTAGAGTGTTCTGTGTTCTGTTGTAGTCTAAGGTAATATTTACCCAAAAGGGAAATCCTTCTCCGACTGAGATAATCATGTTTTTTGGAGATAAAATATTTCTTTTTTGTCTTTACAAAAGGTATTAAAAATCCATTATGTTAATTCAGTATTGTGATAATTCTGGCTCCATAAATGGCTGATGTGACACAAGGTCATTTTTTTGTATTGTTCATCTAGTGAGATTCAAACATTAACGAGAGAGACAAACAGAAGCAAAAAAGGAAAATATTAATTCTCGTTGGTATGGTACTTCCATGTTGAGAATTTAGATGTATGATGCGTGCGAAGTTATGTTGATGGTTTACGTCGAACCTCAACAGAGTCGAGCAGCAAGTTGCTTACAGAGGAAACTGCATCGTGAACTGGGCTGAGCCAAACTGTTTTGTATTTGGTGTGCAATGTTTTTATATAAGTTTTTGACCGGCTCCAGTGAAGACTGTCAGAAAAATATTTTAGAAATTCGCTTTCTTTGAGCGGTGATTGGGCAGAAAACAAGCACCCTGTCACATGGTATTGTTCTGAACTACGTCCATGTGAAGAGACATAGATTTACTTTTTACTTTGACAGAATTTGCGTATGTGGATAAGACAAATGTATACATAACTGGAATGATCTTTATCCATCCATTTCAATGTCTCTGGCGTATTGCTACACTTTATTATTTGTTATAACAAAATAATTTTTTGGTCCTCCAACCATAACTACACCTTGGAATTTTTTTGAAATTTTGCACAAACATTAAATATGATATGAGTAAAAAAGTAACAATGGATTTTCCAGGAAATCTCCGGTTGCCCCCCCCCTAGGGGTGCCTTTTGGGTTAAAATGGCTAAAATTAACACTTTTGTGCTTTATTAAAAAAAATTGATGCCTTAGATTTTTATAAAACTTTCTGAAAAAGGGTAGCTAACTGATTTCCATATAATTTATCCAGGCATCAATTTTTTTTAATAAGCACAAAAGTGTCCATTTCTAGAAAGTACATGTAAATAAATGTCTGTTGTTTCACTGAAAAAAAAAAGAGTGAGTTGAATTCTTTCTTTGCTTTTGTGTCCTTCCAACGAACTCTACATGTAAACGTGTACAATGTTGCACAAAGAGCTTATACGTACACCGAAATAACAATGTGTAATGCGAGAAAACAAACAACTGGTGCCAACAAAGAAGTATGTAGCACGAATCTGAGGTAATAAAGGAAACATAACACTCCGTACTGTGGAGCTTGTCTACAGGTTTGCTGTCAGGCAATATGGTAATATGCCACGACAACTAACAGCGGTATCCCTTAAAATCTAACTCGTCCTCGCTGTGGTAGTGGTAGTGCCAGATGTATCCTTTTAACAAGGCTGTTTTGTTTAGCGTAGATTACATTACCAAGTATTTATCTCCCTTTGTTGGTCCGTTTGGGTTAGGGTTTTCCTTCAGACAGGTTCACCGGCTGAGGCTTCCGATCCCTTCCTTAGCCGCTCGATGGCAGTTTCTATCCCTTTAAATATATTAACATTTTTGGGGTATCAACAGTGAGAATTATTGCCTTTCTTCTTTCTAATTATAAAACTGAATTCTGTTGTATTATTTTTTTTTTGTATTTCTTTTATCTAAATGAACTTCTCCACATGTGAAACTTCGATCTAACCTCTTGGAATTCAGCTGTTAGCATAGGTTGTATTTTTTTTCCTTTTCTAAAAGTATTTTTATGCTTTCTATTCTGTAAGTTTATTAAGTCTACAATTCTCTTAAGTTTTTTTTTAGTAAACTATCGTCTTTATTTTTTATATCAATGTTTTTATTCCTTTATTGATGACCAATAAACCAGTGTGAAAAAGTGTAAGATATATCATACCTCAGAGTTTTGATTGTCAATAAGTTTATGCTGACCATCCAAGTGTTGTGTACATTTCAATGAAATACACACATCCTGGAGACAGTATGAGACTTCTGGTGAAAATCCAACAAAATTTAACATTAAGATTCATCATTTTCTGGTCGGCTTTGCTTCTGTATATGTCAAGCAAGGACATGTCAGATGTGGAACCACAAATCCATGTACTGAGGATAACAATATTGCTTCTACCTATGTTCAACTGTCATTTTTTTTTGTATATTCTGGTTATAACCTTCCCAGACTTCATATGCAACTGCTGGGCCTTGCTGCTTGAGGTGTAGGAAGTTTATACCTGTAATCTTGTACACATAACAAATAGCTATCATCAATGAAGAGAATTTTTCTGATACAATTATGCAGAATCTTGTTTCCATCATCATCAGCAACAACAACAAGGAAGGGAGATAATGGTGGCTAAGTGGATAACAATATGGACTGACAACCTGGGTGTGCCGTTTGAATCTAGGGATGTTGGTAACCTTCACGTAACCCCCTTCTGTAAGTTAGTGCAAAATATCTTTTTATAGGCTGTCCAAAAAGTCACTGAAGGGTTTTGAACTTAAATAGATTCTTTATTTTTGTTTTTTACACGATGGTCACCACTTATCAAGGCCCGGAAGCCACTCAGGGATAAGGGTTATTGCAAGTACAGTACGTTAGTGTGGATATTTAATGAAATGTTTACTTAAGGGGGCGGGTCTTTAGGAATTTGTTAACATTGGACTTGAAGACATCCAGGTTGTAGTCAGGTGGGAAGCAGGCAGATAGAACAGAGTTCCACAGGCGTGCAGTTCTAAGAAAGAAGCTTTGTTCATGGAATCTAAGTTTTCTGTGATTTTAACACAATCTGACTTAGACATTGTGAAATGTTAAAAAGAAAAAAATGTAAAATTCAAAAAATCTTTATTTATGAAAAATAATGTATTTTAAATGTTGCCCATTTGATTTCATCATCATCATGAGCAACAACAACAGGGAAGGGAGATAATGGTGGCTAAGTGGTTAACAATATGGACTGACAACCTGGGTGTGCCAAATTTGAATAGTTTGTTCCACAAAAACACTTTCACCTAGGGATATTGGTAACCTTCACATAGCCCACCTTCTATAAGTCCACAATATCTTTATATAGGGTGTCCAAAAAGTCACTGAAAGGTTTTGAACTTAAATAGTCTTGATTTTTGATATCTTTCTGTATTTTAACACAATCTAAGATATGAAATGTAAAATTCAAACAATATTTATGAAAAATGTCTTTTAACCATTTTTCAGCTTCACATATTTGTGCTCTTTTCAAAACATTATTCATTACAGATTGCAGAATCTCCGGATTGTGATTTAACTCCTTTATTTCGTTCCGCCAGCTGGCAGACCTCAGAACATCAAACCCCAAACCCTGCAAAAATTGAAGGAAAACATCAGGAATGAAATAAGGGAATTAAATCGCAATCCAGCTATGCCACTGACATACAGTATTTGCTACTAGTAATAAATAGGGCTGTGCCAACAGCATATTCTTTTGACTTAAGTATATATCCGCCACAGTAAGATAGTCAATCAACTGAGAACCACATCAATCTATATAAAACATTAACAGATATATACTCAAGAGTCAAAACAATGCAAAGAATATGCGAGTGTCACAGCTCTAGTAATAAATAACAAGTGAACAAACATTAAAACTTGTTTTATATATAGATTTTATTTATGATTTTCAAGATCGGATTTGGAGACTGATACAGCCAAAGACTCAATTTTCTAATCAAGAGAGAGAAAAAGTAATGGCGTTGTTGTTGGGTGTTTCTTCACCTCTCAGATTCATTGTTGTTTCTGAGTGCCAATCACCAGTATCACCGTGAGTTTCACATCACTCGATCTCCGACCCTACGATCTGCGTTTGGTGACACAGACCCACACATTCAGCAGTTTCCTCCTCTGAGCGGATCGCATTAATCGTCGTCAGAGGACGAATAGCATTTTATCTTTTTGTTTATAACTTGCAAGCAATTTTGTCTTTTCATTTATAACTTGCAAGCAATTTTGTCTTTTTGTTTATAACTTGCAAGCAATTTGTCTTTTTGTTTGTAACTTGCAAGCAATTCTAATTTAGTTTGATTACAGGACACACTTTGCTTAGAGTGAAGTCGAATTCTGGAGCTTCCTGCAAATAGAGAGAAATAGAAAAAAGAAAAAAAAAAGTTAGATTTTCCACAAATCTAGGGTGACTCACAGCGATACTATCACCCCCCCCTCCCCCGCCCAAAGTGTTAGGAAAGAAAAAGAAAAGTGGAAAAACTAAAAAAATAGGAGGAAATAAGTTGATCAACAAATAAAAAGTATAGGAAGTGAGATTAGTGGTAAGAGGGATATGGTTCATAGATGCACACAAAGGCAATCTGAAATAAGATTGTTAATCAGGGTGTGGCAGTAACTGGGACAAAAGATCGGACATAGAGGTCAATATATTTAGAGCTAGCAGCAGTGAATTTTGCGACAATTTACAACCATTTATGGACAGTAAAAACTCAGTTCTTATTGTTGAGCACAAAAAGTTGAAATTAAAGTTGGTCACTTAAGCTTGCATGCGCAGATCATGTTATAATCACTCTAGCCGTCTAGACATAATTATAAACATCAATTTACACTGCATTTCTCATGGTTAACATTGGCCGTGTGGTTTGTTCCTTGCTAATGGAGTCGGAGATGGCTTTGTGGCTGGGTTTGAATCTCCCAACTGACTGTAATCATAACTCCCTGTACTGATAATTGCCAAAAAGATGAAACACTAGTGTCTGTAAATATTTAACAATTATATATATATATATATATATATATATATATATATATTATTGTTATTTACCTGTTACTATATATATATATTATCTATTATTTATAATTAGTAATAAATAGTGATATTTGCAATTAAAAATAAAATAGGTTTAAGACTCCCAAAATTCTGTACTAGAACTGTAAGGACCCGTGGTGCACTGGTTAGAGTACTTGGAAAAATCAATTGTAGAAGTGATATTCTCCTGAAAGTTCAATTCTCAGTGTGGGTGAGCAAAAAAATACAATTGCCAATTACTTAGAACTTCTATCCAGTCATGGTTGATGGAATGAGAGCATGCTACCCCTGTGAAGTAAAAAAAAAAAAAAAAAAAAAAAAAAAAAATGGGTTCCGTTTCAAATTCTGTCCAGATTCCTGAGTTCGACAAGGTACACCTGAAGAAGGTCAAAGGTTACAACGAACAAAATGTTGTGAAAATGACACTCAAGATGAGAACAGTAGTCCTGTGATATTATAAAGTGGACCTGAGGTGGACTTGAGTCATTAAGCGCTGAGAGGGGAGGGGCAATAGACAAAGGAATATGAAATGTCTTACAATAAACAATAGATCGGAAGTAGCAAACAATAAATCTGTAGGTATTTTTAGATTTGACAATGACAATAGAAACCTACAGATAAAACAGGGAAGTGCAGCTTCTGGTAGCCGGCGTGGGGTGGGGAGGGGGCAACCTCAGATACCAACGCAGAGGAGACAGTCAGTTGATAACTAGATGCCGTTCATAGCGGATGGGAGTTGATACTGACAACAGTTGGACAGTTTTTAGAGTTGACTGCGAAACAAATAGAGACGAATTGCGACTGACAGACGAACGTAACATCGATAGAACGGGTGAAGACAGACACACACACAAAAGTCCAACCGTCAATTATATGTGAAACATTGGCGTTTGTGTTTTTCCTTTCTTTGTTCCACGACTTATTATATTTCTACTTTGTGAACCACATTTGTTCCCATCAACAGTCGCCAGCGAGAAAATGACGATCCGGCCATAAGAGGAATAGTCGAATGAAAAATCCACGACACACGACGTTGGGAGTCGGAGATCTGTCGGGGCCACATACGTCTGGTTACAGTCCGAAGAATCCAAATAAAAATAATGCAAGATTTTTGTTGTAATGTCTATGAATTTTAATTGATCAATTAAAAATGATTCTCTAAAATAAATATAGGTGCGTAAATCATACAGATTTTTCTTTTGTTTTTTAAAAAAGAGGGAATTCTGGATACTATCCCATTTCTCCGATCCCCCTGGGGTAATCACATTACAACTGGCTGCAGTCAGGTTCTGTCTCTTCGTTTTCAAAGTAATCCACCCAGTCCTCAATGCTAATCATGAAGGACATTTTTTACATTTGAGGTGATGCACAAAAGTGTCTTGCACCTTCTTGAACGAGATTGTCTTGTAGTAACGTGTCTGACACAGTATATTCTTTTTTGATGAAGATCTCGTTATGCCCACAGGTGTTACTTTCACGATGTTTTGCAAAATAAAAGTGATTGACAGATTAATAATGGATTTTTTTTTTATTATTGTGTAAGGGTCATCCCACATATACTGCTGTCAATGACCTGGTTGACCTAATTCGTTCAGTCATAAATAAATAAATATAATGACATAAATAAAGTAGGAATTGATTCAAACACGCCTTGTACGTATTAGTTCAGTATCTGGGTAGATACCAGATACCTCCAGATTGCAACTGTCCATTGCTTACATTCAGTATAAAGGGTTAAGATACGTAATGTTGATAGCGGCAATCATCTGAAGAGAGTTAATATATATCAGTTACCAAAAGTGATACGTTTTTTTGATAAGGTCAATACCAAGTAAAACAAATGGTGCTGATAAATTCCAGATTCCTCATTTTCATGTCAACATATTAGGAAGATACATAATGTCAATAACTAGCGCCCATACTTACAAAACTATTTAAACGTTGTCTTAAGGAGAATAGTTTCCCATCTCCCTGGAAAATTTCATCAGTATGCCCTGTATTTAAGAATTCAGGTGATCGCTCATCCCCCTCTCAGTACAGGCCAATAAGTCTCCTGTGCGTCATGAGTAAGTTGCTGGAATCTGTGTTAAATACAGAAGTAATCAACCATCTCAACAAAAATAACCTTCTTAGTAACACTCAATATGGTTTCCGTTCTGCTAGATCTACAGCAGATGTGCTTACAGTTATATCTCATAGGATTAGCAAATCTCTCGACGGGGGCAACCTTTCTAGGGCCATTGCTCTTGACATATCTAAGGCCTTTGATAGGGTATGGCATAAAGGTTTACTTCATAAGATCTCTAGCTATGGTATAGCTGGAAATGTCTTCTCAATTGCTAAATCATTTCTTTTTGATAGGTTCATAAGAGTAGTAGTTGAGGGACAAAAATCAGAAGCCCTCAGTATTAATGCCGGTGTCCCTCAGGGGTCCATCCTGGGCCCAACTCTTTTCCTGATCTACATTAATAATCTTCCAAATCACATCCTTACATCATTTGTAGACATTTATGCTGACAACACTACCATTTATGGTAGCACATCTAAGACAGTAAACGACCAAGTTCTCTCCAATTCTCTCTCCTCTGATCTTGAGCATGTAGTACAATGGGGAAAGGAGTGGCTGGTTACGTTTAATGCATCTAAAACCAAGCTTCTCTCTTTACATCATCAACATTCTGATCCCCATCTGGCATCAATTGAAATGAATGGCTCTCGTGTTCAGGAGGCCTCAAGTTTTGACAAGCTTCTGGGCTTGACCATTACTCCTGATCTTAAATGGAACACGTACATCAAATCTGTTGCCAAGGCCGCTGGAAGAATGGTGGGAT
Organism: Euprymna scolopes; assembly: GCF_053919585.1. NCBI lineage: Eukaryota > Metazoa > Mollusca > Cephalopoda > Sepiida > Sepiolidae > Euprymna > Euprymna scolopes. The sequence goes on from NC_136516.1 coordinate 33,949,522, forward strand.
CTTTCTATCGATCCAGTAGATATCTCACTGCTGATGCAATATAAGAGCCAGGTACGTCCAAGGATGGAATACTGTTGCCACATCTGGGCAGGAGCTGCTAGAAAGGACTTGGCCTGCCTTGATAGAGTTCAAAATAGACTTCGTAGCCTCGTAGGAGATGTCCTTTTCTCTTCCTTGCAACCTCTATCTCACAGAAGAGATGTTGCGAGTTTGTCTCTGATGTATCGTTATTTTCATGGAAAGTGTTCGACTGAGCTTCAATCTATGGTCCCCCCTCGCAAAACTTTCACAAGAAACACTCGTCTAGCTGTAAACACTATCAATAATTCCCCCCACTCTTTATCTGTGCCTAAACCTAAACGTAGATTCCATGAACAAAGCTTTTTTATTAGAACTGCACGCCTGTGGAATTGTCTTCCGTTTTCCTGCTTTCCGGCTGACTACAATATGGTTGTGTTCAAGTCTAACGTAAATAAGTTCTTGATGAGCCGTTCCATATAAGTTATCAAATTTAACAAATTTTCATTACTAATGATTATTATATTGTCCAATTTCTACTGTACACTCTTTAACCCTTATCCTTGAGTGGCCTCTTGGCCTTGATAATGTGTTGATACCTATGAAAAAAAAAAAAAAAATGAAAAAGTCCAATGTGAACAAGTTCTAATTGAATCGTCCCCCTAAGTAATCCAAGTTACAAAATTCCCACTGTTTACTATGCTAAAATCACAATGACTAATGTATACCTATTAACCCTTATCCTCGAGTGGCCTCTGGGCCTTGATAAGTGGTGACACCCATGTAAAAAAAAAAAATCCACGACATCTAACCACAAATTTACCAAGAAATGTGATGTCAGATACAGTGATAGTCTCTCCGCATACACATCATCTTTAAGGCAGTGCAAAGAAAGAATGTGATGAGGAGAGAAGGTGTAGATTATAAAGTACCCACTCAGAATCAGTTTTGAGATCGACCACATCACCTAAAAGTTTTCTTTCACTTAATCTCGGAAAACAGGTTTGGGATGATAAAACTTGCTGCAGCAATATTAGAAACGTGTGCATAAGAATAGGATTAATACGGTAAATTTCTACATCTAGTTCGAGTGAAAATTCCTACTGAAGATTAGAAGGCTGCGTGTACTGGCTGTGGCGTCACCATACAGTAAGCTGAAATGCCAAATTAGTAAAAAGGATCGGGTCTCTTTTTGTGTGAACCACCAAACAGGGCAGCTGGGCTTTTGGATAGCTGCTTCTTTTCTTCCATGGCTGATAGGGTGTAGAGTTGTTTGAGATGCGTACATGTATATTTTTTAAAATGAATAAAACTCAGTTTTTTTTTTTTTTTTATTGCATTTTCACCCCGAAACAAGGCACGCGGTGCCACTTTGATGTAGGGGGCTATTATCTGGGACATAATTGCAGGGATACTATGGGAGGGAGTTGAGCAGCAAGATATCTGTTTACATTACAATTGAACTTCTGCATGTTAGGACAGTCGAAGAAGCAGCAACCTGGAAGGGAATTCTAAAGTCTCGCAGTTCTGGGGAAGAAACTGTTAGAGTAGAAGGCTTTCTGGCATCTGGGGATCTCTACTGTGAAGGGGTGGGATTTTGCTGCTTGTCAGGTTTGTCGGGGGTTATTTACACAGAGGGGTTATAAGGGCTTGTAGTTCGTCGGAGCATATACCATTCGGGCCGAGGGATGAAACATTTTGTCGATGGGAGAGAGGCTGAAGCCTAGCTGACAGTTTGGGACCTATTAGGTTGGCAACTTTCTTTTGAACCCTGTCCAGGAGTGAGAGACTTGCAGTAGATGCACCAACCCAAATGTGACAACAATACACCATACATGGGTGAACGGTGGCCTTGTAGAGGTGCAGGATACTTTCGGGCGTTAGTAACTTTCCAGCACGGTAAAGAGAGCTCACCTTCCTCACAGCAGCCGCGGCAATGCCCTCAACGTATCTGCTCCAGCTCATGATCCCAGTGAACGTTAAGCTGAGTAGTTTAAACAAAATACTTTCAGGTAATGTACCATAAGCCATAGCTATTGGTGGTTGAGAAGGAAGACAGAAAACGAAGTAGAATAGGATGGAGAAGATGGATTTCATGTTGGTGTGATGTTGCCGAATAGATGTGAATCAAACACCTTGTCTAAGAGTGTTCAGGGTAATTTACTTATGTACTTACTGAGGAGTCCTTTTTATGGCCGCTGAGTAAAAGTTTCATCACAACAAAGTTTGTCTTGGCAATTTTTATTAAATTTTGAACCTGAGATAAAAAAGAAATTCCATTATAAAAATGAAAAAAAAAACAAAAACAAAACAAAACATAAAAATAATTTCACCTGTTTTATGTCACATCAATATTTTTAATGGCTGAAGCACAATATAATCACAAACAACAAATTTTTGAACTCATAGCTGGAGTTGGTGTTGGTTCATACCTTTCCAAGAGTCTGGGTGGGTTTGAGCCAACAACCTCCAAAAAGGATTAACTTTCTAGAGAATATAAAAATGCACAGATGTTCCCCAGTCGAATGGTTATCCTAGGCAGGGGAGATAACAATGTTAGTTTTTGTGCAGAGAGGTTTTGCCATCTTTCCACATACAGCACCTGGTATTTACAAATAGTCACCAATCTGATACTGACTAGGCTCAACGTCACTTAACTTCTATAATCTAACAAGAACTTCTATCTCAACGTATGTTATGTATAAGTTTGGTTTGGTTGTATTGTTTTATAGCATATCAACCCTTTTTAGGTTATTTAATGCCGAATCCAATCATTTCCGTAAAAGTATTAGAGCGAAATTATGAAGTAAAAAAAAAAGCAAATTTTATTAAAAACAATGGTATCTATTTATTTTTTATGTTCAACCAAAACAATGCTATCTAGTTGATTGTCATGTTGCAATTAGTTAAATATTATTATATTATAAAACAATTTTTTCGATCTTTATCGGAAAAAAGCTTTGCCATATTTGTTGGGGACACGTGATGTAAAAGCAAGGGAAGTAACTCATACTTTGGAATGTTACTAACATACAATTTATTAAAATATAAACATATTCCTATATATATATATATATATATATATATAAAATGAACTCATTTTTTCCCCTATGATTTGGACTGTAATAGGATTAAAAATCAAGACATTTCATGTGAATGTAATATGCACAAACTGCAGCACAATATATGTGGTGTGTTATAGGCATATTACCTCTCCACTTCCTCGATAATCGTAGATTCCTATATTTTTTCCGCTGAGAGTTAACTGCCACAATCAGTTAAAATCAATGGAAGTAGTAAAATCTTTTCTCTCTAATTAATTCCTCCTTCCCCCTGCCACCACTTCGTTTACAAGGGACAGTTACGAAGGTGGTTTGGGTTTTCTTAACTTTGTAGTTGCTTAAAAAAACTGGAATGGAATTTTACCATTCCTTTTCATTCTATGCTTTCTACTGAGGGGAATGCACCATAGACTTAACCAAATCGGAGGGTTATTTATGCCATTTTTTTTTTCGCTGTTTGTTTTTCTGAACATGTTCATCATTTTTTTCCCCTTATTTTTGCTGTTTGTTCTTCCAATTTTTTTTAAAGAAGTTTTACGCTTGTTCACCGTTTTTTTTTGTTTTGATTTTTCCAATTTTTTTCAAAGAAATTGAACATCGTTTTTTTCTTTAATATTTAACCAGGGTTATTATTTCACTTATTCTTTACTTTACCCCCCCCCCACACACACACACACCTCCAAACACCCGGGCAACACTGGGTACCCCTGCTAGTAATAAATGAAATAAACATAATAAATTAAATAAACACAAAATAAAGTGAACAGAACATATATAACTTTTCAAAATAAACACGAAATAAAGTGAACAAAACAAACACACATATATATAGTTAAATATTTAACTACATACTATACAATGCTTCAAGCAAACTCCATTCACCACCGATGTATATATATATATATATATATATATATATATATATATTTTTTAGGTAACTGTTGAATTCAAAGTTTTTTTTTTAATATTTTTACTTGTAACGAGGTATCTACTGCAACATGACAGGTAGATACATTGGTTTTACTTGAAATCCAATATTTTGATTTTTGAATTTCGCTCTAATAATGAAGAAGTACCAGATTTTCAAAGCTTCCAGACAACAATTACCTCCTCTTTGAACTCTCCGGTTTCTTTTGATTTTCGAATTCCGCTACAATTGCATTCGTCTTGGAAAGACATCATTTACTCCCCCACCCAATTTTTTTTTTTTTAACTTTTCCATCTAGACTTCATCCCAATTAGAGATTGGCTTGCTGGTTTTTGGTTCGAAACAAACCGGAAAACAGTGGGTGGTCTATTATTTTAGAAAGAGTTGAGAGAGTCTTACTAATACCAGTTTTTACTTTTTGTTTTTTCCTCACTTCATGAGAAAATGAAATTATTCTTAATAAAAAACAATTTTTTTATGTAGATATTTCTATAAAAAAAAAAAAATTGCTTTTAAAATCCTAAGCAGGACAACCTTTGGAATGAATGTGGTATTATGGCGATTAAGGATTTTAGCTAGGAATAGCTTGGACAATCAAAGGTAAAGTGACAAGGATGATCCTAGACCACCCCTCCCCACACTTTTGAATGACTTTCTGTCTTATTTTTTGATCATTGTAAATTTTCAAAAATAAAACATGTTTAATGTGTAGTATCTGTTCTCTACAACATCAGTGTCATCTGAGGCTGGAAGTTTTCATGTAATTATCTCCTAAAAAAATTAAAAAATACGGACAGACATAGAAACAGAGAAAGTGCTACTTATATTAGAAGTAGCTTGTCTAAAAGGCATTCAAGAATTCTAGATAAAATTGGTCTGAGTGACAAAATAAAAAAGAAAATGCGACTTACTTCTTCATTTGGATTGGAGATATTTTCATAGAATGTTTTTGCTTGATGAAAATGTTTGCAGGCAAGTCCGTACATTTCTGTTGAGGCTCGATCGTAATTGTATTTAGAAAAATCATTCATTTCCTAAAAAAAAATATAAAAACAATAAAAGGAAAATAATCATGTGCAATGTTAAAAGATGACATTTCTGTCATAGGATATTGTCTAATATTTGTAAGATACACTGAAGTAATGCAACAAGTCACATCAGTAATGTTGTATATCAGAGCTGATTAGAAGTTGTCATGAATAGCTTTCGGAATAGACCCCCCCCCTCAACCTCCTCATGTTAAGAATGGCTTTCGGAATTTGGCACTTTGGACATATGACCATTTTGGCCAATACTCCATGTTCAATGAGAAACCTCCTAAGTAATTTTTTGTTTCCAAAATTTTACTATTGCATAAAATTTCTTATATTTGTAATATGTGCACATATCGATGGTTGTGCTATCCATTTTTTAAACTTAAAATTTATTATTTTATCAATTACTTTCGATATTTTGAGGCCATGTGCAATTAAAAAAAGATTAAAATGGAACGAAATTTAAATTTCTGCTCCATTTTAAAACAACTGTAAAACAGAGTGTCCTTTGCAAGTTTTACCGATAGATGTAAAGGGAAAGAACGTTGTATTTTGAGAAGATGAGAACTATGTCTCATAGTTTTTTTTAGATGAGGATTGATAATTTGGATTATTTAGACTACTGTTCTCATCTTGGATATTATTCTCGCAGCATTTTAGCCAATCTAACCTCCGACCTTCTTCAGGTGCACCTTGTCAAACTTGGGAATCTATACAGAATTTTGACAAAACTCTTCATTTATATCCATTACACCACAGGTGTAATATTATCTCGTGTCTTTTTTTCTTGATTTGAATTTTAATTTTCTAAAAAGTTTATAGATATTGTCCAATAATTATTCAAGAAGTTTCAATCTTTCAGTTAATTTTTCATTGGATTACTTTTGTATTGACGGAAATAATATATTTTTCATTGAAAAAAATTGGCCAGCATTTATGAAAAAAATCACAAAACTTTCCTTCAGTACTTTCCAGCATTTTCCATAACCTGTTTGGGTGATTCTGATGATAGCACCAAAAATTTTAATCAATCAATTATAATACTTATTAATATTAAACGTCTCATAATAATTGTAAATTATTTACCTTGTACCGTGAATAGTGAACCATGGGAGGAGTAACAAAATGTACAAAAGGAGCGAACCGATGAGAATAGCGAACTTCCTCGTTGTCAAATTCAAACTTTGCCTGTTTCATTCTACCATCCAACTGGAAGCCAATCAAAGCCTGATAATATAAAAAATAAAATAAATGGAATTTAGAGTTCAATCTTTGTGTGAACATGCGCAATGCTGCATGTTTAATGGGTTGCATAGTTGTAATGCATACAGACAACAGCAGTAATGCGTACAAATGACAGAAATTTAGCTAATAGAAGAGAGCACCCGAGAAATGAATTGACCTTTAAAATAGTCAGGTCTTCTTAGAAACAAAGTTCCATGCAGTGATTATAACTCACTTGAGTCTTGGATAAAAATTAATACCTTTTCAGATATAAGACTCGCTGAATAGTAATTATTTTTATGTCCATAGATAAACTGGCACATGATTTTCAAGTAGGTGACTGGGTGGTCAACGACAAATTACACAAATATTTACATATATCTCAGCATGATAAGCAGAGAGAGAGAGTCTTTAAGCTACTGTTTGTGCTTAGTTGAAAGTTATGTTTATTTGGATTTATAGCCGTGTTATTTAGTAGAAGAAAAGTATTTCTTAAAATAAAATATCATTGTTTTAAACTTGAATAATGGTTTCGTTTGGAGGGAGAGCTCTTTTGTTACAGCACCGAATTTGAATATGCACAAGAGATGATCCTGGCTTGTGCAGTAAACACACAGACTCAAATTCATACTTGGATCAGATAACGTAAATCATTGCAGAGACACGTCATCATATTTAGTTTGATATCTGTTTTACATGCTGCCATGTGTTGGACAGCTTTTAGAAATTTACTTTCACACTAACCTATCTCTGGCCAGGTCTTTATTTATCCCTTTTTCCCCCCTAAAGCTAATTATTATCACTCCCTCCTTCGTTTTCCTTGGCCTTTCCCTAAAAGCTGAACCTGCTATCTCAATTCTATATCTACTAACTCAAGAACTTTCAACCATTCCTTCAATGTGACCATGCCATCAAAATGTACTCTTCTGCACACATCTCCCTATGCTATTCAGATTTCATCTTCTGAGGTCATTAGATCTAAGCCTGTCTTTAAGGTTCACATTACACACCTATCTCATTTCTCTTCATGCAACGTATGTCCTCAACCCTCACTGGCCAAGTTTCAATTCCATACATTATCACATTGTATACATATATCCTCAGAGGTGAATACATTCAACCAATGGAATTATTCATTAAAAATACCCAAAGAAGCACAAATAAATAATATTACAGAAACCTCAAAAGAGCGATTGCTGAAATTGGTTCATAGCAATAGATCAGGATTTAATTATTTGTTATAACACATATTCAAAATTTGGCAAAAAGTGTTAACCGTTTTATTTTGTCCAAAATTATCCCTATATTAAAAAACAAAAAGCAAAGAAAAATCTGTATGATGTACATACCTGTGATGAAACAAAAAATATCATATTCCAAAAATTAAGTACATTGATCAAGTAGTTTTAATTTTAAATAAGAAAATCACATTTTTATGAGTAACTGAAGGGTAACTGTCTTGTCTGCCATTTTAAAAACAATTTAAAAAGAAAAAAGGCAAAGGGAGATAACTCAATAATTTAAATATGCAAGCTTTTTGTTGTAATACTTATGAATTCCTAAAAATTGCTTAAAAATGATTTTCTTTATAAAAATAAAACTACTTGATCAATTTACATGGTTTTTGGAAGATGATATTTTAATTTCGTCACAGGTTTGTACATCATACAGATTTGTTTTTGTTTTTTTGTAAAGGAATTCTGGACAAGAACCACAGTTTTCAATAAAAAGTTGATGGGAAAACATCTATGAATTTGTGAGTGGATAAAGAAAAATAGTCTTTGTTTACCTTATAGTAACCTCCAAAGAGTTGCTGATGACCTTGGTTAAGCGTAATTTCTCGGCTTAACGTTTTGGTCCGTTTCTTCTTTTTATTTTTCCTGTTGTTTCTTCCTTTTACTTGCTGGTCTAAAAAAAAAGAAAAGACAGGAAATTATTTAAAATTTCTGATTACGGTTCAAATGGTATAAGGAATGAAACCTGAAAAAGGAGCAGAACCTAAAAGCGAAAAAGAAAAAAATTCACTCTCAAATCAGTTAAAATAAGACTCACTTTCAGGTTATAGAGCCAGTTTAAAAATATCCTAGTGACTCCTTCAAAAATTGCTAACTATCTCTGATTATTATTCATTAGAATCTTAATGACAACAAGTCTCCAACTTTATTTTTGAAATCGATACTTTTTTTTTAAATTACATACCTATGTATGTGTGCACACATTTATGTCTAAAGGTGACTTTTCAAATGTGTTAAAAATATTTTGTTTCTAATATTAAAAAAAGAAAAGGTTATAGTCAGCTAATATACTTCCTAACTTCCAGTGTGGCTGCTACCAGAAGTGATGACAAGGCAAATTAATTCCTTCACTTTTATTGTTCTTCAGTATTTCTACTATGAAGCGATTTATATATTTCTCTGAGGTCATCATACAAAATACAGGTTATTATTATTACTAAGATACTTCTCCGGCATTTGTCTCAGGATAAATATGGCACCAATGATACGTTTTATCTATACTTATCTTACTTCTTATTTGCTGATCAATTCTCTCAATCAATTTCAAGAACTGATCCATCAAATTAAAGCCTCTGTAATTACGTCTATAATGTTTCCCTTATAACAATTCACAATTGTATCACGTTCCTAGTCTTTCGAGATAATCTCTTCTTTTATGATCCGATTTGTCAAGTTTTGCGATCATCTCAATGCTCATTTCATCTGCCGCTTTTAGCATTTTGGCAACAAGATCTAAGCGTTTTGTAATCTTACCTTTCTTCATCTTAATAACAGCTTTCCGTACCATTTCTTTTTCAATTCTGGCAAATATACTGCTTTTGCAACTTTTAGATTTTCACAGTTTCAATAATTTGCTATACTGGTATTTCTCAAGCATCTCTCTTGTCCTGTTCATTTGCTGCTAGTTACAGATTTATTGAATAAAAAAGCTATAAAAATAAATGAACATACCATTTTGTGCTTCATGTTCCATTAAAAAGCTGTCAGCTCTAATGAGAGTAGACACCATCCACGCATACAGCATTTCATGGAGATACCTGAGAAAAAAAGGGGAAAAAGTAGTTCAATATGCAAATTGAAGAGGAACAAGCTGATTGAACCAATTTTTTTTTCAAATCCAAATCCAGAGTGACGCTTTTCAGAAAGAACTATTTATCCCACATTAATAAAAGAAAAATGACCTAATGTCTAACTTTGTCCTTATAGGAAGAAAATAGGCAATTCTGAATAAAATCTTGTGAAAAAAACGGAAAAACAAAGATTAAGTACAAAAAAAAATAAAACAAGCTGAGCATGCAAGCTTCCTCTCCACAAGTGAAAAATTTACTTCCACTATGACTAATGTTTGTGCAAAATTTCGCAAAAATCCAAGGCGTAGTTATTGAGAAAAGTGCAAAGAAATAAAGGATGAATGATTTGGTGCAATTGTACTCGTATAATGGGCCCTAGGGAAGCAACCAGTTATCCCGGAAAATCGGTTCTGGCAAAAATTTACTTTCTCCATGACTAATGTTTGTGCAAAAAAAAAAAAAATCCCCAAGGCGCGGGTAACTGAGAAAAGTGCGAACAAATGAATGGATAAATGGGAGTGAATTATTAGGTTCAATTTTTGCTATAAAAATTTTTGCAGTAAAAATTTTTGCTGTAAAAATTTTTGCAGTAAAAAACAATTTTTGCTGTAAAAGGTAAAAATGGAAGTGTGGTTTGGTTTGGTTTAAGACCATGCACAGCCTAGACAATCACTGACCCCAATATTTGTGTGCTGTGATTTTCTTCTTCATTTTTTGTTCTCATTCTGGCTGTATCATCTTGGTAATTGCTGAGAGTGAGAACACTGGTTTACAATATTACAAAAATAAAAGCAACAGAAACTTATAAGACAGAACGTTAAACTGTCACAAACTTGTCAACTGTTATAAACTAACTCTGACTCTTAAATATACTGATGAGGACCGAAAAATCTTAGTTTCTCATCTTTGACAAAACAGAAAATAACTTGGCCACTCCCAATCGACTACTTATCCTATTTTCGATCGCATTTATGTACGTTCATGAATTACTTATTATTCTGGATCATGTTTTTTACTTCTGATAATTTTTTTATTTTGTAAACTATTTCCTAATATTCTTCTGTATTTGGGTGGACTGGGAGAGATCACAGTCCATAGTATCATATTATCTCTTATTTCTGGGTTAGTTTATGAACCATGAATATTTTGACTTGAATTGCTCCCTTCTAACCCCATCCTCACAATATTCAATCCTTCCTCACCAATATGTGTAATGTATATTTGTAAGCAGTTATACACACTGCTACATGCTTTTTACATTATATATATATATATATATATATATATATGTGTGTGTATATATATATATATATATATATATATATATATATGTAACCCTCGCTATCCAACATTAACAATCAATTAAATATTACTATTTAAGTTTAATGATATATTACTTATATTCATTTATAAACCCAGAAAACTTGGTTTTAAATAAATTGTTTTTTGTGAAAATCCAGGAAGAATCAATATCGGGATCAGCCATCCTCTGGTCACGCCTGCCTGTTGATGTGGCAAGCAAGAGTATTGTGTCAGGTGCAGAACAGCATAACAATATTTCTTTCTGTGCACGTGCAAGTGATATTCCTTTGTGCGTTCTAAACTAAACTTTCCCAAACTCTGTATGCAACTACTGTTTTCTGCTGTGTCGAGAGTAAAAACCTATAATAGCTGCAACCAACAAGGAGGACTTGATGCAGACTAGACAATACTGAGGCACAATGTTTGGGAGTGATATGCAGAAATTTGGCTCACTTAACAACATCAATGATGACAGTATTAAACTGACTATTTACCAGCCCTTCCCCTGAGCGGGGCTAGATGTGATACAATGTCAAGCTTAACATATGGGTGTGATCATTACTGAATACCATAAGGATGCTGCTCATGGCATCATGGTGTTTAGCAATGCCTACCAAGTGGTTCTAGAAACGACTGAATGCTGTTATTTAAAATGCGAACATGTGTTTGGAAGATGCTCACCAGAAAATGTAATGATATTCGTATGGGGCATAGAGTTCAAGTTCTAGTCCAGCTAGAGTGTAGTTAATCATCACATAAAGTGTGTGGTAGAGGACCCATGTTCCGAAACAGGCAAGGTGCACTTTCGTCGGTTCAGTTTTGATCAATTGGTTGTGCAAGTAGGAATCCACTTTATCCGCCTGGAAATAAAATTGAATGATAATAATAAAAAAAAAAAAGGCTGTTGAATTAAAATATACAAAGTATTGTTACAAAATATTTTTAAAAAATGCCAGACAAAGCCGATTCAAATGTTGGATGTTATTGAAGTGCATTTAATAAGTAATAGAATAGAAAGTAGTGATGGGACGATTCCAATACCATAACAGATACTGTTCTAAATTTCTAATTCAGATTCTTTAAAACTATGTACATATTTAACCACAGAGTTGCTTTCGTTTCCAAATTTTTTACATGAGGATTGGTTATTCGTATTATTTGGATTCATCGAACTACTGTTCTGCTTTTGAAGGTCAGAGGTTACATTGACCCAAACGTTGTGAAAATCACACTCAAGATGAGAACTGTAGTTCAATGATTACAAATTGTTGTTTTAATTTGATTTTCTGATTACCGCATAAACTCATGTAATATGCGCATTTTTAATCTTTGAAGTACCGTGAAGATCTATATATAATTTTTATAAATGTAAAAATGTATTAGAGGAGGAGGAGTGATCTATATATTTTAATTTTATTGGTAGTTTAAAATCAATAAATATTTATTGTTTTACCAATAGTACCAACGATAGAAAATTCAGTTTAAAACAAATCAAGCAAATAAAAGAATCGTTTTTTGGCATCAGAAAATAGGCACAAATTTTTCTTATTCAAATACCTCAAAGAGTTTAAACATTTTTTGGGGGGATTCCCAATTCTGATTATATGAAATAAATAGCCTGGATGCCCGGCGTTGCCTGGGTGTTTGGAGGTGTGTGTTGAGCAAAAAAAAAAAGAGGAAAAGAATGTGAAACAAAAAGTGACATCTTTGCCGTTGCATCCATTGCCAAACTGGAAGTGACAAAGGTTTAAATTAAGGTTAGTCAATTGAAAAGAGGGGATGACTTTCGAAAATATCGGCAAAAAAAGTGACCTCTCCCTGTAGAAAAGTGCCCAGTTGAGAGTGAAGGAATTAATGACCTTAGCCAATTTTTCGATGTTTGTTATCCGAAAGGCCGAGCTTTAAAACGATACCAATCTCGTGAAAATTCGTCTTCTCTGTCAAAAGTTTTAGGCAGACATACATACATACATACATACATACATTTAAACAAACAGGTGAGATTTATATTATAGATTGATGAGGCATAATTTTGGTAAATTCCAAGATTGCAAGCAGAGACCTTGGATGGAAGTCAACTGTGAACTAAATCTGATGTTCAAATCCAGCAAATAATAGTATAGACTTACAAGCCACACTGATGAGTCTTATTAAGACAAAACATATACAGATAAATAAAAAAAAATATGTTATAAAAATATGTAATTGTGTCCTTCAAAAGTACAGCACTCTATAGGGAGAATATGAAAACCTTCTAAATAAAGCAATATTGCAAAGTTCACTCTCTTTACCAAAATTTTGAACACTGTAAGGATTCTTGCTTTCTTTTTCCTGTTATAAATTTATGTCAGTATCGAAGTGTTGGAAGAAAGTCAAAAGTGATTTTAGTCCAACGTTCGGACCCAACAACTGATGGTATAGCATTACTAGCCACACTGATGAGTCTTATTAAGACAAAACATGTGAATAAATAAATAAAAAATTATTATTATAAAAATATATATTACATTCAGGGTGTAGTTTGAATAATCTATAATATAAATTGTGGATCTGTGAGTAATGGCCCCTAAGAGGTGACTCCAAACTCTCCAAATTAGGCTTCACTACTAGACCAAATTGGTAAAATATAGGGTTAGACTTTAAATCTCAGATGCAAGTTGATAACTACAATAAGCCTGGCAGTCATGACATTAGGCCCTACAACTGAGGGTGGGCATGATTATCTGATAGTAAAGTAAAAAATGTATCGCTTCCATCTCATTTAGTCAATGTCATTCTGTTGAATAATTAAGGTCATATGTACTGAAAATCCTGAGAATGCAGCAAACAACACTCAGATGTCAAATAAAAAAAAATTGAAATTTCGGGTTTGTATTACTGTACACATAGATTCGAAAAAGTTGTCAAAAACAAATATATAACAAATAAATGTTATCAAAGGCAAGATAAGTTACTTTTCTACCAAACTGGATATATTTTTCGTGTTTTTATTCACTGTAACATGTTTATTCAGCTCGAAAACCATACAGTGTTTACCGCTGTATTGGAACATTCAAGATGGCGTCTTATTCTCTCTTTAACACGGTAAGTGTGGGAAAAGATGTTATAAATAAAAAAGCAGATAAAACACTGTTAAAAACTCGCTCAATATATGTTACCGTGACATAGGTTGACATATATTTGGCGGGTTTTTAATAGTATTTTGTATAGTTTTTTATTTATAACACCTTTTTCCATACTTATGGTGTTAAAGAGGGTGTGAGACGCCATCTTGAATTTTCGAATACATCGGTAAACACTGTATGTTTTTCGAGCTGAATAAATGTTACATTGAATAAAAACACAAAAAATATATCCAGTTTGGTAGAAAAGTAACTTATCTTGCCTTTGATAACATTTATTTGTTATATATTTGTTTTTTGACAACTTTTTCGAATCTATGTGTACAGTAATACAAACCCGAAATTTCAAAAGGCCATTTTAAATAAAAAAAAATGCCGAATGAAGCTGGCAACAATCAAACGTCAAACAAAAATAATTGAAATTTCAAAACACTAATTTTAATAAAACAATGGTTAGTGCAGCTACACTGGATAGAGCCTTGAAATTGAATGTCAAAAGTGAGAGATTTCAGATGTCGAGGGTCACAAACGATTACATAACAGTGGCCTGAATTAAGGAAAGTTTTTTATTTTATTTCTGGCGAGCAGAGAGTCAGTCGCTGAATTTGTCTTTCTCCAATCATCCCATCATCGTATAACATTTCTCGTTTTCTCACATTCAATTATAGAATCTAAAAACCTTTTTCGCTGAAAATATTTCTCTAACATATGTTTGTCCCAAAATATCTCTCCCAAATCGAAGCAAAAAAAACAAAAAAAAACTCCAAAACTGATAACCTTGCCAAATAAGGGACCACCCCCTCCAAAAAAAATTGGTAACTCTTTAAATATACATAAAACCTGTGGATCTTTTTTGCTTGTCATAACTTATTACATGAGTATTCAGAAAGAAATAACAGATGACAAAGAGTAAATTGTAGTCGGTTAAGAGAAAAGGCTCGTACTAGTTTCCTAATTTTTGTTCATAATGTCACAGTCACATGAGAACCACCCATCCGTGTCGTAATATACAAAAACACGGAAAGAGAAAAAAAGATGTCGAACTATACATCATTTTACAACATTTTTGTTGACGTTTGTTCTTTTTACGATTTAACACTATCGTTACAGAGTGTATCTCGATATGTCTACACCTTCCTAGAAAGGCTCTTCTCATCCTAGCACAGTCCTCATCATCTTTCAACTGTTCTCCATAGATTTGTTGTTTGATTAGATGGATCTTCCATGAGGTTTTGAATTCTCATGAGAAGGCAAGTATATGTACCATTCAGACAGATTTCCAATTTCTTATAAAATGTTTGTGTTTCCGAACTATAGAGGAGAATGGGCTATATTACAGATTTAAAAATTTTCAATTTGATGTTTTTGCCCAAATGTGATGTCCATATTTTGCTCAAATCATTAAAAGCAGACTATACCATCCCCATTTCTGATGTTGAAATCTTTGAATGAGGTTGCAATCAAGAATCCTAGGTACTTATAATCATTGACCTGTTTTAGTGGCGTTTGATTCCATGTTTTGATACAGTGATCTGATTTAGAATAAGAGCATTTGTTCATATATTCAGTTTTTGTCTCATTGAGGTACAAGCCAATACAAGAGATTATAGAAGAGACTGGGCCCCAGCACTATCAGTGTCCGGGTGGAGTACCATAGTTACATTCCCTAATTTGAATAGCAGCAATACTATTGCTTATATATTCAAGTAAATGCTATCTAAAATTATTGAACAGTTCGGTGATTCCACTGTTATGTGTTTGATAGGTTTTTTGATGTCATTCAATCTTTCCTCCAGAGAATTAATTTGTCATGCTGAAATCTGAATGCTTGTATAGAAGAAGCGAACAACTATTTTTACATATATAAATATGTAATTTATTTTTATCATTCCAAAAAGCATGTAAAACTCTTAGAGTTGGAAAAGAGGACCTTGACATGATTCATCCTGCGAGAGCGAAAGCATCAAATTGAATTCACTTTTGTGGCAAGAGAAAGAGAGTAAAAACCATCAGTAAAAAAGGAGAGAAAAAAAGAATACATACATAAAAAAGAAAGAGAGAGTAAGAAAAAGAGAATAGATACATAAAAAAGAAAGAGAGAGTAAGAAAAAGAGAATAGATACATAAAAAAGAAAGAGAGAGTAAGAAAAAGAGAATAGATACATAAAAAAGAAAGAGAGAGTAAGAAAAAAAGAATAGATACATAAAAAAGAAAGAGAGAGTAAGAAAAAAAGAATAGATACATAAAAAAGAAAGAGAGAGTAAGAAAAAGAGAATACATACATAAAAAAGAAAGAGAGAGTAAGAAAAAGAGAATAGTGGTTATTCATTGTACTGTTAAGTTGGATACGGCATAATCAGGTTGATACACCAGTTCTCGTTAGATCACTGAAGCAACAGTGAGCCTGGTCAGTACTGAATGTGTGACCAATTTGAGAATTCCAGGCACTGTATGTAGGAGGACATCAACACCTCCCTGCAAAAGTTGCAAAATCCTAACTTCATCATCTCCCTTAACAGGGATATACATACGCTTGTGAATTGATACTCTCATGGAACTTCCTCCTAAGGTTAATGTCGTTTCCATTTTTTTCCATAAGTTTACTGGCAGTTTTTAACCTTTAGCCAATGTTAGCTAATAATTGATTTCATCCTTAGATGCATGTGTCAACCGCGTTTGTCGAAAACAGTTGTTACTTTATCAAAATTGTCTTGATTCTATTTGCCTTCCCACAAAGGCAAATAAAAATTGCTTTTAATGTAGAGAAACACAACTCCCTCAAAAAGGCAGTCATCCTTGTACCGCACTCATACAAATTTTAAATTATCTTATCCTTAACCATTTAAATGACCAATTCCATTACCATGCAATACTGCTAAATGAACAAATGTTGTGTAAAAAGCTAAAACTGTTCTTACCTCTTCTTGCAGAGCGGCAAGTTCCTCTAAAATGTGTGTCCATTTTTCCCGTTGTCGGGCTCTGTTGTGTCCTGTGATTTGAAAGATTGTGCAGATGGGTCGAACAGCCTTATTCAAAAAGGCATCAACATACTCCTTAGCTTGAGGGTTGCTGTAGAGGTTAGATCTAAAGTGGGGGATTAAAAAAAGAAAAAGAAATTTTTATATTATCGGACAACAAAGGGCTTATTTAAATCAGGAGGCAATTATAGAAATAAAAAACTATTTTCCTTAAGCGGATGCATTATTTGCTTGAGTGTTGTTTGCACAACATTTCAGCCGATGTAACCTTCGACCTTCTTCAGGTGCATCTTGTCGAACTTTGGAATCTTTCTGGTGAATTTGAGAATTTCGAACGAAACCCTTTATTTTATCCACAAGAGTAATATGTTCTCATTCCATAAGTCATGATTGGATTGAAGTCAAAAGTAATTTGCAATTGTATTCTGCGGATAGCCCGTATCAAGGATTGAACTTTCAATCTCCAGAAGAGAGTCACTTACAACAAAATTTTACCTAGTACTACATCCGTTACTCCACGAGTCCTTGCATGGTATAACAGATAAAGTACTAGGTAAAATCCAGATTGTTTCTGAGGCAAGGAGCGATGTATTAGCATTAGGAATAAGAGTGAAGGCAACTCCATAAAAACCAGGATTATCAGCCGAACCATTGTGGTAAAGGTGACATGTTGATTTCATGACAGCTTTCAAGTTAACATCGGATTTTGGTATGATTCTTGCAAAAACTAACATGCTCACTACCCCAATGATGCGAGTGTCAAATCAGCAAACTGGGATGATCATGAAATATAGAAAAGAAACATTTTGCCGTTTCGAACAACAGAACCTTCATGTAGGAAGAAACCCAAGCGCTAACAATGTACTCCCTCTTCAAATACAACATCGACATAGCCTTTCTTTTGGAAGTAAAACTTCCTGATACGAACTGTCATAAAATCAAAGTTCCTCAACATAACGCCTCATATCACCTTTACCACAAAGGTTCGACTGATAATCCTGGTCTTTACAGAGTTGCCTTTTATTTCTAATCCGCATATAGAATACAATTGCGAATTACTTTTGACTTCAACCCAATCATGACTCATGGAATGAGAACATATTACCCTTGTGGATAAAATAAAGGGTTTTGTTCGAAATTCTCAAATTCAACAGAAAGATTTGATGAACACATGCCCTAATAGTATTTATGCAAAAGACTGAAATTAGCAACATTACATCTGTGAGAGAGAGAAACAGTGCAGAGAATACAGCATTCATACAAATTTTCAATGTACATTTTTAAAACCTTTTCAAGGCTTTTTAAAGTTTTGTAAAGTTTTTTTCAACGCTTTTTTTTATAGGCCTTCTCCCGATAAAATTCAATTTTTCAAAATAAGATTTGGGGTTTGTTTTACAGTGATTCCCATCTGCGCAAGGAAAGTTTATTTTTTTTTTAGAGGGGAGGGATCATCTTTATTTATGGCAGCTGCAAATTTGGTGGGAGGCAACCTTGTGCCTCCAACAAAATTAAATCATAAATGAGAGCAAAAACAGGAAAATTTGAATTTTAACCTCCAAAATAAGGAAGAAATACCCCCGCTCTTAAAAAAAAAAAAAAAATCCTTGCACAGACAGGACTCTCCAATGGTGAATTCCCAATATGTTAATACTTTAAAAATATCTTGATTTTATTTTTAATATTTTACTTGACAAAAACAATATGATTTTCAAGGCCTTTTCAAGACATTTTTATAACATTTTTCCATATTTTCAAGGATTTTTCAAGGTAATAATAAAAATAAAGCTTTTTTAAGGCAAAAGTCAAAATTCTAGGACTTTTCAAGCCTGTGCAAAATCTGAAATAAGAAAGTGTCGCAAGTATGGACGAATGTATGGAGTATCTAGGGAGTAGTAAATTCACCAGTAGTCTCAGCTGCAAGTACTTTATCTCTTTTGGTAGAACATCTTTTGCGGCAAGTCATCCGCAGATGCAGAATCAAGATGGTTTCTCAGGATTTAACAAATTTTCAGAAACTGAAACGCTCCAGTCCTAGCTGTAACAATGATATTAACAGATATCGAAACATAATAATTCACTTACTTTGGAAACAGAGCAACAGGAGCAATAAAATTCCGGATGCTTTCTTTCAACGAATCAACAATTGAATAAATACCAAACAATTTCTTATTGAACGGAAGAAATAATAACTGTAAAAAAAAAGAAATCAAAATAAATAAAACATTTAAGAAGGTCACTAAAGTTAAATGGCCTTCAGATAAAACAAAAAATGTGTATCGTTAGAAAAGTAGGATGAAAACTTGGATAAAAAATATCTTAAAACATTAATATTTATCTTCATGTAGTGCTACAGTGGCGCAATTCTTTGATTCTAGATCATCAAAAAATTCTTGGTTAGCATTTTGTACACAGCTAAAGTTTTTGTTTTGTTGACACATCATAAGTTGCTGCTCAATAGATAGTGAGGTCTCTTTGTTTCTATTTCTCATCTTTTTATAGTTCACTCTTTAATACCAATTGCTGTATGCATGGTCATGTTTATTCATTCATAACATATACACAAGGGGGGGATTACTACTTCTTATAACTTTTTATATACTATATAGATTGTAATATCTACGATTTGCAAACGCACGTCGCATCTAGATTTATTTACATCGACTTTTACAAAATTCCTGCTATTTCAGCTCCCCTCGTGTGTGTTCAGCTTTTTCGTATAAAAGTGAAACTAATCTGAAGTGAAGGATGTAATTCTCAGCTTTCGTGCCAGAAACGTCCAGAAAGCAATAAGTTTTTGATCAATGCGGGGGGGGGGGGGAAACCCCTTATATCAGACAATTGTCATTCAATTGGACACTCCCTTTTTATAAGGAGCTGGTCACCCCCCCCCAAAAAAAAAAACATCTTAGGGAAACAAATAACCAAAGTTGGGAAAAGGTTTGACCTCATTGAATTCACGCACCTGTCAATTAAGTTTTAATTGTTAAATTAAAACACATTTTTGTTACTCTGCCGTTGTGGGCATGCAGATAATGTCAGGATTTTTTTTCCATCTTCACCTCAAGGTTCCGGGTTCGATCCTATCTACCTACCAAAACTTTCTTTTTCTTTTACCACACGGCGATGCCAAGCAGTTCGCTGTTTTTTTTTTGTTTGTTTTTCCGATTTTTTAAAGAAGTTTAACATCGCTTTTTTTATTTTGTTTGTTTTTCCGATTTTTTAAAGAAGTTTAACATCGCTTTTTTTATTTTGTTTGTTTTTCCGATTTTTTAAAGAAGTTTAACATCGCTTTTTTTATTTTGTTTGTTTTTCCGATTTTTTAAAGAAGTTTAACATTGCTTTTTTTATTTTGTTTTGATCTACTCCCCCTTCCAACACACACACCTCCCCACACTCGGGCAACGTTATATATAAATCAGAGAAAACTTATTAAATTAAGAAATTCGTTTCTTATCGTTGAGCACTTTCAGTTGAATTAAAAGTCGGTCAATTTAGCTCTTATGCGTAGATCATCGTATAACGATTTGATCACTGTCTGTCTGACGTAATGAACATTTAAATTAAAATGTTTAAAATTCAATGCTATTTCACACGGTTAATAGTAGTCGAATGGATATGGCCTCCGCTAATCGAGCCAGAGATGTCTCGTGTCGCGGGGTTCGAATCGTTCGACTGGTAGTAATCGTGACACCCTGCACTGAAGAATCCCGAAAGGATGAAACACTAGTGTCTGTAGGTATTTAATTATTATAGTAAAAAAAAAATAAATATATATATATATATATATATATATATATATATATATACAGAGAGAGAGAGAGAGAGAGATAGAGAGAGAGAGAGAGAGAGAGGAGGAGGTCTATTTTCACAACACTAAGAAATTTTGGTACTTCTGCATTTATCAACACGCAATTTCCACAAAGTTACTCAGGTGTGCCTGGCAGATGATGGGAACAACCAGAAATGGATGATTGCAAATCGATGCAAGGAATGCTTAGGCCGATCTCAATGAGAAAGTGAAATTAAATGCTCTGTCAGACTTTAGCTAATAAGAATATAACCATATATATTATTTTTAAAATATAATTATCCAATATATATATAAGATTGTTGAATTTTTATTCATTTTTTATTGGCGATTAATTTTTATTATAAGAAAGGAGTTATTTGCCCTTTGTTTACATTTTTCTTTGCCCACATTTTAGGACATATTTACTTTATTTTATTTAAATATTATTTATTAATTATTACTTTTATGCACGTAGTAATTATTAATTAATGAAAAAAAAAAAAAAAAAAAAAAAAAAAAGAATGGAAGAAGACAGTGTTACTAACAATTTATCATTGTTGGAGAAAAGAAGTGTTTTTTCCCCGGTCTGAAACAGATTCCTCCCTCAATCACGAAACAGTAACATAAAAGAAAAATATTTCTGAAAAAAAGTTTTCCTTACAACTGTTCTTCCATTTTTTTTTATCTGTTTTCATTAAAAAAAATAAAAATAAAAATAACATTGAAATAAAACAACATTTATCGAGCAAAAAGTTTTTCTTACAAGTAAAAAAAAAATTTTCTTTCACTTTACGTTTCATGTTATCTTTTTTATTGTATTTATTATATTTTTATGTTTTATTATATATTTATTTTATTATATATTTATTATATTTTTATGTTTTCTTGTTTAGCATTATCATTTGCTTGTAGTAGTTTAACAGTTAAGGAAAGCTCATCCGGACAAACTTGAGTAACTTTGTGGAAATCATGGGTTGGTAAATGCAGAGGTACTGAAAATTTATATGTTAAAATAAGAATTTGAATTTTTCAAATGTATAATAATGTGTGGCTATAGTCAGCTAACATACTTTCAAGCTTCCGGTGTAACTTCTGCCCAAAGCAGTAACATGACAAATCAATTCCTTCACTTTTATTGTTCTTCTGTATTTCTATTGTGAAACGATTTATTGATTAAAATATAAGAAAAGGACATTATTGAAAAATATGCAATAAAAATTAACAAAATTATACAGATAAAAATAAGTTTTTATTTGCTCTTTTAATAACAAAAAATTAAAAAATAAAATTTATTTTAAATTTTATAAGAAACATGTTTATGAAATTATGAAAAAAAATTTTTTATTTTGAAAATAAGTTTTTTTTTATTTGAATTTATATAATTAATATGTTTATGAAAGTATAAAAATGAAATTATTGAAATCATAATGACAAAATTTCAAACATCATAAAAAAATTATCTAATACATAATATTCCCAAAATAGTTTTAAAAATTTTTAAAAAATGTTTTCAATAATTCTTAAAAAAAAAAAATTTCAATAATTCTTAATTAAAATAAGATTTAAAAAAAACTTTTCAACGATTATTAAATAAAAAAAAAAAAAAGAATGAGTGGAAAAACGTAATAAAAAAGGAGTATATGCACAGATACACATGAGAAGGAACTGATTTGCCTTGTCATTGCTTTTGGTAGCAGCCATACCGGAAGTTAGGAAGTACATTAGCTGACTATAACCTAATGTGTCATCTATAAACATACATACAACATCCTTAGATACTGGAGTAACAATTAAATTTTTGTTTGTGCTCACATAAACTGAAGTACTTTTTTGTAATCTCAACTACAGACAAAAGCATTTGCAATTGAATTGTATGGACTACACTACAATGGTGGATATTTTGACATTGAAATCGTATACTTTTCTTCAAATTTCATATGCTTGAATTGCATGACAGTTTCAAGCAAGAGTTTGCAAATTTTTTAAATGATTTATTATTCAACTACAAGATTAGACAGCAGGAATTGTCATAAATCTACTGCTACAGTGGATCAGCTCTTTGATCCAAGAATGGAACCAAATATCGCATGTCGACCATCTTGCAGTGCACAATGTAAATCTGGTTTTATTCATATGTCGTGAGTTATTACTCAATGGATAGTGATGTCTCTTTTTTTTTTTGTGGTGAATTTTTAGTGAAAAAAAAAAAGTTATATCGAGTTCCATGCTAGCAGCAAGAATGCACAAGTCCTTATTCCTTTCCAGTGTAAGCCACAAACGCTTCTATTCTGCAATGGCTTCAATAAAATAATCCAGTGAATGTATGGTAACAAACTGAGGCAAAAGATCCCATTCACCATTCAATTGGTAAGATTTTGGATGCCTTACGTGGTCGAGATCTGAGGTTGTTTTGCCATGTACAATGTGTCTACTCTTGCACCAACATTGCTGGATACCCAATGCACTAAAAATGGAATCCCTGGCTCAAGTTCATATAAAGTGATTTTATTGCATGCTACAAGATCGATATCAACCCTTTGGATCAGACCGCATATAAAGCAGGTGTGAAACGTTGACTGGTGTTGCCTATCTTGAAGTCCAGAATACTTGTAGCACCTTAAAAATCAAAACTGAATGATGATGATAACCAAGGGGCCTGTTAGTCATAAAATTAAAAAAAAAAAAAGTAATTTTATATTCACCTGTAACAAAGATCTTGATAAAACACATGGACAAGTCTTGCTAAATTCCGTAAATACTTCCTGAAAGAAAAAAATATTATTATTAGTGACGGAACGATTCTAATATTTTTCCTGATTCTGATATAATTACTAATTCTGTTCTAAATTCACGATTGCGATATAAAAATCATCTTAAGTGAAATTCTAGGCTTTTTCTTTTAGCTCTGAAGCATCCTCATCTACTGTAGACATTTACAAAACTAAGAGTTTGCTGTTTTCATTCGGAAAAACAGTGGGCATGGAGGGAATTCCAAAGGCAAGTGGTCTGAGGAAAGAATCTATTATAGTAGAAATTTTTCTGATATCTGGGGACCTCTGCAGTGAACAGGTGGGATTTTGCTGCTGGTTGGGTTGATCAAGGGTGTTTAAGTTGAGGGGGTACAAATGCAAAAAATTCATCAAAGATGCAGAAACGATGCTCTATGCATCGGTGAATGATGATATAGGAAGCTGGCAGGTGTGAGAAGTTTTCTAACCAGGTAGAGTGAGCACAGATTTTTTGTAGCAGACTAGTCAGTATCTTTTATGTATTTATTCTAATTCATATTACTTATGAATGTTAGGCCAAAGAGTTTGAACATTAGAATCTTGAAAAGGGCACTATCAGCCATGGCAATCAGGAATTGGGAAGGTTTCTTATTACTGTTAACGAAAGCATCAAACGTCATCATCTACTAATGGCGCCATTCTACTACATACGGGTGGGGTGGGGGGTCATTTTCAAAGATTCAGCCATTGTCTTGTACATGCATGCATTCAATTTGCCTGCATGTTGAGAATAGGCAACTGTGAAGTTTTCTAGCTTAGTAGAGGGAACACACTTTCATTGCAGCAGACTTGGCAGTATCTTCTATGCATTTATTCCAATTCATGTTACCTGTGAATGTTAGGCTGCAGAGTTTGAAGGTTGAACTCTTGAATAAGGGGTCATCAACTACGACAATTGGTAGTTGGGTTAGGGTTTCTTATAATTGTTATAGGAAAGGAGCTTTGCCTTAGTAGCATTAAATATGATCATCCATTTTTGGTCCCATTCCACAGTAGATAGATATGTCATTTTCTAGGGATTAAGCCATTGTTTTGTATATACATGCATTCAATTTGCCTGCATGTTAAGAATAGAACAAGGTCTCATCAACAGATATATTACCCATCTCAGATGCGATTGCATCAGAGAGGTTGCTTATGAAGATGAGGAATAATAAAGGTTCAAGTATTGATCCCTGGTACAAACCCGCATTAATTAGTGCTCTTTTTAAATACTTCCATTATGCTATAGGTGTGTTATACCCTCCCACCATATTTAGAATTGCGTAACTTCTTTCAGATGTGGTAGCCACGATTATCGAAGTAAATATCAGAACCTATATCATTGAAGATGACCTGGTTTCATGGCTCCGATTAACGTTGATCTTCCATATTTAACAGTTTCGTTTGTTTCATATTAGCAGTTTTAAAATTGGTAACCTGATATAGAGTCTCCCTGGTATTATTTTATTGAGAAAGGGGGTTACAACTTCATTATTTATTCCAATTCATGTCGTCTGTGAATGTTTATAGCCTAAGAGTTTGAATATTCAAATCTCAAGAAGGATGCTATAGCCATGGCAATCAGTGATCGGGAAGGTTTCTTCTAATTTTTAAGGGAAAGCCACTTTTGTCTTGATAGCATTAAATGTCATCATCCATTTATGGCACCATTCCACGTGAGATGTTTAATACATAAAAAATTGAAAAATGCTCAAAATGTTTGTAAAAGAAACTGAATTTTTTACTCCATTTGTGGCTGATGTCGGCTACATTTTTATTAGATTAGGTTATGGAGTCGATGGTCCTACTTAGTGGTCAGAGTTAGACACAAGGTCGGTTTTTAATGTGGGTAAAATCCAGCTCCCAAAAATGAGCACTCTGGATAGGAACAAAAATAAAAGTTGTCTCAGTCATGAAAGGTCTCTCTTCCATTAACCGAGGACAGAAAAGGTGAAGCATAGCATCAGAATAGATACTACACTGTGATCTTGGTTCGAAGACCAAGAAATAGGAAGCCGATATTCTGAACCAAATTGGATCCCAAGTTAAGGTTAAGAAACATCGTCATAGAGACAATAAACATCTTTGTGATCAATAATCAAATTTGTCGTAAACTTACCAGCATATTATGTAACGAGGTGATCTCTGTAATAAAAGTAACAGTCTGTAATCGACGGAGAAGCTGATGTTCCATATAATGCATGGCTTCTTTACGGCTCTTTATCATCGTATATCGGGGGAATGTAGGAGGGAGCAGACGCTGGTTTACAAGCGGTTCAAATCCCATGATTGTTGGATAATCTGAAATCAAAAATTTTTATTATTGCTTAAAAAACAAAAATATTAGGCAGTTGTACGTCTGGTGACAAAACTTAATTTGTTTTTTAATGTTGTTTGCGTTCACAGGAAACAGGAGTTGGAGCAATTACATTGAAAGCATTGCCAGGGCCAATGCAAAGAAGGTAGGCTCTCTCTACTGTGCTAGAAAATTACTAACACTCGAAATTATCCTGTACCTCTATAAGGCCACCATTCGCCCATGTATGAAGTATTGTTGTCATATTTGGGCTGGTGCATCTGCTACTAGTTTCTCGCTTCTAGACAAGGTTCAAAAGAGAGTCGCCAAACTGATAGGTCCTGAACTGTCATTTAAGCTTCAGCCTCTGTCCCATCGACAAAATGTTGTGTCCCTCTGCCTGTTCTACAAGTACTTTAATGGTGAATGCTCTGACGAACTGCAAGCACTTGTGCCCCCATGACGTAAACATATAGATCCCTAGATGTAAAAGAGCTTTCTACTCCAGTAGTTTCTTCCCCAGAACCGCTAGACTTTGGAATTCCCTTCCGGGTCCCTGCTTCCCCAACTGTACTGACATGCAGAAGTTCAAGTGAAACGTGAACCGTACCCCAGTAGCTTTTGCCCCTGATAGTAGCCCCTACACCAAAGTGGCAATGTACCTTGTTTGGGATGAAAATGTAATTAAAAAAAAAAAAAATCAAATCACAAAACAAAACAATTTTTCCCCGTCTACATAATAATACATTTAATTTTCATATTAACAGTATACACACATTAAAAAATGAGATCATTCAATTATCAAAAACAACACAATTGAAAATTAACTAAGACGTGAACACTTTTGTGTGCATCCATTGTGTAGGTCATTATCCTCCCTCTCGCTGTACTGGTCTGAGGCTGTTGTTCAATCCAGTCAGTGCAGCTGCAGCAACAAAGGAATTCTCCTTCCAAACAAAAACCACAACTACAGTTTAAAAACAATTAAAGATCTAATTTTCTTCCGAGGTTAAAAGGACATTCATTTTCTTAGGTTGCTTAGGTTTAAAATACAAGTCCAATCAACACAATCCTATAGCTAAGAGCTTCAAAGTCAACCTTGCACGGAGAAAACACTAACCCAACTGTCAGTCATCTGAAAAAAAAAAAAAAGTTCTGTGTTCTGCTCCTGGAATCTCCAACTCCCGACTGGATATCTGGCTTTTGTTAGTGGTCACCATTCAACCACCAAGAAGTTGATTACTCAAGATATCTACCAGAGAAAACAGCTAGACAGTCTCCATTAAAAGATCTCATCTGCTAATAATCTTAGACATTACTTTTATTAAGTTGCTCTCAGTCTGAATTATGTTTAATGAGGTACTTATTTTATTTCAAACAAAAAAATATCTTGGGGGGGGGGACTGCAACCAAAGATATTTTTTAATTCTCTGTGATCCTCGCTTTTTTCTTTGGCCAGACATCTATCATCTGAAATATCTGCATTTTGCATGTTTACAAAAGTAACCAAAAATTTCTACCACCTATTTTAAAATGAGTTGATCCAAAATCAAAAGATGTCGTCCCATCAACTTATTTTGTTTAAATTCTAATTTTAATAAACATCTGATTGTTACAATTTTAAATAAATGAATTATGAAAGTGGCATCCGTTTTATTATTCTGACATTTTTTACGTTAAGAAGAAAGAAACTTGATTAAAAAAATATTTGCTTCTTATCCAGAACTCCCGTTATATAAAGATCAAAAATGAAGAAAAATCTGTAAGATGCATGTACCCATGATAAAATGAAAATATATTCCAAAAATTATGCAAATTGATCAAGAAATTTAATTTTTATAAAGAAAATCATGTTTAAGTAATTAATGGGAACTCGTAGGCATTACAACATAAATCTAGTATGAATTATTATTGAGTTATCACCCTTGTTTTTGAGATTGTTTTCAAAATGCAGACAAGACAGTTACTCCTTGGATGCTCATAAAATTTGATTTTCTTATTTAAAAATAAAAGGTGATCAATTTACATGATTTTTGGAATATAATATTTTAGTTTTGTCACAGCTATGTCTATCATACATGATTTTTTTTTTAGTTTAATTTTTTATTATCAGAGGAATTCTGGACAAGAACTAAATACTTATATTGATACAATATGTAACTCAAATGTTAAAACATTTGTTCCATTTATGTAAAAATATTGAACTGACAATCAGTTTTACAACAAAGATAATTTTTTAGAGCACATATGAAAATTACATTCTAAGTAAAAACTATAAGCATCCTCACCAAAAATTAGGAAAAATTATCAAATAGAATTTTAATGAAAAATAAAAGATAGTTTTCGCATTTTTTTAATCCACTTTTCATTATTACTTGATGAAATAACAGACTGGCTTATCTCCCCCTTGCTAACATATTTTTCACTATTACGAATGGCAGATAAGCCATCAATTGGAGAATGTCTAAATGTTGCCACTAAAAACTGCATTAATCAGAAGTAATAATTGTATTTTTAATTTGCACACAGCCCATGCAATGATGACCCTTTGTTTAAATCTATTTTTAAACATGTTTTAAAGTTTCCAATGGAAGGAAAATAACTCTTATATTTGATTCCATTACGATTTAAATTTATATCCGAGGGCTCTTCTATGGCTGCTATCTGTATTTCGTTAAAGCTTGAGGAACTGCTTTTAAGTATTTCTGAAGATTCTTTTTTATTAGGCCAGTTGCTCCTATGACAACCGGTGTAATGATTATTTCTTTCAGAGACCTTGTCGTTTTTAGATCATTTTTTAGGTCTTGATATTTTGTTATCTTTTCCTGTTCAGCTCTATTAAGGCCAAAGTCTTGATATCGATAATGAGTGCAGTTCTTTCTTTGTGTTGTAAATGATGTCATATTAAATAAGAGCATCTTTTCAGTCCTACAGCCCTGTTTCATAATAATCTCTACAAATGTAAAGACATTATAAACATTTGAGGGCATTGTTCAGTATAGACAACAAAACAAAAAGTGGTTAAGAAAAAAAAGAAAAAAAAAATGTGGAAAAAAAAAAATTTTTTTTTTCAAGATACAGGGCTCTATGGACAAATTTATCTTTAGTTAACCTTTGACAACTAAATATTTTTGTTTACTAGCCAAACCCACATGATTTTTAGAATATGACATCTTCGTTCTGTAATGAATATGTACATCAAAGATTTTTCTGTATTTTTTTAATAAGTGTAATTCTACATATACAACAAATTTTATGTTGATCCTTGTTTTGTTTTCTTCAGATGTTTTTTAAACAGCCTTCGTGAAAAAAAAGAGCATATTGTTCTATTAAACTTTCATTGTTTAAATAATTTAACTTTGTTCATTTTATTTTTTAAAAAAAAAAGTTGAAAAGATATTTTTCACTCAGTAGTGAGCTTTGGAAGATTGCTGGTGAAAGAAATACAATTGCCAAAAGATAAGCGCTTCATTATTTCTAGTTGCCACTTTGAAAAATCATTCGCAAATGCGACTGTTTCACTCACAATGTAGAGCCCTGAGATATATTTTTACTTGGTTCATATTACATTGATAAAGATAAAAACTCATAAAATAAACCTCAAACAAAAATATTCTTGGTAAGGAACAGGTAAGCGAATGAAAAGCACAAACAAATTTTCTTACCATGATGTATTGATTTAATGATCAAAATGTTATTTCAAACTGAAGAGAATAGAAAGTGGACCTTTGCTTTTTATTTTACTACTAGTGGGGGTATCCGGTGTTGCGTAGGTGTGTGTAATAAGGAGCCCCAGGAAGGGGGAGAGGGTAAAAAAAGGTGGTAGTAGCGGCACGGGGGAGATCAAAACAACAGTAGGCAGTTTGGGTGAAGAGAGGTGTTAAAAAAAAAAAAAAGCAGTAGACAGCAGGCAGACTTGAACTTGTATCGTGAAGGAGGAAAAGAGTGTGAAAAAAAAAAAAGATGTCTTTGCTGTTTCATCCATTGCCAAAGTGTCCAGTTGAAGGAATTAATGCTTTTAGCCAATTTTTCGATATTTGTCGTCCGAAGGGTTGAACTTCAAAATGATACCAATCTCGTGAAAATCCGTCGCCTCTGTCGAAAGTTTTAGGCAAACATACAAACATGCATACATTTAAACAGACAGGTGAGATTTATATTATAGATTATTCTATTTAAATCTCACTTCTATTATTTTATCCTTTACTCTTCACATTCCATAACTGATGTTTCTGATGAAGGGGAGAGAATTGCTGTTTTTTGGGTCAGAATTTATCCAGCTAATACTTATTGTGGGTTAGTTTTTTACCATTTTTTTAGCTCCTTACATAAAGCGGCTTCATGCTTTGTCTGGAGCAATTTCCAAAAGCAAGATAAGTTACTTTTTCTACTACCTGAATATGGTTTTGTGTTTTAACATATTGCAAAAAACATTGTGTGCTCACTCTGCTCAGTTAGAATGATAAATAATCATGGCTGTTATTAGCCTTAGTCAGGCACCCTTGGTAATCATTCAAAAATAGAAAAGTAAACAAAATTCTCATAAAAACACCTAATAAAGGCTACAATGATATTTATTCAGTAGATTTCTATCAATATTTGTTTCTTTTTCGAGTTTTGAGCGATTATCAGGACTAAAAAATGATTGTATCATGTCTGCCATTTTTTCTTGTTGTGTTTCAAAGTAAATAAACACTTTAAAATAAGTTAAAATATCAAAAACTTATCCAGGTAGGTACAAAAATAACATCTTACTTTTGGTAGCATGTATTTGTTATATATTTATTTTTTACAACTTTTTTTTATTTTGTTGTATATATTGCAAAATGCCCATTTTCAAATTAAAAAAACATATCCAAACATTTTTTGGACTTGGACTTAGAAAAGTTTTCAAGAGAATTCCAAAAGTTACCGAGATTATAAAATAAAATATTGCCAACCTGTTTTCGTGACTCCTCCTCCTTCAGCCTGGATTCCAAGGTCAGAGTCACATGTCATGGCTGGCATTAGTTCAATCAATTGTGTCAGCAATCTCTGCGCCTGCGTAATGCCTTCACACTAAAAAACAAATAAAGTTTTCCTATTACATACTCACAAGCCGCATTACTGAACAGAAACCCTTATTTGGGGATGGAGGTATGTACAATCAAAACAGCTCCTTTTATTTTAAATGAAGTGAACTAGAAACAAAGAATCGCAAAAACCAAAAGTAAATATTGACTGGGAAAACTATTTTCATTCCAAATTTGAAAAATATTTATAAAATGTTCATCAACTTGTTTGTTTGGCCGAAGCATGTGCATGCATGATTTCTTTAGGGGAAGGAGGTAGAATGTTACTTTACAATTTAACAAAAAAAATGACTGACAAATGAATGGAAATGCATTATGATGGATTTAATTTGGTTATTTTGTTTTATGGCATATCAACTCTTTTTTAATTATTTAATGCCAAATCCAGTAGGTTTGGAAAAGTTTTATGCTTGTAGTTGTTTATATTTTCAAATATTTATGCAGCGTTTGGTTTGGTTTGGTTGTTTTGTTTTACAGTATATAAGCCTTTTTGGATTATTTAACACTGACACACAGGTTCTCATCAGATTACCAAAGTTAAGTAACCTTGAGCTTGGCTAGTACCAGATGGGTGACCATTTGTGAATTCTTGGCGCTGTATGTGCTCTCCGCTTCTCTGCATTTGTTTCCAGTTGTCCTGTACGTACACGTCACTTGCCACTGGTATTTAACAATGTCATCTCAAGAGAGGTGTGGTTGGAGATTGCGCACCTTCTGCCACAAAAATTTCACATGCAGGCACCCCTATGGTGGGTATCCATAGTCTGTCAAAGACTGAAGGAATCTTTTTAATGGCAAATCCAGTAATTTTGGAAAAAGGTTTTATGTTTCCAGTTCTGTATATCGTCAAATATTTATTCATGGTGTTTGGTTTGATTGTTTTGTAGAAAAGTTTCTATTTTTGACTGCAGAACAGGATTGCGTTTTGTAAAGGGGAAGGAAAAAACAATAACATCAATGTTTGGTGCATTTCTGTTCAAGAAGCCTGTATCTTCAGACAGCCTGATCTGGTAGCATCAGATGCCTTAACAGATGTTATGACTCTGGGATCAACTTCACATTTCTCACATCCCCTAATAAGGGCCTCACCACTGCATGTCTTTTAAAGTCATACTCAGGACCTCGTAATTGGTTACAGACAAAAAAATATACAATATGCAATGCATAAAACTTTATGTCATTTACAATGATGACAATCAATAAGCCACCAAGTACACAAGGAATGTTTTTAGTCTGATCAAACATTTCTAGTGTTGTAGTTAAAGTCCAAAAAAAATAGTTGTCAATCTAATCGGCCCCACTTTATCGACTAAGCGCCATCCCGTGTCCCATCGCTACAATGTTGCATCATTGTGCCTGTTTTACAAATATTTTAATGGAATATGTTCTGATGAACTTGTTTCACTTGTACCCCCCTCGACGTACATATTCCCTAACAAACAAGCTTAGCAATAAGATCTCCCCCCCTTCACTGTTGATGTCCCTAAATGCCAGAAAGCTTTCTATTCTAATAGTTTCTTCCATCGAACAGCTAGACTTTGGAATTCCCTTCCTGCTGCCCTGGCTGTACTGATATACAGAAGTTTAAATGTAACATAAACAAATATCCTGTTAATCTTTCCTAGACATGGCTCCAAATAGTAGCCCCTTACGTCCAAGTGGCGATATACTTTGTAAGGGGTGAACATGAGTAAAAAAAAAAAAAAAAAAAATTAAGGCACAATAAATGTACATAGACAACAGCTTCTGCTGATTTTCTATTCCTGTGATATTCATGGAGGTCATGCAAGTAGCCTGGGATTATTGCGTCAGGAATAAGAAGCAACTAATTTAAACTGAGACGAACTGCCTCTAGTTTGAATCACGGGTTTTATCTCGGGGAGATAACTAAAAACTCAATTTTTGCTAATTGTCTTTGAAAATTGTTTTCATTAATAATTAATTTTCTACCTTATTGTTTTTCATAATTTTTGGATATGTTCATTATTGTTACATTAAAATTAAATAGATAGCATTGGTTTTACTTGAAATTCATTATTTCGATTTTTATTAATGTAAATAGTTTTCAAAGACAATTAGCGAAAATTGAGTTTTTAGTTATCTTCCCTATATAAAATCTGTGATTCAAACTAGCGATGAATAACTGGCATGCTGGTTTGTTTTGCTTTTTTTCTGCTAAAAATCTTTTTAAAAAAATAAACAAGTTTCTTTTTTTTTTTTTTTTTTTTTCAAACTAATGGGCTGAAACTTGGGGAATTAAATAATTTAATATATTTACTTTTCATTGTCATTTTATTTTTGTACACATTTACTAAAAATAAAAAAAATTACAATTTTTCTTATTTTAAGTTAAGAGAAAATTTTTTTTCTTTTTGTTTGACTCGTATTTTAAGAAAATATTCTTAATTCTAAAAAAAAAAAAAAAACTTATGCTTAAATATCAGACGAATAGAGAATCATCAAAAGCAAGTATGCCTTAACATACATTTGTCATGGCTTAATTTATGAACATAAATAGTAAAACCGAACCAAGGACGGTAACTCTGCACTCTACAAACCTTAGATTACTGGGCCTAACACAGTAATATTTGCAATGATCGTAACAGAACAGATAAGATAGAAATTAAAAAGCAATACTCACTTTTTCTTTACTGAATGACATCAGCACAGTCAAAAGCATTCGGTAAAACTTAATTCTGTTGTAAACTGCAACTGATAAATTGTGCTGGAAAAAAAAATAAAAATAAAAAAAATAATTTTAAAAAAGGATATGTGTGGTTGATGGCAAGAAAATTAAATCTATTGCAGGTTTCCTAAAACTACGGTTCATGGAACAAACACATTGAGGACATTGCCAAAGGCTGCTGCAAAGAAGGTGAACTCCCTCTACCACGCTAGAAAATCACTCATACCAGAGAGTATCTTATATCTTAAAAAAGCCATAATTCGTCCCTGCATCGAGTATTGTTGTCACAAGTGGGTTGGTGCATCTACCACTACACTAGGGCAAGTCGATTTTGGAACCCCAGTGAGGCAACGGTGATGATAGTTGAGGCTTGACATAGAAAAGACCTACACAAAATATTTTTCTCAAAATCGTTATCTTTGAGGAAATGACTTTAAAAGTTGAAAAATTGAAGCGATTAAAAGTTTTTCGGTGAATTTTTAAGAACATCCCGTCATCAAAACAATCCGTACTGTTATGAAAATGGAATCATTATTTAGAATATATTTTAAACTACATTTTTAAATAAAATGAGTGAGGATAATGAATTAATAAAATAAATATTAAGTGTAAAGGCAAAATTATGTTTTTTTAAATAATAATAACCAAAGTTCGATTTTTCATTTCAGGAACTTTTTTGAGGTGGAAACATTTTAGATTTCACCGTCGCAAAACACGCTCGTTATTGATATTGAAAATTAACGTTTGTTTATTATTTAATTTGAAAACATTACGATTTATGCTTATTTCGAAAGGAAAAACCAAAAAGACTTGTTTAGAATATATATTATTATATTTCAAGTTCTGCAGTGAATTTAAATATATCCGTTTTATCTTTTTTAATTTGTGTTTCTATTAGGTTGGTGCAAAAATAATGGCATTTTTTGAAGTTCAAATGAACGTCAAAAACATTATTTTTGCACCAACCTAATATTTCACATCAAATTCTATTTGAAATTTTTATTAATTTATGGTAATACTCCAGTTTTATATTAAAACAAAACAAAAAAAAAAAGTCCATAGAATTTTATTCTACACATTCTTTACGAAACATAACCACGTAAATTTTCAAGTTTTCTACTTATTAAAAAAATACTTTGCAGAAAATTAGTGTCAAATTTTAATTTCTTTTATTTTTAGGGAGTAATTGTTTTTAAGCAGTGTTTTTCTTCTAAAATTATAATTTAAAATCAGATAACCCACAAAGTTTAATACGAGTAAATAAGGAAACTACTTTAAAGGTTTATCGTTATTTGTGCATCTATGTTATTATGCTAAAATAACTTTGTTATTTAGAAAGCCATTCTTAATATGGGAAGGAGGTTGTATTGTAACAATTCTGTACTTTCGCCTAAAAATGTAATAAACAAAAATTTCATAAAAATTAAATTTAACTTGAAAATACTATTAAAAATAGCATAGTAACATAGATGCACAAGCACTGGTTTTTAAAACTCTAAACACTCATTTAAAATGGCACAGCTATAGCAAGAATGAATCTCTTTATGGATAAATTCGTGTTATTGAAGGAGGAGCTAAAATCTGCTAAAAATGTCTAAACTAAACACTATTATGCCTCTGATTTGGTTTGGACCTCTCTCTTCAATACATCTAATTCAACTCTACAAAGTTTTTCATTATTTCTTATAACTAGCACTTATTTTTTGACGTATGAAACTGGAAGATAGCCTAATACAGTTTCCTTCAGTTATAATCCATTTATTTATTTTACTTTTCAGATTAGAATGTCAGTAAAGCACGACGTTCAGTTTTAACCCGTGGTTCACAAAATTTGCTGGTCCACCTTGTCATTTGGATGAAACAGCACCACAACTTCACGACAAGTCATTCAGTTTAGTTATTTCCTCAAAAACAGTTACCCCCACTTAAAAAATAGTGAGATTTCTAAGTTAATTGCCAAGGAAATAATTAGTATTCAGCAAGCAGTCAATCCACAATTGCCCTTGTTAAGGTAACATTATATAGGACAGAAGGTCAATATATTTTGCTATAAGAGGGCCAAACAGATTGACAGGAAATCTCTTGCAGCAATCAAAGTGAAAAGAATGAAGGAACAGCTAGACAGACTGTTTGATATATCTTCTTGTAGCTGTAAACTTTCTGTCTTGAGATGTGATGACTTTGCAGTAAAGTGCAAGACAGAAAATTGTCAAACAAGGCATATAATCTGCGCTTGACCTCCTAACAAGGAGGTAAAATTATTTCTATAGATTCACTTGCAATTATGTTCCTTTTTTGTGGAAAATAAAATAATGTATTGGTATTTATTATGTAATTTGGCTCTATTATTAAACATGCAAATTTTTCAATTTTCAGGTTCCACTAGAAGAACTGCCATTTACAGCAATTTTTAAATTAATTGATGGAACAACAAAAAGCCTAACATTTACTTGTCCTTTGGGGAAACTTTGTATCAATAATTATCAAGATTTTCCTCAAGTAGAATTCTAAAAAATTAGTGTCCCTCCCGATCATTATTATCTGACAGCAGAAGAAACAAATAATTTAAGTGTGAAGATCAGAGGCTACTTTTTGAGTATGCTGTTGACATTTCTTGTGGAGAAGTTAACTTAGAAAACTGGGCCCTTGAATCAAGGAAGATGGCTAACATAAACCACAAGATTAACGTGTTTATGGACTAGAGTTGTCTATCCTCAAACACTATGATAAATAAAACATTTTGGTCAAATTTATCATCCAAGTGTATGCACTTAGTTGGTTTGAGATCAAAACCGACAATATTTTTTTAAACCATCAACAGTATATTTTAATATGATTTAGAGAACAAAACAGTTAACTGAAATCCAAATTACTGTTTTAAACTGTTCAAAATCTAGTGCTTTTGCACTACTTCCAGATAATATAATATCGATGATAAACTCAGATGAATTGGATGTGAGAGAAGAGCACATTCAAAGGATTTTGTCCATTAAGTAAATAAATATTTATCTATTGAATTTTATTAGTTTTCTTAATTTACTCAAACAATAGTTAGTTTTATTCATATTACATCGCAAAAATATTTTTAAAAAATAAGTATTTTCAAATAATTGTTTTGCTTTTTTTTGTGTTGTTTTTTCCAGAAATAGTGAAAAAAAAAAAAAAAAAAAATATGAAAAAGATTACTGCTATCAATTTTGTAGCCACACACTGATCAAATTTGATTGATTTTTCTCAAAAAGTTGTATATGGGCAGGAAGCAAGACAGACACATTATTACAAAGTCATCGTGCCAGCAAATTAGACCTTTATTTTCCTCAAAAGGAAATTATACAGAACAATTTACTTCTATTATAACAGTTTATATTATTGCATTTAATAAAAAATTAAAACACATGGTTCTGTAACTTGTATCAAGTTGTTATATTGTGTAATACATCTCCACATATCTTTTTGAATTGTGAAATTTAAAAGACTTAGTTGCTAATTAGCTTTTTTTACAATTTTTGTTTAATCAATGCAGTAAAAGTTGAGATATTTTGCTAGTTGTGATTCATAATTAAAATTATAACTCATGTATTGACTTTTCTTTCAATGTATTTCAAATAAATATATCAATTTTAAGTGAATTTTTATAAAAATAGTGAAATTTCAAAGTCAGTGTTGTGAAAAATGCTCTGAAAATGAAGGATTTTTAAAATTAAATGCTCAATTTTCTGTTCAAGATGGGACTCTAATTTTTGGTATCTGTTCTTATCACATACAATCCCAACTATCATCACCAGTGCCATGTTAATTTTCTGAAAAAAGTTGCAAATCGACCTGCCTTACCACTACACTAACTCTTAGATAGGGTCCAAAAAACAACCTCAATAAAACCAAGTGATCAATTTACTTGATTTTTGGAACATGGTATTTTTGTTTCGTATACATACAGAAATTTTTTTACTTTTCGTTTTTTAATATAGGGGAAAATCTGAACAAAAATGGAAACTTTTATTCATATTATTTGAATTCTTCAGACTACTGTTCTCATCTTGAGTGTAATTTTCACAATGTTTTGTGAAATGTAATCTCTGACCTTCTTCAAGTTTATCTCGTCGAACTTGGGAATTCAGATGAAATTCCCAAGTTCGACAAGATATACCTGAAGAAGTCGAAGGTTACGTCGACCGAAACATGAAAATGACACTCAAGATGAGAACAGTAGTTTGAATAATCCAAATAATACGAATAACTAATCCTCATCTCAAAAATTCAGAAACATCTACTTATATTTAGAATAAACATCAACTTATATTTAGAATAATATTTATAATTTATATTTCAGAAACATCTACTTATATTTAGAATAAAAATCAACTCACCTCTAATTCGGTGTCAGAATCACGGTCAGTACCCGGTTTAATTCGAGTATTCTGCCATAGAAAACAAAGAAAAATGATCACTAAAAATGGAATTTCAATTCAACACTCACTCGATGTTAAGCATTTTTGTTAATACCTCATTTTTAACGTAGGCATGTCTTCCATGTTATTATTTGTACAATTCATAAGTTTGTGAAAATGAGACTTTGCATGTCTGTTTTAAAAAAAATAAAAATAAAATACAAATGTTTTAATATCCATTTTGATTGATTTTGTTTGCATTCATATGTGCATGCAAATCTGGTATTATCTAAGGAAGTATCTCGGATTCAATGTTAGTGCAATGACTCCATTCAAGAACTTGAATGTGTTATATTGCCCAACATATATTGCCCAACATATATTGCCCAACATATATTGCCCAACATATATCCACATTTGTGCCAACATTCCAAATAATACGTTACTTGCATTTTTTGTTCAAAGAGAGACTGCACAACATGTTTCGAGTATTGCTTAGCTACAGAAACTTATGTTACATGATAAGGGCTGTCCCCTTTTCATGTAAGTATAAAAATAGAGAGATTTAGTTAAAGTGAAAATGAAATAGAATAGACGAAATTCGAACCTCGTAATTTAGGTTTAGAAATAAATTACGAGAGAGAATTAGAAAATGGAATGTAAAAACAAACCATTGTTTAGCTTAGAGATAAAATAGTTTTAAGAAAAGGAATGTGCATTTGTCAATTCTGTTATGAAATTGAATTGAAGAATGCAACTATAGGATAATTTAATAAACATGTTTTTAACATATTGGAAATATAGGTTACTGGAAATATAGGTTAAAATTCCTTTTGTAAACAAAGGAAAAAGTTTTGGACACGCATTTCCAGAACACGTGAAAGAAGACACGTTTGAACATGTGTATGACGTCATGGAAAATGGGAAGTTCTCGATATAGTTAAAAACTTGAGAGTTAAGCAAGAGAGAGGCTGAGGACGAGAGACGACAGTCTGGAGTCCAGAGATGGACAGTTGAACATCTGGAAGCGAGACGGTCACCTTTGAAACATAGAATGTAAAACTTTGAATTCCTGACTAAGAAAACCACCGACCAGTCGAAGAAGAAATAAACCCATCATGTGTTTTTATAAACGTCATCTTTGTGTTGTAATTCTACCAAAAGGTAAAGTTAAATTGTCATTATATGTCTTATATATCCTGTGTTTTAAAATGTCTTCACATACACAATGTCTCTACATCTCATATCTACAATGTGAACACTAAGACTGTCTCAACACTGTCTCCTCACTCAAAGAGCTTCTACACTTCTAAGTATGAACATTTTATATATATGAATCTCTTCATAACACGAACACAGAACGCAACATCACTTTTAATAAGACTTCCTAACAACGAACAATAACACCAACAACAAGAATAATAATAACAATAACAACAAGAATAATAATAATAATAAAAATATAACACTTATAAACCTGAATTTTTTCTACCATACAGTATATAGACAAACATTTTTCTTTTATAAGGAAGTCACTGCTTATTAAGGCCGGAATGCCACTTGAGGATAACGGTTAGTGAGTGTAAGGTGGTCACTGAGACAACAACTTAGTGATCGATGGTAGGGGAAGCTAGATAGAATTCGATTATTTAAGGGAGGGAGACATCAAAAATTTGTTTACATTGGATTTGAAGACAATCATGTTGTAGTCAGCTGGAAAGCATGCCAGTGGAACTAAGTTCCATAAGCGGGCAATTCTATATATTAGTGTTGAGACGATTAATCAGAATCGGAATAGGAAAAATTAGAATATTTAGAGGTATAGGAATTGTTATTGGAAAAATTTGTGCATATTTTCCAATGCCAAAACGATTCTTTTGTCTTTTTTTAATTTTACCAGTAATAACTATAAAATAATAAATATTTATTAGTAAGACTAAAATCGATAGATAATTCCTACAAGCATATTTTTTGTTTAGGAAAATATCTGCACATTTAGGATGTGTTTTTATGGTAATCGGGAAAAATAATGACTCTATATTTAAATATTTAGAAATTTATAAAGAATCAGATTCGGTAATTTAGTACAGAAGCAGGAAAAATATTGGAATAATCCCATCACTAATATATATATATATATATATACACATGATGATTTCAACATCTTGTCAGACGAGTGCCACTCCCTCAGACATTTAAAATCCATGAGCCAAATGCCTGAGGGAGTATCTATACAAATATGATGTTACAGAGTCTTAGCTTTGTACGACAGCTAAGTCTCTCTCTCGGTTCAAAATGTTGAGATCCAGCAACAAGCAAGAGCAAGATAGCCAGCAACAAATTAAACTGCAGACCAGCTTAATGCGGGTAATGGTCTTCCGCTTTATGGTTTTTTAAATCAGAGATTTGCTTCTCCTAGAAAGGTTGCCTTCACCACGGCTTACGGGAGCCCTCTCCACCCCAATACACATACACAAATATACACGGTGCTAGTTGGCCGTTGACCCAGAAAAAGAGTTCATTCGCCCTTTGGAAGGTCTTGTTTTTAATCCTTCAGGGAGACTAGCCGTCCTCCTCACCAAACAAGTCTGCTGGGGGAACCAGTTTAGTCGCCGGTGACCCGACCATGAGGCAGGTAGTACTGGGTTACATTGTAGCAGTAGCACATGACATGACCTGACATATATATATACACACACACATACATACACGCAAGGGTTGTTCCAAAGTAAGGCCACCTATTTCTTAACTCAAAAACTAAAACGTTAAAGAGCTAAGAAGATGGGAGTGGTACCGTTAAAACGACCAACCTTTTGTGCTCCAGAATTTATTTTTCTACATAGACACTACCATTCTCAATGCACTTTTGCCAACCTCTTTTGATGCCTCAGTTGTAAAAGTCCAGAGCACACTTTGTCACTCACATCACTGTCGTCACTTTGAAATCGGCAAACCCATCTCCTCACTATACTGATATCAACTGCATCGGCTTTATAAATGTTCAACAAGCAGCAGTGAATGTTGATCGGCTCAATTTTTTTCTGCATGGAGGAATTCAATGGCACATCTCTGCTTTTGACACAAGTTCATGACAGGGGTCGCTTTCTTAGAATCTCACACTGTCAATATCTGCAACAGTGAGATGAAACTTTCAAGTCATGAATGCATAAGTTCAGTCATCATAGAAATGCAATTTATAATTCCCCCTGATCCACTTGGCGGAATAAAAATATAGAAGGCATTATTTTCAGAGCATCCCTCATATATATATATATATATATATATATATATATATATATATATATATAGTGGAAATGGTAATTAATAAAAACTGTAATAAAAAATAAAACGTGTGTATATATATATATATATATATATATATATATATATATATATATATATATATATATATATATATATATACAAGTTTTATCTGTTTTAGTTGAAAGTTTATTTTTTTTTTGGTAAGGCCTTGATGTTATATTTTTTGGTATAGTTGTATCTCTATCATAAATGAGAGAATGTTGTCTGTGCATGTGTTTTTAAAAATGTCTTTCATATTGTTGGTTTTTAGGCAGCGATTTCTCGCGGTAGCGTAGGCTCGGCATTCTACAAAGATATGCTTTATTGTGTAGGTCTTTTGGCATGTTAGGCATTGTGGTGGTTGCTCTTGCCTGAGTATGTAGGAGTGAGTAAGGTTTGTGTGGCCAATGTGTGTTCTGGATATAACAACTTGTTCTTTTCTTGATTTTTGTGGGGATCGTCCCCATTCTCCTAAGCTGGGTTTAATCTGGAAAAGCTTGCTACTTGTGTTATTATTTCAGCGCTGTTGCCATTTTGCATAAAACAGTTTATTAAGTTTGTATTTAAAGTCTGTAAGGAATATTGATGGGTTCAGGGTTTCCGTTTAAAGCTGATTTGGCTGCTAAGTTTGCTCTTTCATTACCTTTCACTCCGATATGGCTTGCAATCCAGCACATTATTACCTCTTTGTGGGTAGTCATCGAGTTTAGTCTATTCAATAGTTTAGTGATTAGTGGGTTCTCAAACTTTATATTGTCCAATGATGATAGAACAGAGAGCGAATCTGAGAAAATTATAAACTTTTTGTGTTTATTTTTTGTTAGAATGTTGAGAGCAAGGTCAATAGCACAAACTTCTCCAGTGAAAATGGAGCTTTCAGTTGGTAGTGCCTTCTGGTGAGTTGTTCCATTCAGAACAGCTGCACATGCTGTTCTGTTGTGTAGATGTGCAGATGATCGGGGTAATCTAGAAGTATATCATGGAGTTTTTCCTGATAGGTGTTAGGGTGGGTTTTTACTTTGGGGAGTTTACTTAGTTCGAAGATCATTTTGGGTTTTTTTGAGTATCCAAGGTGGGATTTCAGAAAGTGCATGATCATCGATATTTTGGGTTGTTATCTCTGATTCTCGTAATATCGTTTTCATTCGTAGGCTGAAGGGTTTTATAGCTTTTTCTTTTGCTTCGAATAGTTCACTGTGTCTTGGATGGAATGTGTCATTGTATGCAGGGTTGTTTGGACATGATTTTAGTTTGTATTGGGTAGCTAATTTATGGCCCCTTGTATCTAATGGTATCTCATTGGCCTCTACGTGTAGACTTTCCACTGAGGATGTTCTGAAGGCTCCCAGTACCAGTCTCAGCCCTCCGTGGTAGATCGGGTCTAGTGTCTTTAAGTAAGTTCTTCTGGTCGACCGATAAATGAAACATCCATGGTCAAGTTTTGACCTGATCAATGACCTGTATAATTTCAGAAGGGTTTTTTGATTTGCACCCCATTCTGTGTGGGCTATAATGCGCACCAGCTGCAGTCTTTTATTGCAGTTTGTTTTCAGGTTCTTCAGGCGGGGGTTGAATGTCAGTTTTTTATCAAATGTCAAACCTAGGAATTTATATTCGTCTACAATGGGAATTTCTGTATTTTCAAGTTTCAAACGAGGGTCGTTATGGAGTTTCCTCATTTGGCAGAAGTGTACACATTTGGTTTTTGTTTCAGAGAATTTAAATCCATTTTCTATTGACCACGTTTTTCATCTATTTAGGCATTGTTGGAGCTTGTGTTCTATGGTATGTATATATTTTGACCTGCAATATACCAGGAGGTCATCCACATATAAAGATCCGTCAACACTGGGAGTTAGGCACTTTGTTATGTTGTTTATTTTAATACTAAACAAAGTTACAGATAGAATACTCCCTTGTGGGACTCCCTCTTCTTGGATGTTGGTATCTGAATAGGTTGATCCAATGCGGACTTTAAATTTGTGATCTGATAAAAAACCCTTTATAAATTGTGGTAGTCTGCCTTTCAGATTGAGGTCGTTAAGATCTCTCATTATTCCAAATTTCCAGGTAGAGTCATATGCTTTCTCCAAGTCAAAGAAGATTGCCGAGAGGTGTTCGTTCCTTATAAATGCTTCTCTTACAGTTGTTTCTAGGCGAATCAGGTGATCGATTGTACTTCTTTTGTTACGGAAGCCACACTGTAGGTTAGGGATAATGTTGTTGGATTCTAAGTATCACACTA
Organism: Euprymna scolopes; assembly: GCF_053919585.1. Taxonomy (NCBI): domain Eukaryota; kingdom Metazoa; phylum Mollusca; class Cephalopoda; order Sepiida; family Sepiolidae; genus Euprymna; species Euprymna scolopes. The sequence goes on from NC_136516.1 coordinate 33,992,827, forward strand.
GTCTGTCGTTGACTATTCTCTCCACTGTTTTACACAAACAACTGGTTAGTGAAATTCGCCTATAGTTTTGTGGGTTTGAGTTTTCTTTTCCTGGTTTGGGGATTGCTATTATTGTGGTTAATCTCCATATATCTGGGAATTCGCCTTCTATCCATATTTTGATAAAGATTTTTAATAAGAGTTTTAGTATTTCAGTAGGTAGTTTGGTATGTGGTAACTATCTTTTGCAAATTAATAGTTAAATTAGAAAGGTTTGAGTAATTTTTGAATAAATCCTCAACATTAATGTTGTGAGATATAGTTTTCGAAACCTTGCCACCAGTGTTGCGGCCTTGCAGACCAGTAATAATCAAAACAAACACAATAATATGATTAACAAAAAATATGTTACAAAAGTACACATCATAATTCTGGGGCCATAACTGCCACGGATGATTGTATTTGCTTCTTTTCTATTGAATGGAGATGTGCCATAATGTTGAAAGGTGGGGGAAAGTTAAGCCAGCATTTCTAATGGAAAAGCACTCTGACTTATTAAAAAGTGCTTAAGTAGCCCTGTCAGTCAGGCTAACTCAGGCAGTAAGCAATAAACTTACTCCACCCAAAAGATGAAAGGCAAGGCCTGGGAGAGTGGACCTCCTAGATCTACACAGAATGAATGCCTTAGCCTACCAGTTTCTGTCTGGCTATTTGTCAAGATAAAAACCTCGACTGGCATATATCAGAGATCACAACGTTCAAGTCCCAAGTTGAGTCACACTCCTTTAATGTAATTATTAGTGATGGGACGATTCCAATATCTTTTCCCCAATTCTGATGCAATTACAGATTCTGTTCTAATTTTTTTTAAATTTCTAAATATATTTATTTTTATGCATATGTATGTGCGGGGGTGGATGGGGGGGGGGGGAAGATTACCACAAAACCCATGAAATATGTGCATGTATTTTTCCTAACGTACAGATACACTTGTGGGGATAATCTATAGATCTTAGTTTTACTGATAATTTAAAATCAATAAATATTTACGATTTCAATATGAACTGTAGAAAATGAAGTTTTAAACAAAAAACAAAAGAAACAAAAACCACAGAAAGAATCGTTTTGGGCGTCAGAAAATGGGCACAAATTTTTCTAGTTCCAATACTGGTTCTGATACCTATTCCAATACCCCAAAAAGTTCCAATGTTTTCGATTCCTGATTCTGATTAATCGTCCCAACACTAGTAACTATATTTATTGTCTCTGGTTAAGTCCATTATTCTCAAAATGGGTAGATCAGTATACCGCATCAGAAAAAAAGCTTAAGAAAAACAAGAAGATCTACCTTAATTATTCTGTTCAGTTCTTCTTCAACTTCTTTCATCATTCCAATTGCACGCACATCTGACGTTTCAGCAGCCATTTTGAATCCATAAGTTACAGGCTGGAAATCTTCCTGAAAAACAAATGATAAGTGATAGAGTGATAGGCAGTCAAGCTGATTTTAATCACCTCCTCTCTAGGACGATAGACACAAGGTCATGTATAAGTTTGATAAAAGGGTTTCCGTGAAATGAACTAAATTCAATATTTGGGAGAGAGGCACATCCTCTAAACTGTAAAATTTACAAAGAAAAATAATAATGTGCGCATATTACTGTATTCCTTAGAATATACATTCTATAATTCATTATGATCAGTTTATTAGTTTAGGAGTGAATTTTACACATAAAAATATATAACTGGTGCTTGTGTAGATTGGTTATCTTTTAAACCAACGCATTTCAGGTGAAAACATTATCTACTTATGTGTCATGGCGAAATTAGTATAAACTCCAAAAGTTACAAAAAACAATCTAGTAGAAAAATAATTTCCACATGAAAATAAAAATTATTGAGTTTAGCAATTTATAATTTTCTTGTAGGTTTTAATGTTCCTATTTACTATGCCTCCCCACGGGACAGAGTTAGACACCAGGGTCGTTTTTTAACGTGGAGAAAAGGAACAGAAAATAAAAATTGTCTCAGTCGTGAAGGATTTCTCCTCCACTGACAGAGAACAAGAAATTGAAGTGCAGCATCTGAAGAACAGATACTACACTTTGATCTTGTCCCGAAGGCCAAGTTGGAGAGTTTGCAAGATCCAAGGGGAAGTAACTGCAATCGATAATTTTAACTAAATAGATATGTACCGGCATTCTTAACCACAAGATCTCGGACCGTAATTGTGTCTGATTATTTATTTAAAATACTTCTAGCACATCATCTACTGAATCATTTTAAAAGATCACTCATTTACCCAAACACCATGTAAACGTATACACATACTTAACTTTTCCTGACAACAAACACTCAACCTTTCAGACTCCAGTTCCATAAGTCTACATCTAAAAAACATGGCTGCCCACACAGGAAAATTATGATTGAAAACATAAAAATCTTACATAATGATCCCAACATAAAATGGTTCAAAATTCTAGAGGCCTTGTATATAAAAATGAAACACACAACAATAAATGATATTAATTACAAATCCAGTCATAAAATTTTAAAGTGTCTAGGTAGGCAATTAACAATAAGTAGGGGGGGGGTTGTAAATTTTATTATATTGCAATTTTAATACACCTGTTTAAATATACATACATCCAATTGGATATGCCTTAAACACGTGACCACAACTCCCCAAACATACTTTTCTATATATAGCCACACGTTTTTAAAACCCAGCAGATAAACAATGCCTGAAGGTGACTGAGGTTTTAGTAGAAAGTGCTAGCGGAAACAATGCAATAACATGTAACATATGGAACCTACATACAAACATTCGATAATACTAAAAAAAAAAATTTTACAAAAACATGGTACTTGTACAGTTTAATCAAGACATTAAAAATGAAAATATATAAAAAAAAGTTATATTGTATATATCCATTATGAAATAAAGTTCTTTAAAAAAAAAAAAATTTCACTTAATTTGATCAAGTAGTTTTTTTTTTTTTTACAGTGAAAAAACAATTTGTTATGATACTGATCAAAAGGTAACAGTGTTTCGATTTTTAAGAAAAGCAATTATTTAAGATGGGGCGGAGGGGGGGGGTAAGCGCATTAGACCGAGTAAACTCTCTGTGGCGTGTTCTAAAATTTCAAACATGGCTACCCTCAGCACACTGTCATAAAAACATGTTTTTCTGCCGTGGAAAAAGAAATTACTCGATCAAATTAAGTGAAATTTATTTTTGGAGAACTTCAGTCCAAAACGGATATATACAATATAACTTTTTTCCTATATTCTCATTTTTTTATATCTTGATTAAACTGTAGAAGTATCAAAAACATTAATATGTAAATTGGAAAAAATCATTAAGATGTTAAACAGAAACTCTCCATGCTTTTCAGTGATATATTGTTTAAATGCTTACTTTTATATATGTCGAATAAAAGGTTAAAAGGAAGCGAATATAAGAAGGCGATAACAAATACCTCTTCAAAAGCTCCAGCCCTGTTCACTCGATCTCGGATGATATCAACAATCTTCAACATACATATACAAAAAGCTTTCAGGTTGCGGTCTTCGATGATGTATGGATTGTGGAGGTAAAGATTTGTAAATACAGTCTGCGCCAATGAATGACCTTCAAGCCAGGTGACCTGAAATGATCAGAGGAAAAGAGACTTTGGAATCAACAAGTTAAACAGTTGGTTATCACCAAAGATATGACAATGAAAATATGGAAGATAAATTACGTTTCTGAATTTTTGAGATGAGGATTGATAATTTGGATTGTTCGGACTACTGTCCTCGAGTGTTATTCTCAGTCTTGTACTCTGTGAAGGCAAAAAAAAAAAATGCTCAGAGCAGCATTTCCACAGATGTGACAGTAGTACTTTATCTTAGGATGTATCGTACAGGTAAAAGATTGCATCAGAAGTCAGGAACTTTCAGGAGCATTAGATGATGTCCTGATTTCATATTAACAACACAAAATTGTTTGTTTTCTTTGAAAGATGTTTTTGAAACTATCAAACTATTCGTAATTGTTATGTAGCATAGGATGGGGGGAAATTCTTTTGTCAACAGAAGCAGCTGGTCATCTCTTGTTAACACATAGTAGTTGGCTCATTGGATAGCGATGTCTAGTTGTAAAAGTAGTTGTGGTGGTGATGTGGCAGCTAAAGTTTGTGTTTTCCTCTCTCCTTATACTTGCGAATAATAAAAAAATTTAAGAAAAATTGTGAACATTTTTATTTGCTCAATGGCGTCATATTCTTTGACATTTTATTTCAATACATGTGGGGTTTCTATTCTCAGATTGAAAACACGTTTAACATCTAGCTGCACCGAAAAGTCGTAATAGGACAGAACACCGTCTAAAAATAAACAACTGGATGGAGTTCATAGACATGGATAGTGTCCTCCAAGATATGTACCATTTCCGGGGGGGGGGCGACAGTTTCCTGTTTTGGAGAATATTTTTGATCACCACACATTGTCCACAGTCTTCTTTAACAGAAACAGCTATTTGTCTCTCTTGTGGACATGTAGTAGTGGGCTCATTGGATAGTGTTGTCTGTGGTCATAGTGGTAATGTGGCAACTGAAGTTTATGCATCTTCCTCTCTCCCTGCAGTTGTAACAATGTAACAAAAGAAGGGTTGGCTCATTGGGTAGTGACAGTTATTAAGGTAGTCGTAGTGATGATGTGGTAGTTAAAGTTTGTCTGTCTCTCTCCTTGTAGCTGCAAATAATAACAAAATAAAAAAATTAAAAAAAAATGTTAAACATTTGTTTTCAAATCTGTCATCCTTTCTGATGCTTTATTCTTTTATGTATTCCATGTTTTTTCTTTACCCATTCCTCAGAGGGTCAAATATAGGCAGCTTTAACAAACAGCATCTTAACAGTCAACTCAGTGATAAAAAAAAGCAGATCTTTCTTTTTTTAACATGTCTTCTGTCCTTGTAGCTGCAATAACGTGAGAGGACTTCTTTTGTCAACAGAAATAGCTGTTTATCTCACATGTTAACATGTAGTAGTTGGCTCAGTGGGTAGTGACTTCTAGTTGCAAAGGTGGTGAAAAACAGCATCTTAACACAGTCAGCTCACAGGTTAAAGGAGCAGATTTTATATTTGTTTTGCAATGTGTCACATTTCGAACCCCTTGTCTGCGCCATAATATCCTAATACACTTCACACTCATTTAAAAAAGTGAATTTTTTTTTATACTTAATAAAATTCTATCTATGATGCTATATTTGATTTTGGAACAATTTATTTTAAAATAAGTTTAGATATTTGGCAATAAAATTACTGCATTTTGCTCTTATGTTTTGCATTTCATTTTTTCATTTTTTGTGATAAAATTCTACCGTGATCAAAAATTATCAGCAGTACCATCTGACTTTTGAGTTAAGCTCCAAGTGGAGTATCTACTCTGTTCTCACTTGGGATACAGGCAATAAATTCATATTACCTCATTAACTGTCATGTCACAGTAATGAACATATCCAAAAATTACAAAAAACGATAATGTAGAAAATTAACTAGTAAAACTAAACTTTCACTAATTGTCTTTGAAAACTGTTTTCATTGATAATTAATTTTCTTCCTTATCGTTTTTCATAATTTTTGGATATGTTCATTACTGAGGCATGACAGTTAAGTAGATACCATTGGTTTTACTTGAAATTCAATATTTCGATTTTTGGCACTTGTACAGTTTAATCAAGACATTAAAAAATGAAAATATTGAAAAAAAAAGGTTATATTGTACATATCCGTGTTGGACTGAAGATCTCTGCAAAAAAAATTTCACTTAATTTGATTGAGTAGTTTTTTTTTTGTTAGAGCAGAAAAACACGTTTTTATGACAGCATGTTGAAGATAGCTATCTTGGAATTTTTTGAACATGCCATGGGGAGATAACTCAAAGCGCCGACACTCCCTCCCCATTTTTAATACTATCTTTTCTTGCTAAAAATCATACTTTCTGCTCGGTATCAAATTGTTTCTTCGTGGTAAAAAAAATAAAAAAACTACTTGATGAAATTAAGTGAAATTTTTTTTCAGTGAACTTCATTCCATATCAGATACGTACAATTTAAACTTTTTTCAATATTTTCATTTTTTAATGTTTTGATTAAACTGAACAAGTACCCGATTTTCGGATTTTGCTATTATAATCAAGAAGCGCCAAATGAGTTTCTAGATAATAACATTATTATTTCAGCACAGTTCATATTCTGCATCAATGCTCAAATATCCATACTTACAAGACAGGCTAAAGTTGCATCCATGATGCCAATTAATTCAGGATAAGTCAGATCTTTTATTTTCACAGTCTCAGCCTGAAATTAGAGAAAAACAAAAGAATATGCAATTTATGATTTCTGTCTGTAATTTTATCGTGGACAATTATTTAGAGAGGAACCATCAAATAAAATGTAATTAGTGAAACATTTTCCATTTTACAAATATTCATGAACTATCAGCTGTTTAATTCAATCGAGATAACTTGAAAATCAACTTTGGAACAGAACCAAAACAGAACTTGCACACCCAGAGACAATGAATGTAGACAATTTAATTCAAGCAGTGGAGGACAGCTTTCAGGCATTGCAAAGATCGAAGTTGAACAACATTTTTGCTTTATCGTTATTTTCGTGGCAAGTGCTTGACTGAGCTTCAATCTATGGTCCCCTCCTCGCCAAACTTTCACAAGAAACACTATCAATAATTCCCCCCACTCTTTATCTGTGCCTAAACTTAAACGTAAATTCCATGAACAAAGGTTAGAACTGCACACCTGTGGAGCTGTCTTCCGTTTTCCAGCTGACTACAATATGGTTGCCTTCAAGTCCAACATAAAGAAGTTTTTGATGAGCCGTTCCACTTAAATTTACAAATTTACCGAATTTCCATTACTATCCATTACTATATTGTCCAATTGACTACTGTACACTTATTAACCCTTATCCTTGAGTGGTCTCTGGGCCTTAATAAGTGGTGATGCCTATGTAAAAAAAATTCCTGACTTTACAACAGACAATGAAACAAATTATTTTTTCTGATGGCAATGATTACAAGCTCCAGCATTTATTAAAATCACAGCTAGAATGAAAAGGCAAACTTATTTTGATTTTAATTTAAGAAAATTTGAAACGTAAACTAACATGTATTGAATAAATACACCATATCATTTGGTAGTTACTTATATTATTTTTATTTAATTGTACAGAGTCAATTTGGTAGTTATTTGTATTGTTTTTATTTAATTGTACAGAGTCAATCTAATGTCTTCCTGCAATTTTTAAAATTATTAGATTAAGTTAACCTGTATTTTCATTCAAAAATCCTATCTCATCAATATTAAAATTTTTTTGATTACTGATAAGGGTATGACCCCCCAATGATTCCGACAATCTTTCTTAGAACTTACAGTTAGGACAATCAACCAATCAGAAACCTTCAAATTTATTCGAAAAAATATTGAATTTTGGATTTAATTCAGTTTGCTGTCAACCTCTGTCTTGAACCGACCGAATTGTGACTGCATTGATTCTACGCTGTCATCTTTGTTACTAAGAATTACTCAACACCCGAGATCGTGACTGCATTGATTCTTCATGGATTTGATTTACTACCGCCATCTTTGTTCAACAAAATGTCTCAACACTTAACAGTGTACCAAGTATTTTTGATCAAATTCAGAATTTCTGTGCTAACTATTTCCGAACGGAAGGAGTAGTTATTAAAATTTCTTTTCCTTTGTAGATATTGTCGAAGGTATAGAGGTAAGACACACAATTTGCACAGTGTTGGATATGCACTCCCGCAGAGTTTTATAACAATAACATGAAAATTAAAATAGGCTTATCTAAACACTTTATTGCAGTTTCACTGGAAATCCATTCATTATAAATGTATTAATAATATCCTACACACCTTTGTTATTGTTGGTATAGTTATTTGTACAAATAACAGAGCACTCTAAGTAGTTAATAATCTACGAGGGGCGTGCAATAAGTAATGCCCCTGACCCATTTCCAGTTGTCTGATCTAGCTGAAATTTTGCATGTGCAACGATTTATATCTCTACGGGTTATGTGGCAAATTACAGCTCTGAACTAATTGTGGTTTCTGTTTTACAGGTGTTTGAAATGAGTCAGGTGTGAAATAGAGCTTGTTGAATGTCGAGCAGTGATCTGGATTTTGTATTTGAAAGGACGCACACCACAGGAGACTTTTGATGAAATGAAAGAAACTTATGGTGATAATGCCCCATCATATGACCTTGTAAAACGCTGGCATCGTGAATTCAAACATGGCCAGAAGTCTGTGGAAACAGCTCCCAGACTTGGTCGCCCCCCCCCTCTTCTGCCATTGATGAGGCATCTGTCCGTTAGGTTGAGGCTGCTATTTTGGAAGATCGGCGCATTACTATTCGCCAAATAGCCCAAGATGTCAAGATTAGTACAGGGTCTGTGGAAACTATCATTCATGACCATTTGCATATTCATAAGGTGTCTGCCAGATGGATTCCCAGGTGGCTCACACCATTCCAGAAGCGAGAACGCGTTGAGTGCTCGAGGATGAATTTGGAGATGTGCCAAGAAGATGAGTCAAAGTTTTTTAAAAGACTGATTACACAGGATGAAACCTGGGTCCATCACTATGATCCAGAGACCAAAGCCCAGTCAATGCAGTGGAAACACTTGGACTCACCACCCCCAAAGAAGACAAGGGTGCAGCCCTCTGCTGGTAAGGTCATGCTCACAGTCTTCTGGAACCAGGACGGAGTAGTGATGACAGATTTCCTGGCAAAGGATACCACAATTATAGGAGCCTATTATGCTTCACTTTTGAGGAAATTAAGGGAAGCTATAAAAATCAAGAGGTGGGGCAAGATCAACAACGGTACCCTCCTCCTGCAGGACAACGTTCCAGTCCACAACTTGCATGTCGCCAGATCAGAAGCATAGGCGTGTGGTTATAAAATCCTACCCCATCCTCCCTACTCCCCTGACCTTGTACCCTCTGACTTTCACCTCTTCCCAGCCATGAAGCTGTTTTTGAAAGGAAAGCGTTTCCCAGATGATGCAGCCTTGATTTCTGAAGTTACGTCGTGGTTGGAGGACTAACCTGGGGTGTTCTACAAAAACGGTTTCCAGAGCTGCATCAAACGATGGGAGAAATGCATAACTCTGGGTGGTTCCTATGTAGAGAAAGACTAATAACTGTGCCAAGTTTTGTTGCTCTACTGCTACGGGAAGTGGGTCAGGGGCATTACTTATTACATGCCCCTTGTATATAAAATATATAAGCTTGTTACAATTTCCTTATTTTTATAGATATTGTCAATGGTATAGTGGTAAAACATTTGTTGACAGAATGGTTGGATTTTGATCTTTTTTTAAATAACTAGCAACACAATTATTCGCAGAAAAAATGAAGATACTAAATTTTTGTTTTGAACTTATTTATTTTTATCCAAAAAAAAAAATTTCTGACAAGAAAAAAACATTATAATCTCAAAATTAAATTGATTTTTTGGACAACAATAAAAAAATATATATATATTTATTCTGGATCTCCATAGTTAAGAACTATGATTTATGAAAAAAAACTTTGAGGACCCCATAAAATCAATATCCATTGATACTGGGGATTGATTACTTTAAAAAACCAATCCAGGTGAAAAGTTTCAGTTGGTACTTGATTGCATTTCTCAGAAATTCACTTAAATTGGGTTTTAAGAAACTGATTACAAAAAGATTTTAAAAAAATAAAAAATCAGGCTAATGAAATTAAATTGCTCATCAGTTAGAGATGAGAAATAGAAAATTGTTGCAATATTTTTATATCTAATGGGGATATGATCCCTGAAAGTTGGGAAATTCTATTTATAAATGCTGCCGATAGGAACAGACAAATCAAATTGAACCACGTTCTGCTATCACCCAATCAGAAATCAGAATTACTCCATAAAAACTTAATCTTTTAGCATTCCAGCATGAGAAGGATCTTTTGTTCTTTGCCTGCAAAATTATAAAGTCCAGAACCAGTACAGAACAGCTGCCTACTGAAAATTCTTCTATCTCCAAGACTTGTATAGAATAGCTACCCATCGGAAACTCTTTGGAAATTAAACATGGCTTACAATCCAATTTTAAATACCCATTTTTGGTTGAGACTTACCTGAATCGACTGCTCAAAATTTAATACTTTTCTTTTTGTCTGGTTACAAAGCATCCCAGCATCCATTTTGGGATCCATCATCTCAATGGCCGACATGGCCTCAAATAAACTGAAACTAAAATAAAACTAGAAAAGTTATAACAGATGATGGCCACATTTATGAACATAGGTTAATGTTACAAAAAAAACAAACAAAAAGTGAAAGATTGGTTCTTATCCAGAAAAATCTGTAATGATATACATGCCCGTAAGAAAGCAATAGCATATTCAAAAAATCATAAATTGATCAAGAAGTTCTATTTTTACAAAGACAATCATTTTTAAGTGTTTAATGGGAATTCGTAGGCATTACAGCATACATTTGATGTGTTTCGTCCATTAGAATGATTTTATTTTTAGACTGCTTAGAAAATTTTATACCTTAAAACCATGTAAATGAAATAAAAATGGGTTTATCTCTAATATATATATATATTAGTGATGGAAAAGTTCCTATATTTTTCCCAATTCCGGACTGAATTCCAGATTCTGATAGAATTACCAATTCCAATTCTTTATAAATCTTTAATTATTTAACTATAAGATAATTTCCCCCTGATTTTCGTAAAAATACATGTTTAATATTCAGATATTTTCCTAAACATCAAAATACATTTGTGGAGGATGATCTATCGATTTTAGCTTTACTGGTATTTTAAAATCAATAAATATTTATTATTTTATCATTATTACCAGCAATGGAAGGTTTTGATTTAAACAAAATCAAATAAATAAAGACAATTAAAAGAATCATTTTCGTATCGGAAAATAGGCATCAATTTTACTGATTCCGATACCCCCTAAATCTTTCAATTTCTCCGATTCTCGATTCTGATTAATCATCCCATTACTAATAAATAAATATATAAGTAAAATTATATAAACACCAATAAAACCTTAAGTGGATTCATTTAAGTTTCAACAATATTGTCTCCTTGGGGGTTCAAGACATAAACCCTTTAGAAGACGATTAATTTTGTTGAAACATAAATTAATCTGTAGTCTTTTTCTAATGTTTATCTAATTTCATTTTTCAATTATTAAATCATTTCTCTCTGATAGGTTCATAAGAATAGTGGTTGATGGGCAGAAATCAGAAGCTCAAAGTATTAATGCTGGAGTCTCTCAGGGGTCCATCCTGGGCCCAACTCTCTTCCTGATGTACATCAATCATCTCTCAAATCACATCCTAAGATCATTCGTAGACATTTATGCTGACAACACTGCCATCTATGGTAACACTTCAAAGGTCGTAAACGACCAAGTTCTTTTTGATTCTTTCTCCTCTGATCTTGATCACATGGTGCAATGGGGAAAGAGGTGGCTGGTTAATTTTAATGCATCTAAGACCAAGTTTTGATCTTTCCATCATCAACATTTTGATTTCTGTCTGGTATCAATCGAAATGAATGGCTCTCGTCTTGGGGCGGCTCCATGCTTTGACAAGCATCTAGATCTGACTGTTACTCCTGATCCGAGATGAAACACGTACATCAAATCCATTGCCAAGGCTGCTGGAAAAATGATGGGATCGTTCTACCACTCCAGTAGATATCTCACTGCTGATACAATTCTCTACCTGCATAAGAGCCAAGTACGTCCAAGGATGGAGTACTGTTGCCACATTTTGACAGGAGCTACTAGAAGCACCATATTCTGCTTTGACAGAGTTCAAAATAGATTTCGTAGCCTAGTAGGGGATACCCTTTTCTCTTCCCTCCAACCTCTTCCCATAGAAGAGATGTTGCGAGCTTGTCCCTGCTTTGTTATTTTCATGGCAAGTGCTCATCTGAGCTCCAATTTATGGTCCTCCCTGGCCTGACTTTCACGAAAAACATTCGTCTAGCTGAAACCACTATCTATAATTTTCCCCACTTTTTATCTGTGCCTAAACCTAAACTTTGATTCCATGAACAAAGCTTTTTTCTTAGAACTGCACGACTGTGGAACTTTGTTCCGTTTTCCTGCTTTCCAACTGACTACAATATGGTTGTCTTTAAGTCCAACATAAACAGGTTCTTGATGAGCCATCCCTTTAAGAAATCCAATTTACTAAATTTCCACTACTAACGATTACTACGATATGTTCCCCTTGACCACTGTACACTCATTAACCCTTATCCTTGAGTGGCTTTCAGGCTTTGATAAGTTGTGACTTCTTTGTAAAAAAAAAAAAAAACTTGTAACTCTACATATGTATTGAGCATTTTTTTAAAAATGCTGTTTTTTTTTAATTCAATACATTCTAACTTATTTAAGTTATATATATATTAGTGTTGGGACAATTAATCGGAATCAAGAATTGGAAAAATCGGAAGATTTGTGGGTATTGGAATCGGTATCGTAAAAATTTATACCTATTTTCCGATGCCAAAACGATTCTTTGAATTGTCTTTTTTTGTTTGATTTTGTTTAAACTAAAATTTTCCATTGCTGGTAATAATGATAAAATAATAAATATTTACTGATTTTAAAATAACAGTAAAGCTAAAATCGATAGATCATTCACCACAAGTGTATTTTGACGTTTAGGAAAATATTTGCACATTTAACATGTGTTCTTACAAACATTGGGGGGAAATAACAATATTACAGTTAAATAATTAGAGATTTATAAAGAATCGGAATCGGTAATTGTATCGGAATCGGGAATTTAGCATGGAATTGGTAATTCTATCGGAATCAGGAAAAATATTGGAATTGTCCCATCACTAATATATATATATATATATAATTCAGGTTTGAGATGTTCAAAAGTAGGGACTAATGAATACAACGAGGTTGTTAGATAGTGCTCGATAACAAGAGCAAAATAATTTTTATTATTTTTTCGAGGGTAAACAGCTACATATGGTCACTACAAACATTGACTGAAACAGATGGCTGTTTGTAGCGACCATATGTAACTTTACCCTCGAAAAAATGATAAAAATTATATGTATATATATATATATATATATGGTGGATGCTCTTGTATTTTCTCATAGTCTACTTGGAGTAATGATATAGCTGTTAGCGAAATCAAGAGTCATGCAAAGAAACTAAATCTATTTACTATTGAATATGACATTGAGACTATGATGTCAATGATGACCACTAATCACTATATTGGAAACCTTCATGTCAGTGGTGTCCATCGTGTCAACAGCGTCCATCACTGAACTATAGCAATTTAATTAGGAATGAAAGATTGGATTCGAGATTTTTAAGAGAGAAGGAAGAAAGAAATTACTTACGAGGAATCCCGAAGGAGCTCTCCAAGTTTGAGCTCAGAACAGGCTCTTGTGAATTCATGAGTAATGTCTACCCATTGATAGGTTGGTCTGCTATGCTGCTGCTGCTGTTGCTGCTGCTGCTGTTGAATTGGTTCACATGGCACCAACTCATTTTCTCTAAAATTAAAAAGAATAGAAAGTAATTAAAAAATCATTTGGAATTGTACTTGGGGGTGGAGGGGAGGGAGGGGGTTGAAGGACATAAAAATATATCTAAGAAATAAGAACAATTATTCTTAAAATGCATTGGTTTAATCTTCACATTTAGCAGTGAACAAGCCATTTCAAACTTTAACATGACAGACTAACGGAAATGCTATTTCAAAATGAAGTATGACAGACCAACAAAAAGGCAATTCAAAAATGAAGTATGACAGACCGATAGGCTATTTCAAACTTGAGCATGACGAACTAATGGAAATGCTATTTCAAATTTAAGCATGACGGACCAATAGAAATGCTATTTCAAACTTAAGCATGACGGACCAATGGAAATGTTATTTCAAAAATGGAGTGCAACAGACCCACGGAAATACAATTTCAAAAGTTCAGTGTGACAGACAGACCTGCTTATTTAGATGTACCCACGCATGAAAGAACAAAATAAAAATAAATTTTTGTAGCTCACCTAAATTTTCCTGTCAGAGCTGTAGCCAAAAAGCTCAATTCCAACTATTAGAAATTTTAAAAGTTCTTACTCAGACTAAAGAAATTGCTTGGATTTTTAAAAGGATGTGTATTATTTGGATTATTCAGTCTATTATTCTCATCTTGGCTTTAATTTTTATGCTTCAACTGATGTAATCTTCGACCTTCTTTAGATGTATCTCTTCTAACTTGTGTAGAAGTATATTAAACTGAACCCTTTATTTAATTCAGTCAATTGATTTTGTTTCATCAACCAACTTAATTATCATATTATTCTTAGTAATTATTGTCTGTAGTCAAGATTGAACCTTCAACCTTCAGAAGACTGTCACTTAAAACTGTGAATTAACACTTTTATCCATTACACCATAGATCCATGTAGTTCCACTGGCTAAAATATTTTGAAAATAACAAGATTAGAATTGTAGTCCAAATTTATTTTATAGAAACTGCTCCAAACAAGACAGAAAGCCACTTGATGTAAGGAACTAAAAATAATGAAAATATGATAAAGTTGCATAAAAAAAAAAAAAAAAAAAAAGGCATGTAGAATCACTTAAAAATAAGGTTATCTTTTAATGCATAGTGATTAAATTCAGAAACATTTCATGTTTCTGCAGGAGGATATACACTCCACATGACTTTACAAATGTAATGTCAACAATAGAATCTTCAGATTTATACGATGATGATGAGCATGCTCTTTTCCTATGATATTTTTTTTACTTTCAATAATTTATTTTAATCCTACCAGACCTGAGCTGCTGAACCTAATTTGCCCCTGCGCCTGGCCTCCTGGGCAAAAATAATAAATCCAGATCTGAAGCTACAAAATTGCGACTCCGTCCCTCATCAACCACACCAGAATCTCCTCTATCACCTTGTTGAGTGACACATCCCTTACTTTGAATACTATTTTGATCTAGGCTCACTTGCATCATCAGAATTATCACCACTTTCTCCTTTATCGATATATTCATCATCGCTACTGTTATTTTTTTCAGAAACATACTCCTGATCAAATTCACATTCGCCTGAATCAGAATTTGTTACTTTATCCAACTCTTGGTGCACCGTGAAACTCCTTGGGCTCACTCTTTTACCTGTCGAAGTGCTTGGTTTGTCACTAGTTCGCTTCATGGCTACTTTAGTCTACAAAACAACTCACAACTCCACCAAAACAAAGGAAGCCATTTGTAGAACATTAGGCTTGCGCTAAATCGAGGCTAAGCAGCGATTGGGTAGTTATTTTTAGCTCCCTGATAACACAAAAACATGTGGTTGGAAAAATACCAGTTTAAACGGTAACTCGGTATGTAGCATTTTCGGAAATTACTGCTATATCGTTAACTCAATCTGATAGGGTTAAAATGTAAAAAATTTGATTCATGGAAATCGTTCCAGACAAGGCATAGAGCCACTTGATGTAAAAAAAAAAAAAAAAAAAAAAAAAAAAAAAAAAAAAAAATTAAATTGCATAACAAAAAAGGAGAAAAAGAATCACTCCAAAACAAGGTAATCTTTTAACTACCGTGGGTGGGGGGAGAACAATTGGATTTATAAAACCAAAAAATCCAACCTTGATTTCCCTTTGGAGCCCGTGGTGCCATGGATAGAGATACGGAATATTAACAATTCCAGGTGAGCACTGTCTAGAGGTAGCGGTTTCGATCCCACCCAAAGCCGGTCAGAGGATTAGTTGACCAAACCGTGGTGAGATGAAAACAGCTATTGAAGGCAGCAATTGCTGTGGATGTAGTTGGAGGATTCGACATTCCTATCCCGTCGCGGTTAACCTGACGAAGGCCGGAGGAATAATTGGCGGAAACGTTGTGAAAACAACAACTAAAAAGATGAGGATAATAGTCCAAATAATTAAATAAAAAAATTATAAAATTTACTCATCTGCAAAAATAATTCCAAACTAATTCAATAATAAAGAAAATAAGTGTTTTTTTTTTAATTTTTCAGCTTTAAAAAGTACTGAAATTTTGATCAATATTTTGTTCAGATTTCGTAAGATGAACTAGGGAGGAAGGGATCACATACAAAAGAAATCCTTATATATTTTACAAAAACTACATTTTAAGGTTATTCAGAATCTTGACTTATTGCTCTAAGGCAGGTAACTATTTCCCAAAATTTGTAAAAAAAAATTTTTATCGGTGCAACCCATGATTTCCACAAAGTTAGCTCGGGCTCGCTAGCCGGTTGATGGAAATAACTGGAAAAGATCGGCCAAGTGTTCCTAAATTTTTAACAAACACGCTGTCTGTTTTTAGCTAATATGAATCTATAAAGGATACTTTTTTTTAAATTGGAAGAAATAAAAAATTAATTTTAATCTTGCAGGCTAGGTTTAGGGTTAATGTTAAGGGTTAGGGTTAGGTTTAGGGTTAATGTTAAGGGTTAGGGTTAGGTTTAGGGTTAATGTTAAGGGTTAGTTACATGTTTATAATTTGTATATTGTATTTCCATGTTTTTCTTGTTTACTATTATAATTTTCTTGTAGCAGTTTAATGTTTTATGATCGGTCGCTTCCAATTATTCCTGTCAATGGCTGAGAATACTCAAGAAACTTTGTGGAAAAAAACTTAAACAATGTATTAATAAAAATAATAACATTAAAAGCACTAAGTTAGGAGTTTCATAGTATACGTGAAACATCGATACGAACATCCGGCTGTTAAAATACTTTTTCATTGCTTTTTCACCCCAAACAAAGCATAGTGCCACTTTGAAATAGGGGTCATAATTTGCAGAGATACTATGTAGGGAGTTGAGCAGCAAGGTATCTGTTTACATTACACTTGAACTTCTGCATGTCAGTACAGTCAGAGAAGCAGGGATCCAGGAAGGAATTCCAAAATCTATCAGTCCGAAGGAAGAAACTATTAGAGTAGAAGGCTTTTCGGCATCTAGGGATCTCTGTGTAATTTTGCTGTGCTGCTTGTTGGGTATTTATATCAAGGGGAGGAGGAGTTTGTTAGAGCACCTTCCATCAAAATACTTGTAAAATAGGCACAAGGATACAACATTTTATGGGTTTGTATTACTGTACACATAGATTCGAAAAAGTTGTCAAAAAACAAATATATAACAAATAAATGTTATCAAAGGCAAGATGAGTTACTTTTCTGCCAAACTGGATATATTTTTTGTGTTTTTATTCAATGTAACATATTTATTCAGCTCGAAAAACATACAGTGTTTACCAATGTATACGAAAATTCAAGATGGCGTCTCACACCCTCTTTAACACCGTAAGTATGGAAAAAGGTGTTATAAATAAAAAACTATACAAAATCCTATTAAAAACCCGCCGAATATATGTCAACCTATGTCACGGTAACATATATTGAGCGAGTTTTTAACAGTATTTTATCCGGTTTTTTATTTATAACATCTTTTCCCACACTTACCATGTTAAAGAGAGAATAAGACGCCATCTTGAATGTTCCAATATATCGGTAAACATTGTGTGGTTTTCGAGCTGAATAAACATGTTACATTGAATAAAAACACGAAAAATATATCCAGTTTGGTAGAAAAGTAACTTATCTTGCTTTTGATAACATTTATTTGTTATATATTTGTTTTTTGACAACTTTTTCGAATCTATGTGTACAGTAATACAAACCCCATTTTATTGATCGGACAGAGGTTGGAATCTGGTTGACAGAGCGAGACCTATTAGGTTGACGATTCTTTTTTGAACCCTGTCTAAGAGTGAAAGACTAGTGGCAAATGCATCAGCCCAAATGTGGCAACAATACTCCATGCATGGGTGAATGCTGGCCTTGTAGAGGTACAGGATACTCTCTGGTGTAACTTTCTAGTACAAACCACCTTCTTTGCAGCAGCCTTGGCAATGCCCTCAATGTATCTGTTCCAATTATTGTTTCCTGTAAATATTAAGCTGAGGAGTTTGAGCGAAGAGCTTTCAGGTAGTGTATCATTAGCCTTGGCTATCAGTGGTTGAGAAGGTTCCTCATAATTATTAAAAGAAAGGAGCTTAGTCTTGACAGCATTGAATGTTACCATCTATTTATGTCCCCATTCCACTACAGACTAAAGTCGAAACAAACCTAATGGGCATATAATTCAAGTTTATAATTTTTTAATTAATATAAGAAATTACGGGGCTGAAAAATGCCCCCCCACCACCACCACACACACACTAACATAAAAGGATCAAATATTGGGTGCTTGTTAAGATAGAGTTGGCAGATCGATTTTTTTTAATATGTCGTTTTAAGCAAAAACAATATTATGTACTTAATATCATGTCATGTCGAAAATAGTAATATATCCAAAAATTACGAGAGTAGAAATTTTGCGGTCCGAGTTATGTCCCCTGTATGTGAACTGTCTACTTTATAACATCTAAGAAAAATACAATTTTACCCAATTTTCATAAAAATTACTTGTATCTATGAATAACTTTCTATTCAATGAATTTTCATAATTTTTTGGGTAAATGCGTATTTCAGCAGCGTAAATTATTTGTCAGACAAAAATTTATAGCAATCATTTATTTTTATATAAAACACATTATTAAACTCTAAGGCTGAAAGGTGCTAATGCAGAGAGCGATCTGCGCTATTTTTAAATCGTATTTCTACGTTTAATTAAAGTTTTATGGGGGTTTTTTTTATTCAATTATAAGGTTAAAGTACAGAATAGGTAAAAAACACCCTCCCGACGTGAAGAATGGCTTTTTAAATAATAACGTTATTATTTCAGCACAGATCACTCTCTGCATGAGTACCGGCTGAAATAAACCCGAAAAAATGTAATTTTTATTATTTTTTCAACATGTTTTATTAGACTAAATGTACAATAATCGAGGCCGCCAACGTTTGGAAAGTTTCGCCTTTGTAAGGATTGCCAGATTTAGCCTTTTTTACGCTCTTCCATGGACCATGGTTTCACGCAAAAGCCTTAGAAAGTCCAAAATTTCCAAACAAGATGGCGGTCTCCGTTGTTGTACATTTTGTATAATAAAAAATGTTGAAAAAAAATAATAAAACATAAAATTTTTTCGGGTTTTATTTCTGTCTTAGGGTCTAATAATGTGTTTTATATAAAAATAAATAATTTTTATCGGTCAAATAATTTACGCCGCTGAAATACACATTTGCCATTTTTTGATATATTACTATTTTCGATATGGCAATTATGTGTATAATATTGTTTTTGCTGGTTTGTATTACTGTACACATAGATTCGAAAAAGTTGTAAAAAAACAAATATATAACAAATAAATGTTATCAAAGGCAAGATAAGTTACTTTTCTACCTAACTGGATATACTTTTTGTGTTTTTATTCAGTGTAACATGTTTATTCAGCTCGAAAAACATGCAGTGTTTACCGATGTATTGGAAAATTCAAAATGGCGGCTGACTCTCTCTCGGAGAGGGTAAGTTTGGGAAAAGGTATAATAAATAATAAACTAGACAAAATACTGTTAGAAATTCGCTCAATATATGTTACCGTAACAAACATAAGTTGACATATATTCGGTTGTTTTTTAATAGTATTTTTATCTAGTTTATTATTTATAACATCTTTTCCTAAACTTACCGTGTTAAAGAGACAGTCGGGCGCCATTTTGAATTTTCCAATACATCGGTATGTTTTTAGAGCTGAATAAACATGTTACATTGAATAAAAACACGAAAAATATATCCAGTTAGGTAGAAAAGTAACTTATCTTGCTTTTGATAACATTTATTTGTTATATATTTGTTTTTTGACAACTTTTTCGAATCTATGTGTACAGTAATACAAACCCGTTTTTGCTTAAAACGACATATTTGAAACAATCGATCTGTCGACTATCTTAACAAGCACGAAATGTAAATAGAAAATTATAAACTTTATGCGTCGATAGCCTCATTTCTCCTAGCCTCGTTTATGAAGATCGTGACTATATTTTTGCGATCGACTTTTCGTTTCGGTGTTTCACGTGTATGCTTAAATTTACTATAACTCGGTGTTTTAATGTTTTTGCTTGGTTGTTGCCGTTCTTGGTTACTAAAACATGAATCAAGTAAATAATGAAATCCTATTTCAGTCTAAATAATTTGGGAGTCTGAAATAGGAATTTATTGCTATATATTTATCCAAATTTATGTTTTCAAGATAACATTAAACTACGCCCCCCAACAAACACTTCTGTTAATGAGGATTAACTTAAAAACAAAATTCTGAATTTTTAAATAAAACAAAAACAGTACAAAACCAGTGTTTTACTTATATTGCACAAACGCATGACCCTGACAAAACAAGAATGGCAAACTCATGTCCAAGAAGGTATTCATCATTATTTAACCGTCATCTCAAATATAAAAGCCGTAACTTCAACATTAAATTAAATACCGGTATATTAATCTAACTGAATAGAGATGCTTTGAGAAGAGTAAGTTTAATAAATAATCACCTTTCTGTATTAGTTCGCGGAGTAGGAACCACGCGATCTTCTGCTTGTTCTGCCATTTTATAAATCTCGCAGAATGCGTAGTCGATAATTTATGATTGGACAATAGTTTGTATTTTCAAATTTTCTTATTAGTTAATTAAAAATTATTTTATAAATATCAATTTTATTTTATTACTGTTTTTTTTTTTTTGTATTTTAACAATACAAATAAAAATATTTTTAACATTCATCTGCTTCGAGCTTGAAATATTACCGGTGTAAACCCTAAAATGTCATCCAGTATTAAAATAAAAGAATTCCGTACATGTGAAATTTCAAAGAGCACGATCATGTTTTACTAGTAGAACCCGTGGAAATTCCACGGTAGTTGAAAACATCATCACATAAGCAGTCAATAGAATGTCCTTCAACGGAATAATCAGTGTAATATTAGATCCGACCAGCCCAGGAATTAAAAAATAAATATTTTTTGTAGACAAATATGGATAACTGCTTGATTTTTACAAAAAATAGAAGTAACACACTGGCTGGCAGAAAATAAGATTAGTATTTTGATCTACACCGACCAGACACTGGCTGGCGATAACTAACTTATTATTGTAACCTACACCGACAGAACACTGACTGGCTATAAATTACTTATTAGTATTGTGATCTGCACCTACCATACACTGGCTGGCAGTAAATAACTTATTAGTATTGTGATCTTTATCAACCATAGACTGGCTTGCAATAAGTAACTTTGTAATGTGATCTGCACCCGACAGACACTGGCTGCCAATAACTAACTTATTAGTATTGTGATGTCTACCCACCAGACACTGGCTGACGATAAATAACTTATAAGTATTGTGATCTGTACCCAGTATATACTGGCTGGCAATTAGTAACTTTGTATTGTGATTTGCACCTACCAGACACCGGCTGGCAATAAATAACTTATGAGTATTCTGATCTTTACCTACCAGACACTGGCTGGCAATATTCCATTTTCATAAGGGAATTCAGTATAATAACGGTTGGTGCGATTTTGAATATTCCATTTATATTTAAAAGTATGTTTACAAATACAATGATAACGGTCGAAGCGACAAGTGTAATAATATATTCTTTTTTTTTTTTTCCTGTTTCATACCAGAATTAGTACTTGTTAAAATAGAGTCGACAGATCGATTGTTTTTTTTTTTTATGTTGTTTTAAGAAAAAACAACATTACTTACTTGTCATGTCGAAAATAGTAATATATTCAAAAATAACAAAAATTCATCCAGTAGAAAAATATTTATAGTTAAAATTATTTTTCACGGAAAATTAGGGGAACATACATTTCCCTAGATGTGAACACCTTGAAGATTGCAAATACAGGGGGACATACTTATCTCCCTTTTTGCCACTTTAATGGCTGACATACTGTTTTTAGACCATTAGTATAGACTTTTTTTTTACTAAAAACACAAAAGCAGTTGTTCTACTCGATAATTTCCGTAATTTTTGGATATATTACTATTTTCGACATGACAAGTAAGTACTGTTATTTTTGCTTAAAATCACATATTTAAAAAAATCGATCTGTCGATTCTATCTTAACAAGCACCTCAGGAGTTTTAATTTTTACAGCATCGTTTGTTTATTGAATGAAAATACAAAATACTTAACAAAACCCCATCCCACCCTTATTAAGAATGGCTTTCTAAACAAGAACATTATTTCAGAACGGCCTGTAAACTACAGAAGTACCCATTTTCTGTAATTTTTATTCACCTAAAAAAAAACATGTTGCCACTGATGGGCAGGAGCTACTGTGATAGGGGACAGATTTATGAGAGTACAACCTTGGTGGAATTGTGGCAGCAAAATGTTTGTTCATACATTTCTGCATGTTGGTACGATCAGGGAGACATTGAGCAGGAAGGGAACTCCAAAGGCAAGCGGTCCATAGAAAGCAGGATAATTTATAAAGATGGCAGCTAAGAACACAAGAAAAAATCTGTTCAGGTATTAAAAGTAGTTTTATGTTGTTGTTTTCATTAAACATTATATATTGTTAAACATTTATATTGTTAAACATTATATATTGTTAAACATTTATATTGTTAAACATTTATATTGTTAAACATTTATATTGTTAAACATTATATATTGTTAAACATTTATATTGTTAAACATTTATATTGTTAAACATTTATATTGTTAAACATTATATATTGTTAAACATTTATATTGTTAAACATTTATATTGTTAAACATTATATATTGTTAAACATTTATATTGTTAAACATTTATATTGCTAAACATTTATATTGTTAAACATTATATATTGTTAAATATTTATATTATCTTCTATATGTATAAAAGACAAAATGGATGCTCACGTTTTTGTATGTCCAAGAAAGGCTTTTTTCGCCGGGGTTCTCGACAAGGTTACTATTTTGGAGAACATTCCTTAAACTCCCTAGATCGTAATATATCCGATTTATAAACGGACGTTGTATCTATATAAAAATGAGAAACAATGAAATAGAGTTTCATTCTATATTAATAAACAAACTTTATTTGTTATTTTCGTTAGTAGCTTTGGTTTGGTTTGGTTTGGTTTTACGGCATATCAACCTTCTTTTTTTTTTTTTGGTTATTTAATGCTGAGTTCCAATTTTTCTTGGGGGGGAATAGATATTTTAATTTAATCAGTGAGTCAAATCAGACTTTTTGTATCATTAGGTGATGTGCTTCCTTCCTTTTTTTTGGGGGGGGGATGTAAAGTTGGATTGAATTAAATTTATATTCTTTTATGTAGATCTACTTTTTTCAAAAATGTTAGTATTTTGTTGGAGTTTATTTTTTTAAAATAATAGCTTTGGTAGATTGAGAGAAACGTATTAGTAAGAGAGTTCATTGTTCGTACACGCACGTGTTCTTATAGTAGTCGTGAAGAGTTTGTTGAAAGAGAGAATTGATATCATGCCGGCTGGTTGAAGAAGAGAACAGTTCAGTTCCGTTTAGACGGGTTTATAGTTAGTGGCCGTCGATATGAAGGAAGCCGGTTACAAGAGAAAGAAAGGGCAAAGACTTCAGTGTTTTTGTGAATGTAGGAGCATGTGTCCGACAGTAGAGACAAGGCGAAGGGTTAGTGTCTCGTGGTAAGAAAGAGTAGTGGTGTGTGTGTGTGTGTGTGTGGGTGTATATTACTTAGCATGACAAAGAATGTTCGTTTGGGCACAGCACATGGAAGAAAGTAGGAGTTTGAAGAGGAGCTTGTTTTGTACTCGCGTTCGGCCTGGGGCGAAAGCCCCAAGCTAATGTGCTGCCAGCTGAAGCCAGGCAGAAAGAGAATTAAAGGTTCATGATTTCGCCTTTTATATACTTGGTCACGTGATTGAGAGCTGGCTTGTGATTGGACAAGCCAGGGAGAAATGGATTTCAAATCTCAGAAGTTGTGAGAAGTAGTCTGTGTCTGTTTGTAGCGGCTGCTACATCTCTATCTTTATTTTGATTGAGTTTTAAAAAAAATCACTGGTTCCTACTGTTTGTTTGTCTTTCTCATATAAATAAAGCGAAACTAATCGAAGCAAAGTCACTCGCCTGACCTTTGAGATGAAGCTTCATAATTTGTGCATTCAATTTTTTGCAGACTGTTATTCTCATCTTCATAGTTGTTTAATGCGTGTTGCAGTCAGGAATGCATACTATACTAAGTCCACATGTTGTGTAATGTGGTAAGACAACAACAACTATGGAAGGCAGTAATTACTGGGAATACAGTTGTAAGACTCAGCATACATATCCTATTACGGTTAACCACCTGAAGAAAGCCAGACGATGAGTTTGCCGAAACGTGCAAAACAACAACTATGAAGATAAGTCCACAAAAAAATACCGTTTTTAGGTGATAATTTATTTCATTAAACTATATTAAGTATTAATTACATATTCTTTCCTTCTCGTAGGTAAAAAATGTGGTGAGACAACAACTATGGAAGGCAGTAATTACTGGAGATACAGTCACAAGACTCAGCATTCCTATCCTGTCACAGTTAATCACCTGAAGAAGGCCAGAAGATGAGTTGACCGAAGCACAGTGAAACAACAACTATAAAGATGAGGATAACAGTTTGCAAAAACAAATTAATATACTTGTAAGTATTGTCGCAATTATCTTACAAACGAGTAAGGAGGAGGGAAGAAAAGCCGTTCAAGGGTTGCAACGAAATTGCGTCATCGCTTTTTGGGGTTTTTTTACATTTTATTTTTTTAATTTAAGTGAGCTTTATTTATTTATTTATTTATTTTTTCATAGGAGTCACCACTTATCAAGGCCTGGAGGCCACTCGAGAATAAGTGTTAATGCGTATACATTATTCAATGGGATTATAACGTAGTAATCATAAGTAGTGGAAGTTTTGTGAATTGGATTACTTAGGGGGACGGTTCATCAAGAACTTGCTTATGTTAAACGAAGACAATCAGATTGTAGTCAGTTGGAAAGCAGGCAAACGGAAGAGAGTTCCACAGAAAGAATGGAATCTACGTTTGTGTTTAGGCACAGATAAAGAGTGTGGGAAATTATTAATAGTGGTTTTTGCTAGACGAGTGTTTTTCGTGAAAGTTTGGGGGACCATAGATTGAAGCTCAGACGAGCACTTGCCATGAAAATAACGATAAAGCAGAGACAGGCTTGCAACGTCTTTTCTGCGGGAAAGAGAAAAAGGCATTCCCCAATAAGCGACGAAGTCTATTTTGAATTCTGTCAAGGCAGGATAAGTTGCCTCTAGTAGCTCCTGCCCAGATGTGGCAACAGTACTCCATCATTGACCGTACTTGGCTTTTATATAGGTAGAGAATTACATCAGGAGTGAGATATCTACTGGAGCGGTAGAAGGATCCTATCATTTTTCCAGCGGCCTTCGCAACAGATTTGATGTATGCGTTTTATTTCAGATCAGGAATAAAGGTCAAGTCCAGAAGCTTGTCAAAACATGGAGCCTTCCCAAGACGAGAGCCATTCATTTCAATTGATGCCAGATGAGGATCAGAGCGGTGATGATGTAAAGATAGGACCTTGATTTTAGATGCATTAAAAGTAATCAGCCACCTCTTTCTCCATTGAACCACGTGCTCAAGATCAGGAGAGAGAGTCAGAGAGAATTTGGTCATTTACGGCCTTTGATGTGTTGCCATAGATGGTAGTGTTATCAGCATAAATGTCAACGAATAATCTAAGGATGTTATTTGGAAGATCATTGATGTAGATCAGGAAGAGGATGGATTCCTGAAAGCAATCTTTTCTTTTAAAGATAACAAGTAGATAATCTAATTTATAAAACTCACTATGTCTGTCTGTCTGTCTCCATATTTCCAAACTCTAT
This sequence comes from Euprymna scolopes, assembly GCF_053919585.1. NCBI lineage: Eukaryota > Metazoa > Mollusca > Cephalopoda > Sepiida > Sepiolidae > Euprymna > Euprymna scolopes. Next base: position 34,018,775 of record NC_136516.1, read on the forward strand.
CTCTTCCGAAACTAAAAGTCGCAGAGCGGCGCTAGAAGTCTTAAATGATTAGATCTTTACAGACCATTCTTTTATGGGTCTTTAGTCGGTTAAAATAGTTTTTAAAGGGTCAAAAATGGGTAAAAATTGAAAAAAAAAATCGTTATACATTTTGTACATTCATCTCAGTTTATTTTTAATCAGTTCATATGCGTGTCACATTGGTTCAATGGTAACATCACCAGCTTTGAATGCTATCAATTTGCTTTTGGTTTCGATTCTAACTGATGGTACCTAAATACTTTTTTTTTACTTTTGAAATCATGACTCTATAATAATGTATACAAAATCTGGACAAATTAAAATATCATATTTAAGCGTATTTTACGATTGAGCAAAGCCTCATCCGCTTGAGTAAATAAATGTAATAAACTTGTTTTCTATCTGAAAACTGAAGAAGACCGAAGGGTGACCAAATGCAGCCCATCTTATCCACCCAACTTTTCGTTTAGTGAGATTTGATGAGGCTAGAGTGTCTATTAGTGATGGGATGATTCCAATATTTTTCCTGATTTCGATACAATTACTGATTCCGTACTAAATTCCTGATTCCGATACAATTACCGATTCTAATTCTTAATAAATCTCTAAATATTTAAATATACAGTTGTATTTTCTCTCTGATTACTGTAAAAAACACACATGTTAAATGTGCAAATAGTTTTCTAAACGTAAAAATATACTTGTGAGGAACGATCCATCGATTTTAGCTTCACTGGTGGTTTAAAACCAATAAATATTTATTATTTTATCATTATTACCAGCAATGGAAGATTTAGCTTTAAACAAAATCAAATAAAAAAGACAATTAAAAGAATCGTTTTGGCATCGGAAAATTGGTGAAAATTTTTTTGATTTCGATACCTTTAAATATTTGGATTTTTCTGATTCCGTTTAATCGTTCCAACACTAGCGTCTATATAACTCATTAATCTGGGCACTTGGTTTCGGATAACAGAAAAATGGTCTAGTGTCGTCCATAGATACAAGAGTTCTTTTACTTCGCCTCCGAGACGCAGACTCAACAATTCCCAGCTATCACAATGCAGGCAATTAGTTTTGCAACTAAGAAAGGAAGATGAACATAAATACAGCGATGGCAAAGAATGAAAAACAAAACAAAGTATAAAGGTAGCATTCATTTCAAAGAAATAAATATGTAATTATTAGGAAAATATTGTTTTTTTTTGTTGGGGGATGATTGGTTTGGAATAATGGTGTGATGAAGAAAATCACTTTGTAGAGTTCACTGTGGTGGAACTGTTGAATGTTGTCTATCGCGTCGGAAAAGTAACATTTCTAGAAGACCAACAAATAAAGAAATAACGTTCACTAACTTGAGTAACTTACAAACTGCGTGAATTTATTACGGGCAACACATACAAGACATGCATAAAAAAGACATGAAGAGTGTAGTCATATCCATTCAAAACGGCGCCCCAGGTGCGAGTGAGAGAGAGAGAGAGAGAGAGGGAAAAAAGGAAAAGGAAATTGATATCGCCACCTATAGGCTGAAAAATGCATCTGGACACATCTGACTGACATTGAATAAGAAAAGGATTATCATCTTCCATGAAAAACACCAAGTATCTCCACTAAAATATGAATCAACTTTACTTAAAGGGAACACTGGAATATAAAGAGAATTGACATTTCTGAATTTTTGAGATAAGGATTGGTTATTCTTATTATTTGGATCCACCAGACTACCGTTCGCATCTTGAGTATGTTTTTCACAACGTTTCGGTCGATGTAACCTCCAACCTTCTTCAGGTGTATCTTGCCGAACTCGGGAATGTTTCTGCTGCCTGAAATTTCATCCATATTCCCAAGTTCAACAAGATACACCTGAAGAAGGTCGGAGGTTACATCAACTGAAACGTTATGAAAATCAAGAAAAAGATGAGAACAGTAGCCTGATGAATCCAAATAATATTAATAATGAGTATTGTTAAGTTAGTTGGCTTCTGTCACAAAAAGATGTGGTATCGTGGAATTCCATGTCACCTGCATGCTTCTGGTGCAAGATTAGAATCGGTACATATTCTTAACACAAATTTACTTTGGAACTGGTTTATCTTTGGCGTTAAATCCTCTGAATGAGAACCAGTCAGGTTCCAGAGTGTATTTGTATCAATCATCATGTCGCATCTTCTGCTTGAGTTGCCATTTCTTCTGATCCACAGCAAGTTGGTTGATGGACGCCCAACTGTTGAGAGATGTCCAATCAAAAACATTCTCCACCTTCTGCTCGGCTTTCCTCTGCCTCTCTTACCTTCTAACATAAACTGAAAGCATAACTTTGACAGTTTGTATCAATACGCCAACCAAATTACATCTAGACATAACACAAGATATTGTGAGTAAACATAAATAAAAATAAATCTCTCATGTGTAGAATAGGAAAGTGTCCATTTATAAAGAAAGGATAAATTGGTGCTGTTTATAAGAAAAAGAAAAATATTCATTTATGAAGAATGTATGTTGCAGACTAAGTCCACATGTTGAGCTCATGGTTCTTCTTCTTCTTGTCTTCCTGAAACCCAAAGATCTTCTATCTTACCTTTCTTCACTTAGACTGTCAAACTTTCTTCAATCTATAAATCAATGTTTACTTTTAACAAAAATGGTGCTGTGATAAAAAATAGAAGTAATCAGAAATGGAGATCAGATCAGAGTTATCTCCCTTCACAAATATGACCTACAGTAGAACCCCAGGATACGGTGGCCCTAGGATAGTTTTTTTCAGGTTACGGTATTTGCCCCACCTTACGGTGTTATTTATAATGTTATTTGATTATATACATGTGTATTATATACTGTACTGAATTTTGTTACTAATTTTTAATGCCGTATCCCGGGGTTCTACTGTAATTGAAGGAGAGGGATTGAACAAACCCTTCACAAGTTGTAGATAGGCTGTGGTCTGGGTTAGGGTGGTTTCCTTTCGCATTTTATTAAGATTTTTCATAGCTATATCATGCTCTCTGGGAAGTTATTTTGGTAGAGAGTTTCCTCTTAAGATGTTCATCTACTCTTGATATGCATGTGTTTCTACATCCTTCTTCTGCTATATACTCGTAAGCAATGGATTGCAGTTGAAACGATGAATAATATTACAAGAGGATTGGAACTAATGAATTGGATTACATATAAAGACAGTTTATGAAAAGTATCTTTTGACATTGAATTTGAAGATGACCATCTTGTAGTCTGCAGGGAAATATTCCCATGGTGATGTGTTCTACAAATGGGAAATTCTTGGAAAGAAGCTCTGCTCATGGAAATCCTTTTTAATGAAGGACAAAAAGAAAGAAGTTTTTGCTTTTTGTGAAACTATGGACTTTCCCCTCCTCCCACGAGTCGTTACTATGGAGAATTTGGAGGAAATGATTCACAAAAAGGAAGAGCAATGAGACAGATTGTTTGATAGTTTCCAGGTCATCAGCTGGAAGTGACTGAGAGGGCAAGTCATTTCTGCTCATAAGTCACTCTAAAACAAAAGTCAGACGTTTAGGATTTCCGGTCATAAGTCATATTTAGGAATCAGCTTAAAAGAGATTTAGCAGATGATAACATGAATTAAATTCAATCAAACAAGAATGATGACAAATGGTCTCAGGTCTTAGTTGATATTTTTTTTTTTTTACACAGGCATTACCACATTATCAAGGCCAAGAGGCCACTCAAGGATAAGGGTTAAAGAGTGTACAGTAGAAATTGGGCAATATAGTAATCATTAGTAATGAAAATTCGGTACATTTGATAACTTATATGGAACGGCTCATCAAGAACTTATTTACGCTAGACTTGAACACAACCATATTGTAGTCAGCCGGAAAGCAGGAAAACGGAAGACAATACAAAGATATACAAGAACGTAAGATGTGGATGCTAGTGTTTGGAGTCTTTTTCTACGATGGTGTCATACACACACCCAAAGCACAAATGACATATACAATGTATTGAGTTTGTATTGTTTTGTTCTTGTATGCATGCACTAAGATTAGTGAGGGAACGATTTCAATATTTTTCCTCGATTCTGATAAATAACCAATTCTGTACTAAATTCTCAATTCAGTTTCTTTATAAATCTCTAAATGTTTAATAGAGTTGTTATTTATTCCTGATTACCATAAAACCACATGTTAAATGTGCAGATATTTTCTCAAATGTAAAAATACACTTGGTGGAAGTGATCTCTAGATTTTAAAATCAATAAATATTTATTATTTTATCAGTAATACCAGCAGTGGAAGATTTTGCTTTAATCAAATAAAAAAGAAAATTGAAAAAAATTTTTTAAAGTTTTTAACATCAGAAAATAGGCACAAATTTCTGTCATTCCGATACCGATTTCAATATCCGCTAAAGTTTTGATTTTTCCAATTAATTGTCCCCACACTAAGATACGATTTTTTTTAAGATAACAATACATTGGGTCTATATTTATGCCCTAAAATACAATGATTTTTTGAGATAGGGCTTCAAAAATCTCATGATGCCAAATAATTAAATGAAAACCCCCACCCCTTATATAAAATGAGAAAATAAAAGAAAAAGTGTGTCATAGGCTAGGCTATGCCGTTTCATCCCTCTCTCCCTGCCTCCTCTTTGTTAGCCATGATTACAATTTTATTCTTTTTTTTTTTTTTTTTTTTATTCATCCTTTATGTTACATTAAGACTTAGTAAGATGTAATACTAAGCATTTAATAAGTTCATGCAACGTTTTTAATTGTGTATAACCATGTCCCTTTTTAGCAACTCTAGCGTGTGTGATAGCCTTGCTTCTCTTCCTCCCTCCATGCATCCCATATGCTAGTACTCACTTAGGCAGCGAGTACAACTTTATTTTGTTACTGTTTTTATCAACATTTATTATATATCAATTTCTGTTATTAATGTAGTATTTATCTTGGCGATTGTTGAGTGTAATTTGAGCATAATTTGAACTTGTTTGGGGTAAATTTATGAATGGAGTAATTGTTTTAATTCAAATGGGAATAATTATTTCAAGATATGATTTTTTCAAGATAATTTTGCAGTCATGGAACAAATCAAATTTGTATCTCAAGATATTGTAAATCAGTGCACGGCGGCAACTGTCAAAATAAGAGATAATGAAATGACCAGAATTAGAGATGAAGACAAACAGAAAATCACAACACACGAGTGTTCGTCTTACGTTGCTGTATTCTTCGCTTTCTAGAACTCTAAATTAAAGACTTTGTAGGAATGCATGTTTTAACAAACACTTAAGTGAGGCGAACACAATTTGAAAAAAGAACAAACCCTTTGGCCTCGGTGATTGACAGGTAAACACGGCACCACAAGCTTCCGCTATGACACTTGACTTCCTTTCTTTTTCTCACCAAGCGGTGTAAAGACTTTTGCCGTCCAATCTTATAGCATGTCCACACTTTCAACAATGACTTACATTGACAAAAATATGTTTACTGTTCAAACATTCAAATTCTTTTCATCTGTTAAAATCTGAATTGTAAATATGTAAACTTGGTCTCGATTTAAAAAAAAAAAAAAAAAAAACTTCACTGGAACTTATATCAATTTTTTAAAATTTTGTATTTTAACTTTTTAAACACTTTTCTAATTCTTTTACTTCATTTTCATATCGCTTAACCATATATACACATATATATATATAAAAAATGAATTCATTTTTCCTCCCCCTATGATTTTGACCGTAATAGGATTAGAAATCAAGACATTTAATACAAACGTTAGATCCACAAACTGCAGTACAATATCTGAGATGTATTATAGGCTTATTACATCTCCACTTCCTCAATAATCGTAGATTCCTATATTTTTTCTGCTGAGAGTTCACTGCCAAAATCGGTTAAAATCATTGAAGTAGTAAAATCTTTTCTCTCTAATGAATTCCTCCTTCCCCCGTCACCACTTACACCGTTGCGGGATTGTTCACAAGGGACAGTCACGAACGAACACCGGTTTGGGTTTTCTTTACTGCATAGTTGCTTAACAAACTGGAATGGAATTTTAACGTTTTAGCCTTTTCATTCTATGCTTTCTACTGGGTGAAATGCACCATGGACTTAATCGAAGGGTTATTCATGCCATTTTTTCCCCCCCCCCCCCCCCCGCTTTATTTCGTTTAGTAGTTGATTAAAAAACTGGAATGGAATTTTAATGTTCTTTTGTTTTTCTGATTTCTTTCTTAAAAGAACTTTTACGTTTGTTCGCAGTTTTTTTGGGGGGTGGGGTGGGGGGGCCCATTTTTTTTTTTAGAAGTTTAACATTGTTTTTTTTTTTAAATATTTAAATAGGTTTATTACTTCGCTTATTCTTTACCCCCACCCCACCAAACAACTGGACACCCCTGCTAGTTATATATATTTCTGTATCCCTTATTTACTGTTTCTATCCTCTCCTTCGTTCTCATCTATCTCCCCCTTTTTCTTATTAGCTCTTCTATAATAATCCCCTTTATTTCATAGTAGCCTTATATATATATATATATATATATACTACCCTTCTGATTCACTCATATATTGTACCTACTTTTAATTACTTTTTACCCAAATCCTATGCTTTCATTCTCATTTCATATCTATGTTATTAAATCAGTTTTTTTATATTTGCATTTTGTATAATTCTGGCCTTTCTCTTCTGGTGAGAAGCATTTAGTTTCGAAATGTCATGGCCCAAAGAGTTTTTTTTTATTTCCCCTTTACTTTCTTTATTGTTCTGATATAAACTTTTCTTCCTCATCTCCCAGACTCTTACAAACCAACCCATCATTTCTAGTACACATTTCCAACATCCCAGACACTAACTTGTGACTTGAAAGAAAAGAAAAAAAAAAAAAAATTAATGCTACCAAAAGCCAGATGAGATCAATGAAAACATGCTTTCTTTGGAGATAACAATCCACCCAATAAGTATCACTGTGACAAATATTGGGTTAAGTATTTTATTTATTACAATAGAAAAATGCAAGCATGAAAAATATGGTTAAACTTAAACATGGAAAAGTAAGCTACCAGTTAAAACTAGAAAAGAAAAGGACAAGATATTCTAGTACATATAAATTTATAACTTAAAATATTACAGCATTAAGAATTGATTATATGATGTTATAAATTGAATTAAAAAAATCTTAATGCTGCAATACTGTCATGGAAAATTGGACCTTTTTTGTTGATTAATGCTGGGTGTTGCCCAAGTTGCTGATGCATTTCATCCATTTGTTGACTTTTTTTTTTAACATGGTAGTTACCACTTATGAAGGCCCGGAAGCCACTCGGTTATTGCATGTACAGTAATCAATGGGATAGTATCGTAGTATTGGAGATTTGATAAAGTGTCTTACTAAAGGGGGCGGTTCATCAGGAATTTGTTTATGTTGGACTTGAAGACATCCAAGTTGTAGTCAGGTGGGAAACAGACAAACGGAAGAGAGTGCCACAGGCGTGCACTTCCAAGTTACAAACCACCAGTCAGAATGACCTTATTTTGGTGCAACTTCAGCATTCGAGAAACAGATTATTATTGTGTATATATATATATATATATATATATATATATATATATATAAAAAAAAAAAAACTTTGTAATTGTATTTTTGGTTGTTCCATTTGTGAGGCACCCATTAACAATTTTTTTTGTCTTTCCAATCTCTCTCAAGTGGTTGGAAATTGTTGCATACATTACATCTAATTCAGAAGCAAGTTCTTGAACAGTTGTACATGGATTTGCTTCGACTAAGGGTCCTAATTGATTGTTGTCAACATCCAATGGCCGACCACTATACTCATCATCTGTAAGACTTGTCGCCGCCACAAAATTTCTTAATACACCATTGTGCCGTGCGTTTAGTGGTCGTTCCTGGGTCAAACACTTGATATCACAAGCTAATTCAGCCTAGCTTGAATTGAAATAAGAAAATTGTGTGAATTTGTTTTCATTTTGTAATCAACGTCCTGAAAAAGAGACAATTGTTTTAAAACAATTAGAGCAAAAACGCTCTTTAAAATGATATAAACTCAAGGTACTATAGCAAAAACCTTATTGAAATCAAAATTTAAAATTCCACAAAAACCTTCTTGTCAATCTAATAGTTTTAATTTTTAAAAAATGATTTGTTTAAATTCATATTTCATGTTTTGCAACATTTGATTGTCTTCTGATAAAACGTAATTTTACATATTTTTATTGAATAAAGTTAAGCTTAACTATAAAATCAAATTGTGATACTTTCCTTTTTTAAATCTAACTCATAAATATATAATGAATGTATTTTAGTCTTTAAAAATCCATAAAACAATGAAATGTTTCACATAAACAATTTTCAGTTTTTAAAAAATTAAAACGAAATGAATTTCAGTACAAATCAATGTTCATTATTTTTCTCCTGATGCAACTTTTAAGTTTCTAATGCTTTTTGTAAAAATGTGATTCATTATAGACAGTGACTGTTTGACAGATCATGCTTGCTAGAACCTCATTGATGAGGTTATTTTTCAGCTCCAAGGCCTTAATGACATTATGAAGGTCATGGGTAGGGCCACTCCTAATAACAGTGAGTAAATAATGCTAACAGCTTTTTGGAGGGGAGCTTTGGCCATGAAGGCAACGTTTTAACAGTGAATGTGTTCAAAAGAAAAAAGATAAGGCAACAAAAATTTTTTTTTCACGATCACATTTATTACAGAAGGGTTTTAATTCTACGCAATTGAACTCGCATTTGAAGCGATACGAGGCCACAAATCTGCACACTCTTTCGCTACAGGTCCTGTGATCGCCGATCCTGAAAGAAAACAAAGTTACGATTAAATTCCAATCAATACAAACACTATCAATAATAATAATACGAGATGCCTGTTAACAAGTTTCAGAACCAAGCACATGAAATTTGGAAGAAATTATCCTCACAGACAAGAGGATTCATACTCCTGTAAAAACAACCTTCAGTCCATTCAGATTAGTTACAAAAAAGTTTGTGCATACTGCCTTTACACATGGACAGAAAATTGATTTTTAAACTTACAACTGAATTTTACAACATTTTATTCACTATGCCACGGGACTGTTTGAATGTCCGTGCAGACCCCCCCCCCCCCAGTTTGACATGATACACAAGAAATATGTATGAATGAAATTACTTGTATACCAAATAAAAATACCTAATGAATGCGGAGCGATCACATAACACATTTTCAAAAAGCGATAATGTATAGAAATGGTTAGTTCACCACAACAGCAGAGTTCATAAGAATTGGCCAGCATTTATGCTTGGGAGTATGGCATCATTTATACTTGACATATTACAATCCGATTTTTCTGTCAGAACTTAATGAATTCAAGAACTGATATTTTTTAGTTCCCTTCTGATTAAACTGAAGGTATTTCTCTCCCACCGTGAGAAATACGACACTAGGGTTGCAAAGTGGGATTGAAAAGTCAGTGCACTTAAACAAAAACAAAAAAAAAACACTCGCATGCCTCTGCCGATCAGCAATAAACCAACCCCTTCTCAAGAGAAGGCAAAGCCTGGCAGGATGGACCTCCTCGACATGCAAAGAGCTAGTATTAAACTGCAATCAACGGGAAGAGACTACAGGAATGATTTAATCTCTTAATTTTGGGGCTCCAGAAAACAAGTACACTACTCTCATTCATTGATATAATTTTAGAGCGGATAAATATGGTTGACATGGGCTTACAAAATCTAATTCCAGCAAGAAATCATTGTTCCATATCCTATGCACTTGTCGATGGCTAACTACAGATTAGAATTATTAACATCAGAAGAAATTACCTTTCATTTCTCCTTTGTTGTTAACTATAACACCCGCGTTGTCCTCAAAATATATGAAGACACCATCCTTCCTTCGGAATGGTTTCCGCTGTCGGATAACAACGGCTGGCATTACTGGAAAAGAGTTAAAGAAAAAGAAAAAAAAATTAAATGGAGAGAAAAAAAGGCTTAATTGTAGATGGAAAACACAAAATGGCAATTCAGATGGAAGTTTATTTTAAAAACTATAAATGCACAACTAAATAATGTCTGCATTAAAATCTGAAAAACCATTTCAATCATGCAATTGAACAGATGTTAAGATTTTTTTATTTTTAAGGAAAAAATTGTTTTGATTTCAATAGTGACAATTTGGCTATCAGGATTTTGTATTCAAAGTAGAACGCTTTAATTGCTATAAAGTAAAATTTTCTTTAGTTCATTCTGTGTGCGTACAAAGATTTTTCTGTATTTTTTAAAAGTGTAATTCTAAATAAGCACAATAAATAAATAAATGAAACACTTTCATGCACCATATCCAAGTAAATTAACCATTTAACAAAGTTTACTAGGATGCATAACAAAAATACAAATGAAAGAATTAGCTTGACTTTTTAAGGTTGTGTAACCCCCCACCATGCATTATTTCAGTGATTCTAATCTATACCTAAATATACTCGACTATCAATTGCAAATACCCACTGTCGAACAAACCAATTGTAAAATAAAAAACATAATTCTTAAGTAGAGAGAGATGATGATAAAAAAAACAGGAGCAACAGATATTTATACATCAAACCAATCCACTTTGTTGTGTAAGTATGGGCAAGTCATTTACCAAGAATAATAAAAAATCCATACCTTTTTTCCTTAATTCTGGTTTTCCTTTCTTTACTGTAGCAACCAACATGTCCCCACATCCAGCTGCGGGAAGCCTGTTCAGACGACCCTTAATACCACTGACGGCAATTACATAGAGATTTTTGGCTCCTTAAAAAAAAAAAAAAAAAAAAAGTTAATGTTTTGTTAATTTTTTTTTTAAATCTCAGAAACGGAATTATGGAAATTCTTATTAAAAAAATCAGTTCACATTATAAAAAATTACAAAGAGACGATTAGCAGATCTTAATGAAAGTTTTTAAATTAAAAATTCTTTTCTTTAATGTAACTTATAATTTTATTATTGTATTGATCTATGACCTTTTCTATTGATTACTATATTGTCCTTTTGACTAAGCTACACTCTTTAACCCTTATCCTTGAGTGGCCAATCGGCCTTGATAAGCCTATGTAAAAAAAAAAAAAAAAAAAAAAAAAAAAAGAGAAAAGACCTTGTCTGTGTGTAGAAAACGGTTATCAAACTCAATTTTTGGTTTACAGACTTGAAACTCAATATATAGGTGATTCGGACCTGTTGAACAAATTTGATTTGGTTTTTAGTCTGTAAAAATAGCTGCAAAGTGGCTGAAATTGGGGGGTGGCAGGCGTAAGTTGACTAAACATGTTATTTCTACACATGCGCAAATATACATTTATATCTTGAACAACATTTTTTTAAGTTTTTGTATACATATGGATTTAGCCCAGATAATAACTAATAATGCTGTTTTGGTTTTGATTCTAGCTGATGGTACCCAAGTCATTTTTCAAGATTGAAATCACTACTATATATTAGATACAATACAACAGAATTGACTTTAAAAACAAATGAAATCTGCATAAATTAAAAATATATTTAAGCATATTTATAACAGAACAGTGGCCTGTTAATTCCTTTATAAACTCAGATATTCAAATAATGCAAAATTTGATTTTTTTTAGTGTGGAGAATACTTTTAGTGTAGGATTTCTCGCAATGCCTCACAAATAAAAGGGATGGCAATAAACACATTTACCTAATAAAAAGTAATGCATACGAGAATAGGGTTTCCAAACAAAACTAAAGTTCGATATAGCTGATATTTTTTGTGTTTTTAAATGCAGATAAAATACAGTTCCCCTCCCTGGTGTATTGGAAATAATTGCCTCCAGTTTAGAAAGATTTCTCAAAAAAAAAAACAGATTGCACTTTGTATCTCAACATAATGAGTTGTCAGTAAACGTTACTATAGGTAATTTTTTTTTTTTTTTTTTTTTTTTACATGAAATACAGTTGAGAAATTATGTTGGTTTAATCTCATTTGTGATCTATCTGCACTTTTTTTTTTTTTTTTTTTTTTTTTTTACATATAAACATGTTAAGCTACTTTAAACTAATAATCAGTCAAATTTTGTTTTATTTAAGTACGATACAGAACTTAAAAGGACAATGATATAAAATTAAAAGTACAGCATTTATCAAAGTTTCGTGTTCAATAGAGTGAAATTGATCACTAATGATTATTTTGTAGCAACTTTGTTTTGCCCAGACCTTGATTCTTTTAATCCGACATCTTTATAGAAAAATCAAATTTATCGTTTCTTTTGCTCTTCACTATGGTGAATAGCAACAAATATAGGTTCTCATTAATAAAACATTGATTTCTAGTCAGATCATTCTAGAGCTCTAGTGTGATATTCTTGAAACGAAAAGGTCATCTAGGGTATAACTGGGAAATCTAGCCCCCCTCCCCCGAATTAAGTGACCAGAGTGAAGTTGGCCACCATGCATTTTTACATATTTGTCACATCTAGCAGACGAGTGATGTATAACTTCAGAGATACAAAAAGATTCCTATCTTCAATCAAAATTCCCGCCTAAGCAGTTTTGAAATATTCCAAATGTGACTGTACCTAAAGATTGTATTAGTTTTGTTTCACGTCATGATCAGAGTTGGTTGATATACAACGTGTTATTGCAAACAAATATATGAGTAAAGTCCTCGAACTTTGCTGAAAACATTAATTTTCATCTTTACAGCAATTTTAAAACAATATAAGTGACTGCTCCAACAAAATTATTTTTTTCAAGCTACATCAATTAGTAGCTCATAAAACTTGGTACATTTTAGTATTATAAGAATCATTATCATCTTTATTTGACCGAATGTCGCGAAATACCCCGACCAAATTTTCCCCCTTCATGCACCAACCAAAGTGGCACATTTTACCTTGTTCTACCCTAGATTACTCAAATGCCGGATTGCTCACAAACATAACATGCGTTGTCCGAATGAAATGAAACTTCGGTCATAACTAGTTTATTATATTCAAAACATCACATCAAAACACTAGGGTCTTTGGCCTTTTTTCTCAGTTCTACATGGGCCTCCATTTAGCTTTTGTTTTTTTTGTGGGGTCACCCTGTATGTATGTATAATTATATATTTTTTAAAGCAAATCTGAAACACGGGTAGGTAAACCAAAATTGCTTTTCAACCAATATTAACATTTACTCAATTGACAAACTTCTGCATTTATGAACCTGCAATTTCCACAAAATTACTCGGGTGTGCCCAGCAGATGACAAGTCGTTTTCTGGATATTAAGACATTTTCCAATGTATACTTGATTTCAGTGGTTGTCACCATTCTTAACATTGTAACAATTTGTGTTCTTTGTAATAAGGTTTGCCTGGCCGTTTCCAGTTAATAATCATCTGCTGGGCATACTCAAATAACTTTGTGGAAATTGCGGGTTCAGAAATACAAAGTATTGACAAACCTAACATGGTGAAACATCATCAAAAACTCAATAGAAATTTGCTATTATTAGAGAATCAGAATCTATGGCATTTAAAATCTATCACCCATGCAAGGTGTAATAGGAATGTTTATTTAAATGCAATTATACAATAATATTGAAAAGAAATAATTTCTGGGTAGATTATCTGCAATATTTTCACTAGAAAAAGATTAAATATTTATTAAACACAGGAGATAAGCAAATCTACATATTTTAATATTAACATGTGCAACTATGAAATTTTTTTTTACATTCACACTAATTTCTAAATTGGGGGAGAAAAAAAAAAAAAAAAAAAGACAGACCAAAAGTTTTGTTACCTGTATTGTCTGCACAGTTGATTACTGCACCGACAGGAAGACCCAAGGAGATCTTAAATTTACCTCCGGCTGTACCACCACGACCTGAAAGAGGAAGGGACAATCATTATTTTAAACACATGTACAATGCAATAAGACAGCTTTATTTTAGATAATGCGTTTTTGTTGATTTAATTGATACTTAAAATCACTTAAAGACTTAACATCCAAAATTTGAAATTTTGCTTGAACTTTTCTTTCCATTTTTATGACGGTGTAAATAATAAAAGTTGCAGACGAAGGTAGAGAATGCATTTTGTTTGCGAATAAACAGTATAAGAATCGCTTCCACCATATAACCAATTTCTAAAAAATGTCAGAGTACAATTTTGATACTCCTTGGGCGTTGAATTCCATGGCGATCAGCAGAAAAATTTAATGGGTAAATGTTTACTTTAACTACAACAGGACACCGACCAATAAAATTTGTTTTTCAAACCCGTTGCAAATTTACCGTTTGTATGAACCCTCGCACTATTTTGTGCCAAAACTCACCATCGTTTATGCTATTCTTACATGATGCGTTCGCACATGGATGCACGCGTAGTAAGGTGACTTGTCACATCGCAGAGGAATTTTTTTTAGCAGACATTTAAAATAAAGTTTTCAAAAACAAAATGTGGTTCATTTTTCAGTGTTACATAATTTTCAATGTTTTTTTAATTGATCTAAAAAAAAGTTTTCACGAGTGGTCTACAAAAGCATTTTTATTTTTTGTTTTTCATTTTTTTTGGAGGGGTGTTTTTCAATTATAAAAATTGTACAATATTAAACAGGTGCTTTTGCAGTTTAATTTACCGTTTTTCCATAAGTAACACACTAACATACACTGAGTAGAAGAACTGTTTAATTTTTCACAAAAAATTCTGTTTACATTGGGGGATAGGGCAGCAGAGGGGCTGAGGCGGGTGGTGTCTTCATATGAAAATTATTTTATTTTTTTTTGCACCGGAAACGGTTTTTAGATTCGGGTACTCATACACTTATTGATCCGTGCTTCTTCTGCTCAGTGTATGTCGCTGTATTACTTATGGAAAAACGGTAAATTAAACTGCAGAAGCACCTGTACAATTGGGGGAAGAAAAAAAAAAAAAAAAAAAAAAAAAGAACCCTCCAAAAATAAAAATGCTCTTGTAGACCACTCATGAATTTTTTTTTTTAGATCAATTAAAAAAAACATCAAAGATTATGTAACACATAAAAATGAACCACATTTTGTTTTTGAAAACTTTCTTATTTTAAATGTCTGCTAAAAAATTCTTCTGCGATGTGACAAGTCACCTTACTACGCGTGTGTCCATGCGCGAACGCATAGCAGTGAGGTGGTACAAAATAGTGCGAGAGTTCAGGGGTTAATACCTTGCAAACGGTAAATTTACAACAGGTTTGAAGATCAGATTTGTTGTCAGCGACCCGAAAACCTAAAAACAAATTTTATCGGTCGGTGTTCTTTACACATTAAATTTTTCTGCTGGTCTCCATGGAACACCACAATTTTTCCTTTAAACACCTTTCCAACATCTCCAGTTTATTGTTCTGCTATCGTGACCAACAATATGGTGAAAGGCAATATTTCACTTTGGAGATGTCACAAATCGCAGGTAGATTTTCCAGGAAACCAGCGATTCCGTTAGAAAAAAAAAAAAAAAAAAAAAAAAAAGTCAAGAAATAAACCCATTTTAAAAGTTTTGTGTAAAAACCGATCGATTTAGAAGGGGAGGGGGTCTCATTCAATAATTGCCCACCCCACTAAAAGGAGCTTGTTAAGCTATCGGCAACAGATCGATTTTTTAAATATATCGTTAAAAAACAAAACTAAAGCATTATGCACTTAATTATCATGTCGAAAATAGTAATATATCTAAAAATTACGAAAATTAGAGTAGAACTGCTAATGTGTTTTTAGTATAAAAACAAATGCATCGTTATAGACAAATATTACAACCACAACTATTCCCCCACTATCCAACAATGATGAGCTTGTTTGCTCAGCAACCGAGAAGGCTAACCTGCTTGCCAGTCGGTTTGTCTCCAACCCCACACTGGACCCTGCTAACCACCCTCTCCCTGACTTTCCTTGCGGACAGACGCCACACTAGACAATCTGAAAATCACCCCTTCTCAGGTGCATGCTATCATAAAAAATCTTGACACTTCAAAAGCATGTGGACTTGATCTCATCCTGGCTGTGCTATTAAAAAATGCTCTGCCGAAGTAGCTCCAGTTCTCTCCAAACTTTACAACAAGTGCCTTAATGAATCTTGCTTTCCTGCCTGCTGGAAAACTGCTTCTGTGGCACTAGTTTTCAAGAATTCTGGCGAAAGAACAGACCCATTAGCCTCCTCCCACTTTTTGCCAAAATATTTGAGACCTTAATTAACCAGGCTCTGGTCCATCACCTTACAGATACTAAACATCTGATAGAAAAACAATATGAATTTAGGCAGGTCTATTCCACAGCAGACATCCTAACTATAATCTCTAAACGTATATACCATTCACTGGACAAAGCAGGGGAGGGTAGAGCGGTAGCTATAGAAATATCTAAGGCTTTTGACAGGGTATGGCATGAAGGTCTTCTCAGGAAAATCAGATCATACGGTATCACTGGAAAAACACTTAACATAATTAAATCCTTCTTAGATAAGAGAAAAATCCAGGTTGTCCTCGATGGTCGTACATCTAAACAATACGATATAAATGCGGGAGTGCCTCAGGGGTCTATCCTTAGACCTCTATTATACCTAATATTCATTAATGACCTTCCTGACAAAATTGTTTGTAAGAGGTGTATATATGCTGATGACACTACACTATATAACAGACACGGCAGGAAAACAAATGAACACATATCTAAAGAAATGGCAGAAACACTAGAGGATGACCACCGATCTATAGTGGAATGGGGACAAAAATGGATAGTCACATTCAATGCTGACAAGACTAAACTTGTTTCCTTCAATAATTACAACAAACCTTCTCTACCACCAATAGCAATGGCCAAAGACTATCTGAAAGTACATCTTTTAAACTACTTGGCCTAACGTTCATAGGAAACATGAGTTGGAACAATTACATTGAAGTATTGCCATGACCGCTGCGAAGAAGTAGGTTCTCTCTACTGTGCTAGAAAGCTACTAATGCCCGAAAGTATCCTGTACCTCTATAAGGCCACCATTCGCCCATGTATGGAGTATTGTCATATTTGGGCTGGTGCATCTGCTACTAGTCTCTCGCTCCTGGATAAGGTCCAAAAGAAAGTCGCCAACCTAATAGGTCCTGAACTGTCATCTAAGCTTCAGCCACTGTCCCATCGACTAAATGTTGCATCCCTCTACCTGTTTTATAAGTACCTTAACGGTGAATGCTCTGACGAACTGCAAGCACTTGAACCACCCCGACAAGCAGCTAAATCCCACCCTTTCACAGTAGAGATCCCTAGATGCAAGAGAGCCTTTTACTCCAATAGTTTCTTCCCCAGAACCGCTAGACTTTGGAACTTCCTTCCGGAACTCTGCTCCCCCAACTGTACTGACACGCGGAAGTTTAAGTGTAACGTGAACCGACATCTTGCTGCCCAACTCCCTATGTCCCTGATAGTAGCCCCCCCACATCAAAGTGGCGATGTGCCTTGTTTGGGGTGAAAAATGTAATAACAAAAGTAATCTAATATTACTTTCTGAGTTATGCCCCCTGCGTTTAACTTCCTTCTGCATACTTTATAGTGTCTTAAGAAAAATGCGATTTTATCTAATCCGTAAAAATTATGGTCAATGTGCGCTGCTTGTCCAACTGAAGACCTAACTTTAGAATGTTGATTTTTAAGGATATATAGGGGTAATCCGGCCCGCTACGAACGAATATCGCCGGTTTGTTTTACTATACAGATTCGAAAAAGTTGTCATAAAACAAATATATAACAAAAATAACAAATGTTATCAAAGGCAAGATAAGTTACTCTTCTACCTATCCCGAAAAGTTTTTAGTGGTTTTACTCACTTCAAAACAGGTAATCGGTTCAAAAATCAGTGTTTATCGACGAGCTCTGTTAAGTTTTGGTAAATGAGTAAACTAAAAACATACAAAATACTGTTAGAAACTCACTCAATATGTTACCGTGACATAGGCTAACATGTTATTACAATAGAAAAATGCGATTCTGAAAAGTAATATGGTTAAACACGGAAAAGTAAAGGACTAGTTAAAACTGGAAAAGAAAGGATATTCGGGTTTGTATTATTGTACAGATTCGAAAAAGTTGTCAAAAAACAAATATATAATAAATAAATGTTATCAAAGGCAAGATAAGTTACTTTTCTACCAAACTGGATACATTTTTGTTTTTATTCAATGTAACATGTTTATCTAGCTCGAAAAACATGCAGGTTTACCGATGTATTGGAAAATTCAAAATGGCGCCCGACACTCTTTAACATGGTAAGTTTGGGAAAAGGTGTTATAAATAATAAACTAGATAAAATACTATTTGAAAACACCGAATATATGTCAACTTATGTCACGGTAACATAATGAGCGAATTTCTAACGGTATTTTGTCTAGTTTATTATTCATAACATCTTTTCCTGAACTTACCGTGTTAAAGAGTGTCGGCCGCCATTTTGAATTTTCCAATACATCGGTAAACACTGTATGCTTTTCGAGGTGAATAAACATGTTACATTGAATAAAAACACGAAAAATATATCCAGTTAGGTAGAAAAGTAACTTATCTTGCCTTTGATAACATTTATTTGTTATATATTTGTTTTTTTGACAACTTTTTCGAATCTATGTGTACAGCAATACAAACCCGGATATTCTAATAAAAAACAAATTTATAACTTAAATATTGTAGCATTAAGAATTGATTATATGTTGTATATTGAATTTAAATATCTTGTCCCTTTTTCCCAGTTTTAAGACCTAGTTTTTTTTTGTTTTTTTTACATAGGCATCACCACATTATCAAGGCCAAGAGGCCACTCAAGGATAAGGGTTAAAGAGTGTACAGTAGAAATTGGACAATATAGTAATCATTAGTAATGAAAATTTGGTAAGTTTGATAACTTATATGGAACGGCTCATCAAAAACTTGTTTACATTAGACTTGAAGACAACCATATTGTAGTCAGCCGGAAAGCAGGAAAACGGAAGACAATTCCACAGGCATGCAGTTCTAAGAAAGAAGCTTTGTTCATGGAATCTACGTTAAAGGTTTAGGCACAGATAAAGAGTGGGGGGGGGGGAATTATTGATAGTGTTTACAGCTAAACGAGTGTTTCTTGTGAAAGTTTTGCGAGGGGGGACCATAGATTGAAGCTCAGTCGAACACTTTCCATGAAAATAACGATACATCAGAGACAAACTCGCAACATCTCTTCTGTGAGATAGAGGTTGCAAGGAAGAGAAAAGGACATCTCCTACGAGGCTACGAAGTCTATTTTGAACTCTATCAAGGCAGGCCAAGTCCTTTCTAGCAGCTCCTGCCCAGATGTGGAAACAGTATTCCATCCTTGGACGTACCTGGCTCTTATATAGATAGAGAATAGCATCAGCAGTGAGATATCTACCGGATCAATAGAAAGATCCCACCATTTTTCCAGCGGCCTTGGCAACAGATTTGATGTACGTGTTCCATTTAAGATCAGGAGTAATGGTCAAGCCAAGAAGCTTGTCAAAACTTGAGGCCTCCTGAAGACGAGAGCCATTCATTTCAATTGATGCCAGATGTGGATCAGAATGTTGATGATGTAAAGAGAGAAGCTTGGTTTTAGATGCATTAAAAGTAACCAGCCACTCCTTACCCCATTGTACTATGTGCTCAAGATCAGAGGAGAGAGAATTGGAGAGAACTTGGTCGTTTACTGTCTTAGATGTGCTACCATAAATGGTAGTGTCGTCAGCATAGATGTCTACAAATGATGTAAGGATGTGATTTGGAAGATCATTAATGTAAATCAGGAAAAGAGTTGGGCCTAGGATAGACCCCTGAGGGACACCGGCATTAATACTGTGAGCTTCTGATTTTTGCCCCTCAACTACTACTCTTATGAACCTATCAGAAAGAAATGATTTAATAATTGAGAAGACATTTCCAGCAATACCATAGCTAGAGATCTTATGAAGTAAACCTTTATGCCATACCCTATCAAAGGCCTTAGATATGTCGAGCAATTGCCCTAGAAAGGTTGCCTCCGTCGAGGGATTTGTTCTTTACTTTTCCATGTTTAAGCTTAACCATATTACTTTTCATGCTCGCAGTTTTCTATTGTAATCCATGATTTTCCCAGCCTTCCAGTAAATTCACTTGTTCTTTGTTCAATTTCAGTTTTATTTTTTTGCCACCAAAAAACATACGTAATAAATAGGGCTATGACAACAGCCTATTCTTTTCATTGCTTTTACTCGAGTGTGTATCCGTTGACATATGCTTTTATATAGATTGATGTGGCACATGATGTGGTTCTTGGTTGATTAACTGTGTCGGATACTGGAGTCAAAACGATATGGTGTTGTCATAGCCCTAGTAATAACAATGTACGGCACTCGTCTGCTTTCAATACCCTCCCCAATTATTTCCGTTTCATTCTGTTTCACGAGAGAGGTGAATTAATAGCAACGCTAGTCGCTAAAGCGACGTGGTTACTATAGAAACCAGTCATTAAAACGCCGATCACCTTACGTTTTTTTTTGTTTTTTTTTTTACACGATTTTTAACACCAGTAAATTCCAAACTTGTTTTACTGAACGAAAAATAAAATTCTTTTCATAATATAGCTGAGAAGGTATGGTTTGAAATTTGGTCGAAAAATGAGTGAGCGAATAAGCTTTAAAGTAGTTCAAATAACTAAAACTGCCACTTAACCATATATTTTATCTTTTGACCACGTTTTCGAAGGACTTTGGACAGTAAAACATCCCCAAAAACTGATTCGGTCCAAGAAACAAAGTGTCTAGCGTTATGGGAGAACGATAAGAAATTGCGGCCATCTTGTTCAAATCGAAAACGGAGAATTACCTCCCTTTTGAACTGTCTTACAATCGTCTTCTAATTTTTGGATATAATCAATTTAAGGGTTTGTATAACTGTACACAGATTCGAAAAAGTTGTCAAAAAACAAATAAATGTTATCAAAGGCAAGATAAGTTACTTTTCTACCAAATTGAATATATTTTTTGTGTTTTTATTCAATGTAACATGTTTATTTAGCTCGAAAAACATGCAGTGTTTACCGATGTATTGGAAAATTCAAAATGGCGCCTGACTCTTTAACATGGTAAGTTTGGGAAAAGGTATTCTAAATAATAAACTAGACAACATACAATTAAAAAAACACCGAATATATGTCAACTTATGTCATGGTAACATATATTGAGCGAATTTCTAACAGTATTTTGTCTAGTTTATTATTTATAACGCCTTATCCCGAACTTATCGTGTTAAGAGTGTCGGCCGCCATTTTGAATTTTCCAATACATCGGTAAACACTGTATGCTTTTCGAGCTGAATAAACATGTTACATTGAATAAAAACACAAAAAATATATTCAGTTTGGTAGAAAAGTAACTTATCTTGCCTTTGATAACATTTATTTGTTATTTGTTTTTTGACAACTTTTTCGAATCTATGTGTACAGTAATACAAACCCCAATTTAAAAATATACGTTGATATCATTGTTTCCATGCAAAATCCAATTACTGAAATTTTGTCCTGATAGTGTAAAAGCGTCCTTCAGTTATTAATATAAATTTATATCAAGTACACAAATAAATATGCAAATAGACAATGTTGACATCTAAGTTTTTAAATAATTTTGTATTTTAGTAAATAATGATTGAACTTGGCTTTTTATTTCGACTATGCGTTTGTGAGAATATGACCTAATAATTAGGAACCACGTGTAATGAGAAAAAAAAAGAGGCCGTTAATGTTTTGTCAAAAAATGTATAATAGTTAAACTTTTATTTGTTGTATCTGGCACTTATTTGTTGTATCTGGCGTTGCCCGGGTAAATGACTGCGAATAGTATTCACGTTTCGATTTCAATAAATATTCGATTAACCGGAAAAAAAAAAAAAATCAAACGAGAAAACACGTGCGTCGTTGTCTCTTCATTAATAGGGAATTTAAAGACTTGTTTGTTTTTAAAGAAACAAGTACTTGAACAAATTCGAAATAAGCTATAAAAAATAAAATTAAATTACTCTAGATAATATCAATTAATGGCACACTGAAAAGTTCCAGGTTTGGAGTATAACTTTTTCGATTAATGGTCGGAGACGTTTAAGCATTTTACCAAAAATTACTTTATTCAGGAAGAAATAAAAAAGTTAAAAACAATTATTCAACTTTTTAATACGTTAAATTACTTCGAAAGAATCTATGCATTTACATTAAACAATCGTTTTGTATTTAACTTTTATTTACAGAAATCGTAACAACTCAGCAATACCCGTAAATGTCTCCAACTCTTGTCGAAAAAGTGATATATTTTTAAGCACCTGAAGACATCGGCTGAAACGTTGTGAATTAGAATTAAGATGGAACAATACAAATTAATTTAATTTTTTTTCATTTTAGAGGGTGTTCGGGATATCTACAAAAAATATAACAAACTGGGAGCCAAATCCAAGATATTTGTACAAATATATTTGCTTTGCGAAATATATTTTATATAATTCATATTGTAATCTTAAGATAGTATATAATCATACGTTTATGACCAGCGAATGTATTTGAACATAGTCCGCATGCAAACACAAAGCTTAACAATCAAAAACATTTTACAAAAAAAGTTTTTATTTAAACAAATTAGGACAGAAATAGAAATCTAAATACGGAAGACTTCAAAACTAACGTTTTTTTTTATATACATGTAAAAAAATAAATATGATAAACGTAGACGATATTACACCTCATGTCAGTTTATAAATAGACTTTAAATTTTGAAAGTTCAGAAATCATACAAATAAAATATCGACACTTAAAAAACCAAGCATAGGAGAATGTAACAGGAATAAAAATATAAGAAATTAAATGCAATTTAAATGTAGATTGAATAAGATTTTGAAGGAAGAAAAATTAATCCTCACCTCGCTTCGACATCTTGAACAGGAAAAGGAAAGAGAATTACGCGCATGCGTAGTTCAAAATAAAAGTGGGTATCGTTCACAACGAGATTTACTCCGTGATTTGTTCTACGTTAAAAATAAAATTCTATTATTTATGAAAATGAATGACATCATTGTACTAAAATTTTTATTAGTGTTTGAAAATTGATTACAATTTTCAAATTAATTAGAGTTTTCGAAAAAAATGTTTATTACTGTTTATCTAACAACAACAACAACAAAATGCATGCTTGCTTAAATCAGTGAGTTTACGAGGAGTACAAAAGTACGGTTTCAGATATTTTTTTATTAGACGTTATTGTCAGGATTTATTTCATTTTATTTTTTGTTGAATTAAAATAAAATTATATTTATTATTTAATTTAATGTTATTTTATGTTAAAAGCCGGTCTAGCTGTATCGCCGATTGACCAATCAAAATGCTTAATTTTTTTTGCGTCATATCGCAATTCATTTTTATTTAATAACATCCTTCATTATGTTTTTATTTTTAAAAATTCACGTGAAAAAAAGAAAACCACACACGAATACATACAACGTATTTTATTTAATTTATTTTACTTACTTTGAATATATAACCAGAAATGAGCAAATGTGAGAAAACAAAAAATCGCGGTCTCGGCAGTCTACCCGAGAAATTAAAATTCATTAGGTAAGCGGAACAGAACACATCAAAGGGAAATTTTAAAAGCTAAAAATTTAATTAATTTATTATTTTTTTTAATTATTTTTAGGTAAAATCTAGTTTTGTTTTATATTTAGAATCCAACCTAATTTTTAACCAATGCAGACAAAGCTATATTATGTGACTCGTCACGAAACGGAGATGTTATATTCCAAAAATCACAGTAAATTGATCCAGTAGTTTTATATTTAACTAAGAAATCAAATTTTTGTTACGTAAGCAAAAAGGGACTGGCTCGCGTTGCTATCTTGAAAAGAAAACAAGGTCAGATGAACCCACAATGATTCAAAATTTGCGAGGTCAGCCTTGTAATGCTAATGATTTCACATTATTCACTTTAATCGTTTAAAAATTATTTTCTTTATAAAAATAAAACTACTTGTTCAATTTACGTGATTTTTGGAACACGGCATTTGTGTAGTTTTGTTTTAAAACCCCTTAGTTTTTCTATTTTTTGTATTTTTGTCCTTTTAACTATTTTGACTAAATTACAATTTTCAGAATGTAAGAAGAGACATAATGTTTCCACAGTCACGCGAGCCATGAAAGCCAACAAACTGAAAGTCAAAGACTTGATTTTCACCCTTCATTTGGGTTCAGCAGTTGAACCCATAAAAACTCCGGATTCGAAACCTGAATCTCTTGCATGCAAAAGGAAGTACTTTGCCTCTTGAGCAACCACGCACACACATCTATTAACTAAAACAGATCAAGCAAACTGCAGCGAAATCCAATTATGGAATGAACCTAATTCGTCTCCAATAAGATTGCTTGACTGTGGAATTAAATGATATAGGGTGTTGTTCTTAAAGGATCAGGTAAATGGTGTAGGAATTCTTAAGTATGACAGCCAATGTGGAGCACAGCATATATAAGGGTTAAAAAAATCCAACACAGACTTAGCCCAATCTCATTATAAATTTATTTCAACCCTATGCGGACCTCATCAGACGAGATGAACAAGTCAGATCTTTAGCTGACTTAAATATATATAATCATTTAATTAATTTATTTAATTCTTTTTTTTATTCATAATCACCCGAAACAAGGTAAATTGCCACTGAAGCTTAAGAGTTATCATGAATTAAGGACCATGCTAACAGGGACATTTCAAGTAGGGAGTTGAGCAGCAAGATGTCTGTTCGCTTTACATTTAAATTTCTGCAGATTAGTAGAGTCGGAGAAGCAAGAAACAGGGAATAAATTCCAAAATTTAAAGCTTTGAGGGAAGGCATTTTCAGAGTAGAAGGTTCTCCGTCATTGGAGAACTTCTATAGTGAAGAGGTGGAATTTTGCTGCTTGTCAGGTTAGTCAGGGGGTATTTATATTAAGCAGGCACTAATGCTACAGGTTCGTTGGATCACATTCCATTAAAGTACTTGTAAAAATAACCACAGAAATGCAACATTGTGGCGATAGTACAGGGGTTGGTTGACAGTGCAGGACTTTTTTTTTTTTTTTTTACAAAGGAGTCACTACTTATCAAGGCCTGGAGGCCACTCGAGGATAAATGTACAGTAGTCAATGAAAAAATGTCATAGTAATTGTTAGGAGTGAAAATTTGGTAAATTGGATTAATTAAGGGATGGCTCATCAAGACTTGTTCACATTGGACTTGAAGACGACCATATTGTAGTCAGTTAGAAAGCAGGAAAACGAAACAGAGGTCCATAGGCATGTAGTTCTAAGAAAGAAGCTTTGATCATGGAATCTACGTTTAAGTTTAGGCACAGATAAAGAATGGGGGAAATTATTGATAATGGTTTTAGCGAAACAAATGTTTTTCATGAAAGTCAGGCCGGGGGGGGGGGCATAGATTGGAGCTCAGACGAACACTTGCAATGAAAATAATGATAAAGCAGAGACAGGCTCGCAACGTCTCTTCTGTGGGAAAAGAGGTTGCAGGAAAGAGAAAAGGGCATCCCTCACTAGGCTACAAAGTCTGTTTTGAACTCTGTCAAGGTAGGATAAGCTGTTTCTAGCAGCTCCCTGTCCAGATGTGGCAACAGTACTCCATCCTTGGACGTACTTGGCTCTTATACAGTTAGAGATTGCAATCAGCAGTGAGATATTTACTGGAGCAGTAGAACGATCCCACCATTTTTCCAGCAGCCTTGGCAAGAGATTTGATGTACATGTTCCATCTCAGATCAGGAGTAAAGGTCAGATCCAGAAGCTTGTTAAAAACATAAGTTGCCCAAAACGAGAGCTGTTCATTTTATTTGATGCCAGATGGTGATCAGAGTGTTGATGATGTAAAAATAGAAGCTTGGTTTTAGATGCATTAAAATTAACCAGTCACCTCTTTCCCCATTGCACCATGTGCTCAACATCAGAGGAGAGAGGATCAGAGAGAACTTTGTCATTTATGGCCTTTGAAGTGTTGCCATAGATGGTAGTGTCATCAGTATAAATGTTTACGAATGATCTTAGGATGTGACTTTGGGAGATCATTTATGTAGATCAGGAAGAGAGTTGGGCATAGAATGGACTTCTGAGGACTCCAGCATTAATACTGCCCATCAACCACTACTCTTATGAACCTATCAGAGAGAAATGATTTAATAATTGAAAAGACATTTCTAACTATACTGTAGCTAGAGATTTTGTAGAGTAGACCTTTATGTCAAACCCTATCAAAGGCATTTGATATGTCAAGGGTAATCACCCTAGAAAGGAAGCCTCCGTTGACAGATTTGCTAATCCTATGAGATATATGGAAAAAAAGAAAAGGAAATTATAACGGTAAAACAAAACAAAATATTTCATTTCTTGAAGCAATGGAAAATTGTAGATAAATATATGGGAGACAGTTATGCATAAATTACACAAAAAAACGAATCACGGAAAAAAGTCATAAATATGACATACTTGTTAAAAAATTAATGAAACTGGGCTGAAATGATTGACAAAAATTCATAACTGAAAGAAAAACCTACAATCGCATATACCAACAACGTGAACACTTACCCAGAAATAAACCAAAACAAGGATCAAATTAAATCAACACAAAAAAACGATAGCAGTAAACCAAACAATGGTGCTTATTTCGATCAATAAATTTTTGTTTGAACTGATATATATTCATCTGAATATAAAAGTTAAAAGCCGCACAAATTTTCTTGTCACCCTGATAATTTCATTTTAATTTGACAAACTTTTTAATGGTTTACCTTTATGTACCGTATCCAAGACTTTCATAAGCTTATAAGTATCTTCTTTGCATTATGACAGTATAGAAGCAGCCATTAAACTTTTCTTGAATAATGGGTTTATTTTTATTTTTACAGATATCAGAAGAGTTCCAAGCTATGGATTTTTAAGAAAACAAGCAACAGATTTGATCAGAGCCCCTTTCTGAATTAACACCGATGAAAACTATTTGGAATTAACAGTTCAATGAAAAGGAAATACCTTGATTTTTACCTATTATTTAAATGGCATATCAATCTTTTTGGGGGAGTTATTTCATGTTGAAATACAATACTTTTTATAAATGAGTCATTGATTGGTTTGGTGTGTTTGTTTTACGTCATATCAAACGTTTTTAGGTTATTTAAACTTATAAACTACTGATTGTTTTGATTTATTTTATGGCATCTCAACTCTTTTAAAACAATAAAGAACCACTGATACCTAGTTTGATATTAGCCCTTGGTAGGTTATGTTGGCTTCCTCCAAAAGAGGAAGTTTACAGAGAATATCAGATTCACAAACTGTCCCCAGTCGCATGTATATTCCGGTCACGATGATATACAACACCTAGCATTTCCAGATGGTTACCCATATGGAACTTGTCAGACTCCACATTGCTTAACTTCGGTGATCTAATAAGAACCAGTGTGTCACTGAGATTTTTTTCGGGTGTTTGCTTAACCCTCTATGATCTAAATTATGATGTAGATGATTAAAAAAATATTTATTGTTAATTTTAGATGGTGGCATACTGAATGTAAGCGATAGACAGTTGCAATCTGGAGGTATCTGCCATCAGTCCAGATACTGAACTAATATGTACAAGGTGTGTTTGAATCAGTTCCCACTTTATTTATGCCATTATATTCAATTATTTACGACTGAACAAATTTGTCCAACCAGGTCATAAAGGGTTAAATGTCATCACTCTTTTGTTTGCAATTATTTTTATAAAAGTCTGCAAGAAGTGCCACTTAACCAAGAGCACAGCTCTAATCACGCAATTATTTAAATCAGCTTGTCTATATCTAAGCTGGAGCGCCAATGGGTCGCAAAGATTTTAATGAATGCCATATCCGGCATTGCATGCTGTATGAATTTCATCGAGGTAATAATGCAGCAAGGACGACAAGGAACATTTGCGCTGTCTACCCAGGGTCGATAACTGTACGTAAATGCCAGCGATGGTTTAACAAATTTAAAAACACTGACTTTGATCTTACCGACAAGCCTCGATCTGGAAGGCCCAGTGTTTTGGACAATAACCTGCTAAAGGCATGTATCGAAGAGGATCCGTGTCAGAGCACACGCGATCTGGCAAAACGGTACAATGCGTCCCCTTCAACGATACATGAACATCTCAGACAAATTGGAAAAGTATCAAGAGAGAGGATTTGGGTCCCGCTTGATGACCCCGCTAAAAATTTAAGCGAAGGAGAAACGTTCGGTCAACTAGAAAATTCAGCTCAGCCAGAATGAAAGTGAAATAAATTATCAGATTTGTCGTCAATAAGAACAGATAATATGAAGATGTCTTGTTTTATTGATGAAAATGGTATTTCGAACCGATTGACAGATGAACAGAGTATTTTATGCAGAGGCTTGGGACATACATATTTTTATATCTCTAGGATCTTGAGTTTATTTTTTGCAGCCTTGTAAGTCTCGCTTCCGTTATTTTCTCCTTTAATCCTCACATTCCATGAGCGATGTTTCTGACAAAGGGGGAAGAATTGCTGCTTTATAGGTCAGAATCTATCTATCCAGCTAATACTTATCGTTGGTTAATATTTACTTTTTATCTTAGCTCCTTACATCAAATAACTTCCTGCCTTGTCTGAATTGAGTTCCATTAAAGATGAAAAAAAGAAAAGATCAGGAGTTCAGCAACAAGAATTAATAATCTGAAGATTTTTTTCACTGAATCGCAAAATGAAGACATCTTCATTTGGCAATGAAAATAGTATTTTGAACAGGCAAATGGATGGAATTTCTTATGAAGAACATACATATCTACTTAGGTTCTCATCCTGATTTCTCCCTATATCAAAAAACATATATCAAAAAACAAAAATAAAGAAAAATCAGTGTGATGTATATTCCCTTGAGACAACGAAAATATTGTATTCCAAAAGTCATATAAACTCATTAAATAGTTTTCTTTTTAACTAAGAAAACCAAATTTTATGAGTAAGTAAAAAACGACTGTGTCATGTTGCTATCTTCAAAATTATCTCAAGAAGCAAGGGAGATAACTCAACAATAATTCAAACTTGTGAGAGTTATATGTTTTAATGTCTACGAATCCCCATTAACCGTTTAAAAATGGTTTTCTTTATAAAAATAAAACTGCTTGGTCAATTTACGTGATTTTTGGAATATGATGTTTTCGTTTAGTCACGGGTACATACATCATGAAGATTTTTCTTTATTTTTGTTTTTTAATATAGGAGGAATTCTGAAAAAGAACCAATATATCTTTAGAAGAGTTTTACACCTCAGTGCCAATCATGGTGTCCACAGAACTCAGCGAAAGATGTACCATAGTTGCTTTCATTTCACGAGAAGAAGGACATATTCTCTGTCTGATTCTGCTCATTGTAACAACAAGCCAGAGGTGGTAGTGATGATGTCTACTGTATCCAGATTCAAAGTCGCCTAGGGCAAACATTCAAATGGTATATAAACATACACATTTTCTAATTGTCTTTACACGTGGCTATTTTTTTTTTTTTTTTTTTTGCTAATAACTTTGAATTGAATCTGAAATGAATTTGTCCGCAATGGCCTATGATGTAGTGGATAAAGTACTTGGTAAAATTCAGTTATAAGTTATACTCTTCTGGAGGTTGAAGGTTCAATCCTCAGTGCAGGCAATACTCAAAATACAATTACAAATTACTTAGGATTTGTACCCGATCATGGCTGATGGACCAAGAGCATTAAAGGATCAAATAAACGGTTTTGTTCAAAATTCTGTCCATATTCCTGAATTCTACAGAAAAACTCCAGACTTTGGTTAGATATACCTGAAAATGGTCAGGGGTTACATCAACTGAAATGCGAAAATAACACTCAAGATGAGAACAGTAGTCCAAAGAAATCAAATAATATGAATAATCAATCCAATTTAGAAATATGAAAAATACCAGTTGTTAGATTCAAGTCTGGCTGTCGGGGAATTTTTATCAACCATATTTCATCTGACATCTGGTTTCTCAGGTTAACTGACTACAGCCCTCTTAACTTTGTGCAAAAAAAAGACACCAATGGATCCAGGTGTAACATGAAGGATGTTAATGGCTAGGATCACAAATGCTTTTGTGTTAAATTTTTATAGTAATCTTGTGAACAAATAACGTCCTTGTTGTCAATATATTGATGGATGCAGGACTTTAACCCTTCTCTGTCCTGAAGGGTTGCAGAACTCTTTAGTGACAAAGTATTTTCTACACAAGGTAAATCAGCAGCAGCAGTCTTTTTTTTTTTTTTTTACATAGGCATTGCCACTTATTAAGGCCTAGAGACCACTCAAGGATAAGGGTTAAGAGTGTACAGTAGTCAATTGGACAATATAGTAATCATTAGTAATGTAAATTTGGTAAATTTATTAACACGTGGAACGGCTAATCAAGAACTTGTTTACGTTAGACTTGAAGACAACCATATTGTAGTCAGCTGGAAAGCAGGAAAACAGAAGACAATTCCACAGGCGTGCAGTTCTAAGGAAGAAGTTTTGTTCATAGAACCTATGTTTAGATTTAGGCACAGATAAAGAGTGGGGGGAATTATTGATAGTGGTTTCAGCTAGACGAGTGTTTTTTGTGAAAGTTTGGCGAGGGGGTACCATAGATTGAAGCTCAGTCGAACACTTTCCATGAAAATAATGATAAAGCAGACAAACTTTCAACATCTCTTCTGTATCCTTGAGTGATGAGAGTTGTGACAAAGCATACTGTCAAAAAATCCGACAACCATGTGTTGTGTTTTTTCCAGTATTTACTGACAAGGTTTAACACTTGCATCTTGTATATATATATATATATATATATATATATATATATATATATATATAGTAGTAAGTTATAAAATATATATGGCAATTTTATAACTTACTACCTAGCTCTACCTAGGTATTGAGCACTGTTGAAGTAAATACTTAAAGTTTACGCATAAATTTATACTTTCATATATTAATTTATGTGATTAAATGAAGTAGTCATATATATATATATATATATATATATATATATATATATATATGATATACTAGAAGATTTACCTGGTGTTGCCTGGTATTAAACATAATGTTAAATTCATTAAAAAAAATTAAATAAAAAAATGGAAAGAAACTGCATGCGAATATTATATTTTTTTTATAGTTCACTTTTTGTAACTAAAAACAATACTTGAGATGAGATTAAAACCAAAACCTAAAGACAGTGAGTCAAGTATGATAGCCATTAGGCCAGCTGGACACAATCTATAAAAACAGATTACAAACAGCTAAAAATCTGATGACTCATATGTACTAATTTTTCAATTTTGACCCGTTAGCAGCCCGTTTTTCCAGATGGAAACCAATGAAAAAGTTTTCTACATGTCTGAATATTCTATATACCAAATTTCAAGTCTGTAGATCAAAAATTCATTTAGTACATAGGTTGAGAATTGTCCGCACACATACAAATTCTCATTTATATATATATATATATATATATATATATATATATATATATACTAGTTGGCCACCCAGTCGTAAAATAGCAATTTTTAAGTAAGCCAGATATATCTTTTATTTGCCCGCTTTTAATGCCAATGAATGGATGGACTAAGATACTTAAAAAATGCTAGTTTTATTTCTGGTGTCTTTACCCCCCACGCACACACACACACACACCCCACCCCACTCTTTTTGCTGATGAGGAGACTTTGTTTTATAAAATCAAATGATAAAATTATTGTTCAAGACGTATTGTCTCTTTCAATAAAAACATCGTTTCCGAAGCGATCATACAATTTATTGATTTTGTTTGTTTTTCCTTTTAAAACCGATTTTTAATTATAAATTATGAATGATTTTGCTCAATATATATATAGTACTAACCTGAGTGCCTGGCGTTGCCCGGGTGTTTGGAGGTGTGTGTTGAGCAAAAAAAAAAAAGAGGTAGTAGGCAGGCAAGCAGGCAGGCTTGAACCCGTATCACGAAGGAGGAAAAGAATGTGAAAAAAACCTCTGATGTCTTTGCTGTTGTGTCCATCGCCAAACCGGAAGTGACGAAGGTTTAAATTAAGGCTAGGCAATCAAAAAGAGGGGGATGACCTTCGAAAATATTGGCGAAAAAAGCGACCCCTCCCTGTAGAAAAGTGCCAGATAAGAGTGAAGGAATTAATGTTTTTAGCCAATTTTTCAATATTTGTCGTCCAAAGGGTTAAGCTTCAAAACGATACCGATCTCATACATACATATAAACATACATACATACATTTAAACAGACATGTGAGAGTTATATTATAGATTACATGCTAACATAACACAGAATAGTTCTTAAGAATAATATTTTAATGGCATTATTATACTTATTACTAGCAGGGTGCCTGGGGTTGCCCAGTTGTAAAATATGTTTAAATATGATAATTTAATTAATGCAGATTTCGTATTTATTATTATTGGGCCTATTCTTTATTGATTATTATATTGTACCTAATATATACTTTTTTCAAAAGTAAAAAAAAAACAAATATAACTTGGGTGCCATCAGCTAGAATTGAAATCAAAGCGTTTAGCACTCCAGCCTTAGTCGTTACTGTTTAAGCTATCGTCAGATGGATAAGAAATAGTTAAAAATGAACAGACTTTAACATATAAATGTATATTTGTGCATGCATACAAAAGCACTTTAAGTCAACTTACGCTTGCCAAGTTCCAATTTATTTTCAATTTAGACCCCCTTAGCAGCTATTTTTATCGACTTTTATATAAAACAATGGTCTAAAAAATGGTATCACTTGACTCACTTTGCACTGCTCTACGACCTTACATCTCGAAGGAGACAGACAGACACGCAGACATACTGAGTTATATATACAGCTTATTTATTAATTTAGTTATTTATATATACGTTATATTTTTTTTTTATATATTGGTCAAATAGTAACTGGATTGTGTCTTCATTTTGTTTTTGGTGAAGTGTTTTCCATTGGAGAGCCAAGAATTTAACAACTGTCCCGTTTTTTTTTTTTTTAAATCTCCGAAACAGCTATATGGTAAACAGCTGATGACTGCAATTTTCTATTTCACAATATAAATTAAGGTTGTTTGTTTTGTTTTTCTGTTTACATAGTTAAAGCCTCTTTTGTAATTGTGAATTTTCAAGCAGTAAGTCGGCTTATGCAAGTGATAAGTCTGTAATACGCTGAAAGTATCTCCAGAAATTAAACCTACATTTTTTTTATTTGGTACAGAAGAAAAGGAGAAAAAAAGAAACAAAACAACACACGGAAGATGGCATATACCTCTGAAATATATTTGTGATAAATTTCAAACAAGTAAAATATTTGTTTATATTACGTTGTGATTTGGCTTTCAAGTGCACTTGATGCGTATTTTATTTTATTCAAAATTGTATATTTATTTATTTATTTGCAGACTGTTATCCTTATATTCATAGTTGTTGTTTCACGACGTTTCATTCTAAAGGATTCCAATGATAAAAAAATAATATACCATTTGGTACGGACCCGATGCTGGAAGACCAAATAAGAACAAAAAAAACCTTGGATTTATAAAACCAAAAAATCCAACCTTAATCGCTCTTCGGGACTCATAGTACATTGGATGGAGGTGTTGAATCTCTACGGTTCCAAGTATCTGAACATAGTGGTTTCAATCCTACCCAAAGCCAGCTGGAGTATTAGTCGGCCAAAACATGGTGAGATGACAACAACTATGGAAGGCAGTAATTACTGAGGATACAGTTCAAAGAGATTCAGGATTCCTATCCTGTCACGGTTAACTACTTGACAAACACCAGAGGAATAGTTGGCCGAAATGTTGTGAAACAACAACTATGAAGATGAGAATAACGGTCCACAAATAAATAAATATATAAATTACTCATCTATATATATAAAAGGCAAAAGTGGTACGCGCGTTTTTGTATGTCTGCAAAAGGCTTTTTTCGGAGGAAGGAGGGGGGCTCTTGACTATGTTACTATTTTTTAAAAGTTTCCTTATACTTCCTAGATTATAATATCTACGATTTATGAACAGATGTCGTCTCTACATCTATTTTGATTGACTTTTATAATATTCCCTCTATTCTGTTCTTTCGCGTGTTTGTTCGTTTTTTTTTTCATATAAAAGCAAAACTAATCGGAGCGAAGTAGGCCGCCTGGCTTTCCGGCCGGGACCTCCAGAAACGCAATTACCTTTGATCAATGTTGGGGAAACCCTTCATATCAAACAATTGCTATTTATTTGGAAAGCTCCCCCAAAAAAGGGGGAGCTGGTTTTTCCCAACATTGTGGGGCAGCAAAATGCGGCAGAAACTGGCCTGCAGCCATCCTTCATTTCTGCGCCTGCGAGATTCTTAAATTATTCACTTCAAGTTAACTTTTAGATTGATATCGATAAATTTGAACGTTTTTCACTTTCTCTTGCGTCTTAGCATAGCGATAAGATCTCAGCTTTTCTTTCACCTTCTGCTTCTCCGCCTTTGCGTCACGGGTTCAAGCCTGCCTGCCAACTACCACCTTTTTTCTTTTTTTTTTACGCAAGCAAACACCCAGGCAACGCCAGACACCCCCGCTAGTCTCAAAGAATTTCAATAATCAAAAAATACTATGAATTAAAATTGGTTTTTATTTAAAAAATAACAGCGGTTTGCTTCATAGCCATACTATCAGAACATTAATGAGAACAATGTCTGTATCTTATAGACAAATGAATCTTCATATTTTCAGAAAAAGAAAACGACTTGCTAGTTAATATTTTCAATAAAAGAATCAATTATTTTTCTTTTATGTGATGAATAATTTTTCTGGATACAAGACCTTGTTTTTGTTAGAAAGTATTTTAATTCATATTTGCACTGGAGTCATGAATTAATATTTTTAGAATGTCTAATATCTACTGAGCTTCACAAGGGAAGGGATGTTGCAAGTTTGTCTCTGCTTTATCATTATTTTCATGGCAAGTGCTCGGCTGAGCTCCATTCTATGGTCCCCCCTCGCTAAACTTTCACAAGAAACACCCGTCTAGCAGAAAACACTATCACTAATTTCTCCCACTCTTTATCTGTGTCTAAACCTAAACGTAGATTCCATGAGCAAAACTTCTTTCTTAGAACTGCACGCCTATGGAATTGTCTTCTGTTTACTGCTTTCCAGCTGACTACAATATGGTTGTGTTCAAGTCTAACGTGAACAAGTTTTTGATGAGCCGTTCCATATAAGTTAACAAATTTACCGAATCTCCATTAATAACGATTACTATATTATCCAATTTCTACTGTACACACTTTAACCCTTATCCTCGAGTGGCCTCTTGGCCTTGATAAGTAGTGATGCCTATGTAAAAAAAAATAAATAATAGTAGACTACTAAAAGTTGAGTTCGATTCTCTTGGTGAAAAGAAACAAATATTAGCCAGGGCCAAGGAATTACATAACAGCACCAACGAGATTCATGGCAAAGTCTACATAAAAACAGATTGCCTCAAAAAAACTTGCAGACTCAGCTCCTGAAAGTCTGGATAGAAGATCCCACCAAAAATTGGATCATCAAATGGAGCAGAATCATAGAGCAAGCACCCACTCCTAATCCCACACCAGTACAAAGGACATAAGGGTACCTCCAAGGCCACAAGCTCAGACTACAGAATGGAAGAACCACAAAGACCTATATCAATATCAATTTTCCTACTGAGCCAATGACCCTACCTTCATGTTTTTCATGTGAACTACTAGTGCTACTTGACACTCTTCGACAGAAAAGGATCAAAATCTTAACTTATGGTCTTAATATCCGAGCCGGGTAATCAATGGCCTATACTTATGATATACTTTACAATTAGTTTGACAGCACAACCAAAAACACAGACATTCTACTTTCATATTATGTATATTTGTACATATGTTTTTAAAAATAAAATGAAAAAAAAAAAAACAATTTATATAAATTTGATTTTGGTTATCTTTTATCTACCATTCAATAATACATGCATACAGGATTACCCATGATCTGATCAGGTTCTGAGGAAAGTAACTAAGTTTGACAGTACCGTGGGCGTGTTTCTGGAACAGCTTTTATGTCCTACCACAGCAACCAGATATTAAACACAATAAAACAATAGGCACATATCCTGTTAATCTGCTTGACTGGTCTTCTTGTTGCAATATTGTTTGTATGGATGTGAAGTTATGGCTACAAAAATTGGAAGGTTCTATTTGTAGACAGGGGTTATCAGATTGAGCTATGCTTTGCTAACAATCAATCAGAAATCGGAATTACTCCATAAAATGTACTGACTCTTTTTTGTAATATAAATTTTCTATTTAGAAAAAGTTTGGGTTTATTTTTGTGATACAGAATTATACAAAACCTAAACTCTTGAGCAATAAAATGGTTCTTCTTGACCTTGTTTTTCTGTCAATTTATGATGGCTATGATTTTTTTATGCAAGTAGAAGGTAAAAATGGAAAAATATATAAAGCCGAGGGGTCAATGATGGTAGAAAGGTTGAGGATGGCTGGTCCAGGCAATTGTTCAGATGGCTTGTCCCTAATCGACTGAGCTATGGCTTTGGTCCTGTGAAGTTCTAGGAGGACATCATCATAGGCTATGCCTTCTCCTTTTGAGAAGGGGTTAATTTATTGTGAATTGTCTGAGGCGCTCATACTAGAGAATGCTGATATTGAGTCCATAAAAGAGTTTCCAATGTAAAAGGTCTCTCGCTGTCAACAAAGCTCCAGCCCCTGTCCCATCACCACACTGTTGCATTGCTGTGCTTGTTTTATAATTACTTGAATGGAATGTGCTTTGACAAACTTTTAGCAATGATACCCCCCCCCCCCACATAATTGTAAGAGAAGCTGCAAATACCTTTTTATTTTTCCATTACACCATTTTGAATTTTGAATTCAATATGGCGTAATGGAAAAATAAAAAGTTATTTGCAGCTTCTCTTACAATTTTCAGATTTTAATCTTGTCAAATCACACTTCAATTCCATTTGACAGATTGATTGTTGCTATTTCTTCTGATGAGTTAAGGGCGTAATAGATTCACTGATTGATATAATAATTAAGTGATTGATTTTGCGCTACGAAACAGATACTATCAAGAATTGTAAAAGTCCACTGAATTAAAGGAATAAATTATAAGATGCTTAACATCATGAATTTTGGAATATAACTTTTTGTCACTTATTCTATATATATATATATATATATATATAATGCTGAATGTGTGTGTGTGTGTGTGTCTGGTCACAAATAGGCTCCTATATGGTTGACTATTTTAAAAAACTGATTGCATATAATGATAGAAGATGTATCGAAACACAGGAATGGGTATGTTTGATCTGGCAGAACGGTGGTTCATTAAAATTGTGGGGTCTGCGTTCGCGCCTGGTCCACAAAGTATGGAAATAAAAAATGTAAACATTTTTAAAAAAAAAACGTTTACAAGTGTTTTTGATATAGATGTACATAAGAATACTTTGATAAGTATGTTTTAACTTAAATAGGGATGGTATAATAAAATTGTGGGGTCTACGTTCGTGCCTGGCCTCCAAAGAATGGAAATAGGCACAAACTTTAATAAAGACTCTTCATATCTATCTGCATAAGTATACTTTGATAGTTATGTTTCAGTTTGAAGAAATATGGTATAATAAAATTATTGGGTGCTCATTCGCGCCTGACCTCCATAGAATGGAAATATGTCACAAAGTTTAACAAGGTTTTTTAATATAGATCGACAGAATATTGTGATAAGTGTTTCAGTGTGAACAGGTATGGTATAATAAATTATGGGGTTTATCTATTTTATTTTTACTTTCATCATCTTTTGCTTTGGTTTTGATACCCCCGAATTTGGAGCTATCTCTTAACTACCCTTCCTTTCCATAACCTATCATACTTTCATAAATCAGAGTCCATTTTTTGTAGGCTGTTTTTTAACCCAGTCAATGACGTGTACTTTTGCTAGTATATATATATATATATATATATATATATATATATATATATATATATATATATATATAATGTTTAAAGTCCACATATGCTTCTAGAATATATATTTCAAGGTTATGAGGGTTTTTGAAGCATGAAAATGTTATTTTTTGTATTTAATACTTTATTTTTTAAATTTCAAGCGGTCCTCCGCTCTTGGTCACAAAAAAGTACCAAAATGAAAATAAAAGACGTTGAAAAAAACTGGAAATTTGTAATGTGGACAGCATTCAATCCTTGCAACAGTGTCTGAATGAGTTCACGTGAATTATTTTTGCCGTTTGTGGAAGAAGTATGTTGTATTTTTTTATTATTTTTATTTTTTTTAATTTTTGCAATGTGTTAGCATTTATTTCAAATGGCAAAACAAGAGATGCTATTGATTTTAATATGTACAATAAATGGATGAAAGCTGAAACCAATTTGTTGAACGATAAAAATAATGTTATTAATAGTTAATAGTCCAAACAAAAAATAATAATAGATAGACTACAATAGAAAAAGATCGGTTCTTAGTGAGGGGAAGATCTCGTTCTCCAGAGGAGAGAGGCCACTTGGAGGGGTATAGGTATGGGAGAAGGGATGATAGAAGGGATGATAGTTATCTCAGTCATGAAGGATTTCTCCTCCACTGACTGAGGCGGAAGCGAGGTGTTGGAACAGATATTACACCATGGTTCTAGGTGTTTCCTAGTGTTGTTGGTTTCCAGGTTAAGTACGGTTGGTATTGTTCTTCCCCACACTAAGAACCGATCCTGGGTCTGGCCATACCCACATGGGGAGACAAATAAATAGAAACGTTAAAAAATCCCCTACGTATATTTATTAATACAGCTATTTACCTAAAAAAACATAATATTAAGAATACCCGAACAGTCTAAGATTGAAACGAAAAATCACAATACTAAAATCTAAGAATCCAAAAAATAAATATCAAAATTGAATGAAAACACCCCTACCCTTACTTCAGAGGAGCTGCCCCCCTCCTACCACACACACATTAGTAACGACCTTGAATCACAGTTACCTTCCTAGGGAAGCAAATAACTTTATAATACTATAAAACAGAAAATACATTCTTCAAACCAATAAAAAAAAACACTCACTCACACACACACACGCGCGCGCATACACACACATCCTACCCCATGCACCTAGTTGATCAAGTACCAACGGCCCCCTCACCCCCACTCAAGTAAGAGTAAAAAAAAAAAAAGGAAAAAAATGAGAAAAACAAAAAAGATAAATAGAAACACAAGCAGAGAGAGGGAGAGAGAGAAACATAAGACAACAGTCCAACCCAATGAACCAATGATAAAAATTGGACATAGGAATGAAGAGTAGAATCGTGTACACATGTTTCCACCTCTTGGAACATTTCAAATGAACTACGAAAATGTTCTTTTCATTTTTAACACGTCTTGATTATATTCTAATCATTTTAAATACTTTCTGAAGAGGACGCTTCACAAAACGTCTGAAACGCGTTAAAAACAATTTCAATGATTTAAAAACATTACAATGATCTAAACATGATTTTCAATGAAAAACCAAGACACGGAATAATAAAATAATGTTAAAAAATACACATTGTTGGTGACCACCTCCTTATTTAAATATATATATATATATATATATATATATATATATATATATATATATATATATATATATATATATGTATATATATATATGTATATATATATATATATATATACACACACACACACACATATATATATATATATATATATATATATATATATATATATATATATATATATATATATATAGTTAGTGTTTTTCAACCTTACTGCTTGGAAACATTCCACTGGTTGATGGAACGCCCTATGCAATAATTTAGCTGTCTTATGTAAAAATTAGCACTGAAAAAATAAAATGAAATGAAACTTCTCGTACGACGTTGAAAAGAATCAATAAAAAGCAAACCTAGTAGTGACAAGACAAATTAATTTTTCAAATGTAGCGAATTTAATTATGTGAAATTTAGTATATTTAAACAATAAATTTTTAAAAATATGTATATATTAATAAAATAAATTTTCAAAATTGAATTTAACGTTTTGTTTATTTGTTCCTTGTTCTAATTTACAAATTGCGGAGCCACTGGATTGTACTGGTGGAACCCTAAGGTTCCGCGGAACGCTGATTGAAAAGCACTGCTATAAGTAGTGATCTTTAGTGTGGTGATAAGTCATAAGATTGAACAAAAACAAAAATAGGTTTAAAACTTCCAAAATTCAGACTAGAATTGTCTGCATGGATAAAGTTCTTGATAAAACTGACTTGTAATTTACACTCTTCTGGAGGTTGAAGGTTCAATCTTCAGTGTGGGTAGGGTGTATTTGTTGAAACACTGAACATGAATAAAGCACATGAGAATGAATTAACATGGTTACAAGCAAGGAGTGTTAAGATAAATGCACTGGAAAAAAAAAATAGCTATGCCCTCTGGTTATAAAGGGCCATAATTAGTCCCATTAGATTTAGTGGTGCAAGGGAAGTAACTCTTCCCAGCACAAATTACTTAAGACTTCTATTTGGTCATGGCTTATGGAACAAAGAACATGCTACTCATGTGGATGAAATAAAAGTTTCCGTTTGAAGTCCCATGCAGATTCCCTAGTTTGACAAAAAGATTCCTGAGTTTGACAGAAAAATTCCTGAGTTTGACAAAAAGATTCCTGTGTTTGACAGAAAAATTTCCAAGGTTGACAAGATAGACCTAAAGAAGTTTAGGGGAGGTTCCTGTGTTAGTCACCTCCCCTTTGAGAACTCTCTAATCAACAGAGTTTAAGATATACAACCCAGTCTGTTTGGGCGGGTTTTACAGAAAATAAAAAATGGAGGTCATATCATGACTCGTTGATTATATCATGTGCTTTGTTTTTCTTCCTTCTTAATGATGAAAGAATATTTTAGTTCCATGAAATGAAACGATGTAAAAACAGCACTGAAGATGAGAACAGAAGTCCGAATAATCCAAATTATACATATTATTTTTTAAAAAGTCTTACTAATTTCTTCTTTTGTTTTTTTTTTTTTGTTAATTCACTTTAATTATTGTAAATATCAACAAACTATCGCATATACATAGGAAAATAGGATAATAAAATTACAAATGAATGACACCAAACATTAATTTATTGTAAACTGTTTAGAAATAGTTATGCAAATTAGGAATACAAATAATTGTATTTACATTTTTGCTCTCTACTATGTATAACCTTGAAAACTATATAAACAAATTTTGAATAAAAATTTTAATTTTAGTCCTTCGTTAGAAAATTATTTTGTCAGTAAGTCATTTAATTTCCTGCAATTCGTGACTTAGTGGGGGATGCCCTTTTCTCTACCCTGCAACCTCTCTCCCACAGAAGAGACGTTGCGAGCCTATCCTTGTTTTATCGTTATTTTCATGGCAGGTGCTCGTCTGAGCTCCAATCTCTGGTCCCCCCTCGCCAATCTTTCATGAAAAACACCCGTCTAGCTGAATCCACTGTGAAAAATTTCCCCCACTCTATATCTGTGCCTAAATCAAAACGCGGATTCCATGAACAAAGCTTCTTTCTTAGAACTGCACGCCTGTGGAACTCTGTTCCGTCTGCCTGCTTCCCTCCGGACTACAACTTGGATGTCTTCAAGTCCAATGTTAACAAATTCCTAATGAACCGCCCCCTTAATTAAACACTTCATCAAATCTCCACACTAACGTAATGTACTTGCAATAACCCTTATCCCTGAGTGGCTTCCGGGCCTTGATAAGTGGTGATCACTGTGTAAAAAGAAAAACAAAAAAAAAAAAACCTGCTTCCTCAATCTCACAATAAGTTGTAAGTTTTTAAAGATCATCAATTGTGTACCATGAGACACTGTTTTGGGGATTTAAAAACAAAACAGTATATTAAATCATGGATCCCCAGCAATGTTGATCAAACACCACTTCCCCTATCATGGTAATATAGGTGTGATAACTGAAAAGAAAAAAGCGTTTAGTCATTAGATATTTATTAAAAAAGAGCGCACTGGTTTTCTGTTCTCAGGCACTGTCATGGAACGAGTCAGGGATCATTCGTGGTATTTTGACTTCGTGTCATACGTGCAGACAATAAAATCATTGTGTGTATATGTGAAGGGAGGATGTGTGTGTGAAACGGCACTGATCATATTTGGGTTTAACCAGCTTGCTCTAAAGGAGGAAGTTCCATGGGAGTATGAAATTCACAGTCGCATGTATATTCCCGTTAGGGGTGATGACGACGTTAGGTTTTTGCAACTCTTGCAGGGAAGTGGCCACATCCTCCTACATACAGTGCCTGGAATTCCCAAATTGGTCACCCATTTTAGTAATGACCAGCTGAACATTGCTCAACTTTGGTGATCTGATGGGAACCAGTGTGTCAATGTGATTATTATAAAAACATTATTATAAAAATATATGCAACTTCACAATTATTATTCATATCTTGTTAGCTCATTGTGTTGTATTTATGTGAGTTGTACATAATGAGTCTCTTTACCTTGTTGACGTGGCGTCTATTTGTGTTCATGTATTTCGTGTCTATTGAATGTGTGTGACGTCTTCAAATGTTATCATCTGGTGTATAAATGTTTCTCTTGTTGATATGTGTATAATAGTTATCTTGTTAACGTGTCGACATACTAAGCAGTTTGTAGACAGAAGGACAGATAAACATCTTTTACATTTGTGCTGGACAAAGAACGACATACCTTAAATCACAACCATTTTCATTTGTTCCGATGTGTTCCTGAAATGTAGCCATGTCTTTCACGAAAAAAAACAATTTCTTTCATATTTACATCTATTGAGGCTACGAGTT
Organism: Euprymna scolopes; assembly: GCF_053919585.1. Taxonomy (NCBI): domain Eukaryota; kingdom Metazoa; phylum Mollusca; class Cephalopoda; order Sepiida; family Sepiolidae; genus Euprymna; species Euprymna scolopes. The sequence continues at coordinate 34,061,734 of NC_136516.1, forward strand.
GTAAGTTCTGAGGTTGACATACCATTCCCTTCTCCACAACTACATATGTTCATTTACGAGCCAAGTGCTCCCATGACTGCCATCGCCTGTCTCTACTACACAACTCTAAGTTACAGACTGTCTTAATTAACTTCCTACATGTAAATCTAAAATTCGTTACGTCATCAGTACATGTCTAAAGATCCTTGCAGGTTTTTTGTCAGATATCTTTGTTTATGTTCTAACATTCTTAGAGAAAACATATCAGAATGACATTCCATCCATCAAGTTACATTCCCGAAAACTATTTAATGTAAATCTTTTATTCTTCTCACACATAACTTTTCACATCAATAACATTTTTCTATGTAAACCACAATAATCATTATAATCAACTACCAGCAAAACTGACCGGTATTTTCCAGGAAGCTATTAACATAGCACTTGTTTAATGCACCTTGTGATCCTTCCAGACGGAGGGCTTGCCACCTGAATTCAAAGCTTCTTATTTATGAAGATTATTCAAAAAAGGATTAAGTGGGTTGCATTTTCATTAATTAGAAAGATCACACATGTTATGTTTTTCTGACGAGCAATCAAAAAATCACACGGTCACTTTCTTCTCATAGTCATTTTGTGACACTATATTCGACTGAAGTCATTGAATGCTGGGGGGGGGGGGGGGTAGGAAATGACAAAGAGTGAGTGACAATTAAAATTTTTTTAAACAATAGATGGTGAGTCTGACAAAGAAGTTTAAATTCAAGGTGTGATAAGTGACCAGATGAATGAATGACCAATCGGTAGAGAATGATGGACTAAGGATCGAACAATGTGCCTGTGGGTATTTTAGGAGGAGGATTACTGTGAGTCAGGGGGGACAATAGGGACGACAAAGCTGGACTTAATGTTAGTCCATGAGTTTTTACAACAGTTGTAATTTGGGACTTTGCGACAGTTGGAGTTGAGAGTTCAGTTGAACTTTCACTGCAGATCATGGTTTCGAACAGCTCATAAAAGCTTTGTGAGATCAAGATAAACTGATGGCAACAGACGAACTCAGCCTTGACAGGACGTAGATGTGAACCTTAGCATGTAGAAACATACACCCAGAGTCTAATTGACGTATATGTGGAGCATCAGCATCTGTGTTTTTCTTGTTTCCCTGTGTTTATTTTATTTTTATACTTGTGAACCCATCTACTTCCATCGACAGCCGCAAGTGTCAGAGACTATGAAGATATGGCCATAAGAAAACAAAACAATGGAGAACAAAGCCACGGCACACAGTTTTTGGAATCGTTGGGCTGTCAAGAGGGGTAGCATGTGATGTTATAGTATGACACTATAAGTTTTGAACCCAAGCAGAGTTACTTAGTTGAGAAACGTCCTAGGAACGGCAACCAACTCCCTGTGGAAATAAATGATTAAACGATAGACACATGAACAATAGAAACATCAATGGGTCGATATGGCATGGGCTATAACTGGCTGGCAGGTTTGATCACTGAGTTGTGAGCTGACATAAGGGACCTCTGCTGAAAAGAATGCTATTGCTGCAGAGAGATCGCTTGCATAAATAGTAGACAAAGGCATTCTTATAAAAATATCATTATTTTATTTAACACTGGAAGAGCATATTGAACTTAGGTGATTGTCAACCCACGTCTGTCATCATTTGCAACCAGAACAAACTGCTATATGTCTGCTTTTAATGGAGTCCAATGCCTCGACTGTTTAAAAACAATATAATTATAATTCAATTCTCTCCTTCATTGAAAGAAAGAGAGTGAAAGAAAGAAAGAGAGAAAAAGGGTGAAAGACAGAAAGATATATATATATATATATATATATATATATATATATATATATATATAGAGAGAGAGAGAGAGAGAGAGAGAGAGAGAGAGAGAGAGAGAGAGAAAGAGAGAGATACATAACACTAAAACATTATTTAGTTTTGTAAGCCTTGATGACGAGTTCTTTTGGGTTTGACCTTTCGAATTCTAGGGTCTCAGATTATTTTGACTTGGTTGAATATTATAAACAACTGTCACTCTTTGCTAGAATCATACATGATTGAAACAGTTACTGAAGCCGTCATGTTTTTTCAATAATAATGCATTTTTTATTCTCGCCTCCTTACGAGCATGGTCAGGCACAAGTTAGGTATAAGGTTTATTAATTTAGAAACCCCAGCTTCTCCAAAAGGGAGCTTCTTCATTGTACCACAATAGTTTCATGTGTGCCTATGATCTTCTAGTGGCTGTTGCTCAGCTGTTTAACTGTGACGAATAAACTACTCATACATCAAAAACGTTAGAGGACGTTGCTGAGTTTTCTTCAAGGTTTTATTGGAGAGAGCTTATGGAGAGAGAAACTATAACTAATATGACAATTTTATTTTTAGTATTATCAGCCATCAAGCGGTACTGGGATGTGGGGTGGCGGTTCAGCCCTTTTTTTTGCCTTTACAGGAGAATACCTACACTTTTTGACCTGGTGTGGCTGGTGGTGGCACTGAAATCCTATGCCTTTTCATCATTATTACCCGGTTACCTTTCGTGCCTTGTCAGGAGCGAGGGGTGAGGGAGGAAGGGTTCTTTGCCTAGTTTACTTTAGTTTGAGTTTTGCCAGTCACTGGAGAGGACGTCAGCTGGCTGTTCTCTGACAAAAATAAAAAGTTTTTGACATTAAACATTATGTCCCAGGTTTTCTCATTTAGAGAAAAATATTTCAGTTTTATTTCCAGTTAATTACAAGGCAACAACGCCTTGCCAACTGGATTAATGAAAAAAAAAAAACAGGTTGTTTTGGGGATAATTTTCTGTAAGAAACACAAATTAAATTCGCCAGCCTGTCAGACAAGAAGACAAACAAATTATCAGCACATGTGTTCTCCAGGAAAAAGACTTGGAAAGCAACTTTACCTGAAATTTATTTCATTAGAAAGACATTTTATTTCAAAAGAAAAAGAAAACAACAACATTAGAACCAGAAGATTCTAGAAGATTGGGAGAGCGCATTTCAAAGAAAAGACTGAAAGAAAAAGAACATTTTTAAAGACTCTTTTCTGCATGTTTCTTTCCTTTCAGATTTTTACATATCAAGCAAGACTGTATTATTTTGTAGTATTATTTTAAAAAGGGACAACAAATAGTTTCCCATTTTAATTTGTTACTATCATTTAGACGATAAATGTTACTTTGTCATCCCATTCAATAGAATTAATTCTAGAATAGTCTCTCAATTAGAGATCCCTTTTTTGTATGTTCTATTTTTTAAATCTTTTTGTAATTGTTACTTAAGGTTAATCTTTAAACCTTGCTTTGCGAAATAAAACCAACTAGTCTAGAAGTGTAAGCCATGTTTAGTTTCAGAACAGTTTCCGATGGTTCGTTGTTCTAAACAAGTCTTGAGAGGTGACTGGTTTGCAGTAAACAGAACAGTTTCCGATGGTTCGTTGTTACACACAAGTCCTGAGAGGTGACTGGTTTGCAGTAGACAGTTCCACAGAGCAAAATATTCTTAACGTGTCAAGACGGAAAAAACATGCGAAATTGCTACAGAAAAGGTTTAATATTTATGGAGCAATTCTGGTTTCTGATTGGCTGATAGCAGAACGTGAATTAATTCGATTCGTCAGTTCCTAGCAGCATCGTTTATAAATAGAATCGTCCGACTGTGTGGGATCATACCCCATTATACGTCCAAAATATTGCAACAACTAGCATTTTATTTCTTTTAATAAAACTTGACTAATTTCCAATCTGGTTTTCATTTGCTCCTTTTTTTTAAATTTTGATTCCAGTTTGTTTATTCCTACTTTTGCTTTATTTTCCCCCCATTTTTTATTATATTTGTTACATTAAAAAACATATTTTGGTAACGACAACTACAAATTAAGTCACTAAATAATTATTTCCTTAACTTAGTTTTCTAACTTAGAGATTGAGAGACACAGCAGACAGAGACATCAGCAATATTCAATGAGATTATCTACATTATTGGGCGTGTCGTCCATGCAACCTGGCTTCTCAGGAGAAACCTTTTGTTTCTTTCACTCGAAAATGTGATGTCATCTTATATTATGATCGCTTGACTATATGTTTTGTCGGTTATAGTCAGCTAATGTACTTCCTAATTTCTGGCATAGCACTACCAGAAGCAGTGACAAGGCAAATCAGTTCTTTCGTTTTTTTTTTCTCTCATGCCTATAAATTATTTGTTATTTTGATTTCAAAAATTTTATTTTTATACTTTTTTTTAACATATATTTATTATATAAATTCAAACAAAAAAACCTTTTATTTTAAAAAATAAAAAAAACGTATTTTATAATTTCATAAACATATTTATTATAAAATTTCAAATAAAATAAAAACTTATTTTTAAATTTTATTCTTAAAAGTGCAAATAAAGACGAATTGTAGCATTTTCATTTGTATAAGTTTGTTAATTTTTATTGAATACTTTTCAATAATCTCTTTTTCTTCTATTTTATTTCAATAAATCGCTTCACAATAGAAATACTAAACAACAATAAAAGTGAAGGAACTGGTTTGCCTTGTCACCACTTCCGGTAGTGTTACATCAGAAATTAGGTAGTATGTTAGTTGACTCTACCCGTCTAGGGAGCTTAATCTTTTCCCTGTGAGAGAGAGGCAATTTGGGATTTTGTCTTTTTAATCTTTTTATATTTAACTGCATGATCTACATGCCGCTCTACAAATTCCTGAAGAGTGTTGTATGGATCATGCCGCCTTAAAGTGTGTTTTAAGAAAGCAGGATAAAAATATAACATCAGAGAATATACAACAGAAACCGAAGTGCACTGCACGTGACAAGTTTCTACTGTCAAAAACTCGATTTGTAAATAATCTTAAATCTCACAATCAAAGACAGGATCGACAGTTTTACGAGAAGGCTATAATAGCATGATCTCCAGTGCTAGAAGTTGTCATATTTGTGGTCTAAATTGCAAATCTAAAAGTGGCTTGACACATAGTATATTGTCATAATATGCAACAGGAATTGAATTGAACTGTATGTGATAAGTTTCTTCTGGATTTGTGAATCATCTTAAATCCCACAATCAAAGACAGAATCGGTGGTTTTATGAGGAGGCTATAACAGCATGATCTCTAGTGCTAAAAGTTGTCATATTTATGGTCTAAATTGCTAATCTGAAAGTGGCCTGTCAAGACATTTGAGGATTCATTTGATTGTTTAGGAGAGAATTTAACTGCCTACTATACACGATCTTTGCGTGTCTAACGTTTCTCTGTACAGGGAATTGTTAGGACAATCTGGTATGAGGATACGTTCCCCTACAGGTAAACCATGAGTAAATGTTTAAAATGACATAAAATATTCGAAGCCCAAATAAGATCTTTCAGAACAATTGTGCCAAATTTGATGCGTGTATCATCTTTTATACAATTTTTCTGCTATCTGCCCCACTAAAGCAGCTGCTTTATGGCCAGCTAGATAAAGGGGAAAGGCCATAAACCAAGAAGAAGGTTTAGTGATGTCCTGAAAGACAACTTGAAACTAATTGAGATGGACGTAGATAACTGGGAAATACAATCGGACAGAACACTGAAAACATTGTAGAAAAATATATGGATTTTGAAGAGGGTTGTGTAGTTACTGCTGTCTTAAAGAAACTAGGATGAAAGCATACTGTCAGAATATGCAACAGGAATTGAATTGCACTGTATGTGATAGGTTTCTTCTGCCAACAACTGGTTTTGTAAATCATCTTAAATCCCACAACCAAAAACAGGATCGACAGTTTTACGAGGTGGTTACAACAGCATGATCTCCAATGCTAAAAGTTGTTATATTTGTGGTCTAAGTTGCAAATCTAAAAGTAGCTCTACACAACATTTCAGAATTCATTTGAATGCCCAGGAAGGAACTTAAATGCCTAATAGACACTATCTTTGAGTGTCTAAAGTTTTTCTGTACAGGGGATTGTCAGGACAATTCGGTATGAGGATACGTTCTCCTACAGGTAAACCATGAGTAAATGTTCAAAATGACATGAAGTATTCGAAGCCCAAATAAGATCTCATGTATGACTATCCTACATTGGCTTTTATGAGGATTGGTGCACCTTCTCCATGTGATGTTATCTATATATGTCTTAAAAATGTAGGATGAAAGTATAGTGTTAGAGAATATACAGCAGGAACTGAATTCACTGTATGTGATAGGTTTCTCTGTAAAAAGCTGGACTTGTGAATCATCTTAAATAACACAAGCAAAGATAGGATTGACAGTTTTGTGAGGAGGCTATAGTAGTATGATCTCCAATGCTAAAAGTTGTTATATTTGTGGTCTAAGTTGCAAGTCTAAAAGTATCCTGTGGACACATTTGGGGAGTTGAAAATTCATTCAGCTACGTTCCAAGAACACAAAGCTATTAAACCTGACATAGTGATATGGGACAATAAGGAGAAAGAAGCAACCTTAGTAGAAGTTAGTGTCCTGTGTGATGCTGGGATAAACAGAGCTGAGAGGGAAAATATAATAAAATACAACATGAAAAGAAACTGGAATCTTAGGAAGATCGCCATTGTTTCAGTTATTATAGGAGCATCTGGACTCATCAAAAGAAATGTCAAAATCTACATGGTAAATATAGCCAGCGAACCAAGTGCAAGAGAGATACACACAATTGCACTTAAAGCAAAGTGATGATTAGGATCTTAAAAAGATCTCTCGATTGGTATGTATGAGACAGAGGGTGAATGTCTAGAATCCAGTAGGATGGCCCATCCCCAGCAAGAATAAAATAAGAAAATTAAAAGTAAACAAACAAACAAACAAAAAAGTTAACATGCGAGCACTTTTGCCAGAAGAAAAGTTTTTGTGTCACATATGTGAACGTTCATGTAAGACTGAAGCTGGGTTAAAGAGCCACCTACGTGTGCACAGCAGCACTAGCAGCAGTTAAATGAAGAGAGCAAATTTCCGTTAAGAAAAAGCAAACATCATATTTAATTGCCGAGCACGAGCAAACATAATTTTTACTAATTAAAAAAAAAAAAAGAAGTTGACCCCAGATCAATGGATGATCTATTTTTTAATTCTTGTAAAATATAAACACCTTTATTTCAAATATGTAGATGCGCTCGCATTTCGGGATATTTTATTTCAACGGAAAATTGCAAAACAGTCACAAAACTAAACATCCGAAGATAATGCAAGATGGTTAAAGGGAGATAACTGCAACTCACTTAATTATGCACTCCGCATTCAACCAGATAAGGGTAATAATGGAGATTGGCTGCTAAAACTATTTGGCGCTTCTACAGAATTGGGACGAGATTTTGTAATCGATAAATGAAATTTTTAGATAAAAAACAATGGTTTCAACTGATTTTTTTTTTGTCAATTCTAATAAGTTACAATGGTAGTTTCTAAAGTATGCAGTCGAAATTACCCGAATATTACTGAATTATTTAATCGTTAGTTGAAAATTAATTACCTCCCTTTTGAATTCTCCTGTGTTTTAAGATCGTTTTCATCAAATTCTTTTAAAAAAATTTTTTTTTCTTTAATTAATATTTTCTACGTTATCAATTTTCGTAATTTTTGGATATAATCATCTTAAAAATGCGAGGAATACATAGATACCATAGTTTTCATGTGAAATTCAGTTTTACGGTTTCTGAAATTTCGTCCCAATAGTGTAGAAGCGCCAACTATTATCTTGAAGAGATAGTGTTCCAAGAAAATAGTTTTGGCAGCCAATCTACATTTTTTGTTTTTACATAGGCATCACCACTTATCAAGGCCAGGAGGCCACTCGAGGATAAGGGTTAAAGAGTGTACAGTAGAAACTGAACAATATAGTAATTGTTAGTAATGGAAATTTGGTAAATTTGTTATCTTATATGGAACGGCTCATCAAAAACTTGTTCACGTTAGACTTGAAGACAACTATATTGTAGTCAGCTGGAAAGCAGAAAAACGGAAGACAATTCCATAGGCGTGCAGTTCTAAGAAAGAAGCTTTGTTCATGGGATCTACATTTAGGTTTAGGCACAGATAAAGAGTGGGGGAAATTGTTGATAGTCTTTTCTGCTAGACGGGTGTTTCTTGTAAAAGTTTGGCGGTGGGGTATAGATTGGAGCTCAGTCAAGCACTTGCGATGAAAATAACAATAAGCAAAGACTTTTTAGTTCTTTTCTTCACTGTTTAAACTTCTGACAACCTACACCCAATGGTGTAGGACATTTAAATACATAATCTGTTGTTTATAGAAGGACCTTGTTTTTCTTTAATTTTTTTTCAATTTTCTTATCAGTTTGTTCAAGTTGGAGATGGAGCATCCTACTGGATACCAAACATTCACCAGCTATCTTATATACTCCAACCAAGAGATCTTTTTAAGATTCTGAACATCCCTTTCAGTACGAGTGTTTGAATCTCTATTGCACTTGTTCACTGGGCATATTTTCCATGTAGTTTTTGAAATTGTTTTTCATGAGTTCAGTTGCTCTTACAATTATTGGAACAACGGGGATCTTCCTGAGATTCCAGTTTCTTTTCATTCCATATAAGACCTTGTTATTTTATTATCTTTTTCCCCTCTCAGCTTTGCTTCTTTCTCTTTATCTCATATTACTATGTCAGGTTTAAAAGCTTCGTTTTCAAGGTACGTAGTTGTAGGAATCGCATATTAATAGTGGATGGTGTATGAATTATTCCCAATTGTTTTTTTTTTAATATAAATGTTGCCAGGACTTGCTGCTGCATTCAATAGCCAACTTTTTACAGATCGGCCAGTGGGGATATTTGCATACTTCATCGTGTCACATCGTATAATAGTAACCATACCTCAGGCAACTGGATGTCAGGTGGCTCACACTCACCAGTTTGTGTGGCAGTACCTCCACTCATTGTCATTTTTTAGACCACTCATCTTTTCAAAAGCATTTGCCATCAAGCCTTGATCTTGGGCAGCCATTATAATCCTCTCTTGATCATAGTGGAGTGATCCTTGTTTTAGTCAGTTTATATATCTATATAGTGTAACATAATCCCCATTGAGGAACGTTAGAACTATGCTGAGATAGCTTTGTATTTGTATTCCCGGGTAACGCCAGATAAACCAAGGATTTAAGATAGAGAAGATAAATATATATATATTTTATTTCATGTCAAAATAGATATTGTTTTAAACCAGAGAAATATATTTTTACGGCTAAAAGTTGATAACAGGAAATTTCACTTATAACATTGTCTAGCTTTAAATGAACCCAGGGTCGGATGTCAGAATTGACATCTAACCTTGAAAATCGTGAGAAGATTTCAGGTGTGGGAATGGTGCCCACCCAGGGACCTGGAGCTTAGGATTTTGTGGAGATTTTGTGGTGAAATCTTATTGGCTGGTGAGAATTTCCACCCCATCCACATACCTTACTATATATACGACTGTCGTGCGAAAATTAGTCAGAGAGTGTGGAGAGATAGAGTTAAGTCGCAGAGTGATTGGAGAGTTTCAAAGCAGATTGCTTGTTGAATCAGAGACGTGACGTGACCCCTCCCCACCTCATCCATCCATCGGTCGCTGTCTGTGAAGAGAGTTGAGACTTTGAAAAGAACTTACAAAATCTGAACGAGAATTGTAAAAACATTTTGTACATAATTTTGTGAAAATTAAGCTTCTGTAGATAGACTACAATTGTTTATCTTTCTTTCTGCCTACCACTTCGATATTCGCTTTCAGCACACCAGATTTCATTTAACAACCTCAGAGAAGTCGACAGGTGCCGAGAATCTAGAGAAATAAGAGTCCTTAACCACCTTCTCGAGGAGGCGTTACAATAGTTCTGAGTGAATTCACCCAGAAAATACTTGGAACACTATCAGCTGGCATATTCTTTCAGTTTTCTTTTTAAAGTTTTTGGTGTATTTTTGGTGACTCTTTTGGGCTTTTTTTTTTGTTTTCTTTGTTTTCTTATTCTGTCGCATTTGGCCAGTTTAATGATGGAGGTTGTTCTGCTGGCGCTAGTTTTGTGATGTTGATGAAAGACCGTGAGGTTTGGATTTTAGGAGCTCATCAGATATTGTCCAGTGCTTACAATAATGGCACGATGCTGATGGTCAATTTCTGAGAGATGTGTTTATAAACAAATTTATATCTGACAGCAATTTTAAGAATAGAGGTGTTTCTACACTATTAGCTTGAAATTTTGTATTTCCAGATGAAAAACAACGGTTTCTACTATTTTTTTTGTTATTTCTAATAAATTACAATTGTAGCTTCCGAATTATGCTGTCGAAATGACCTGAATATTACTAAATTATCAAAAAAAAAAAAAACTTTAATCGTGTTAGCAGGTGAAAAATTGCGGCCATCTTGTTTAACTCGAAACAGAAAATTACCTCTTTTGAACTCTCCTGTGTTTTACAATCGTTTTCTCCAAATTCTATTTTTTTATTTTATTTAATAAATAATTTTCTACCTTATCGATTTTGTGTAATTTTTGGATATAATCATCTTAAAAATACGAGGAATATGTAGATACCATTGTTTTCATGTGAGATTTCCAAAATCTCGTCCTAATAGTGTAGAAGTGCCAGAATAGATGTTTTTCCTTTTAGGGCTACTGTTTGCACTTTGCTACAGCTTAGTCTTTCAAGGATTATGGCTAAGTATATTTAGGTGTGTGTGTGTGTGTGTGTGTGTGTGTGTGTGACCATTTAACTGGGACAATGTCAGTCCAAGACGATGTTCATTATTCATTTCATGTCGTACATAAGACCTCTTTGGCATTTAATTATTTTCTCCCTTGTAGCTCTGTTTAATTAATAATGAAGACGACGAAAGGAAGTCTCATTTTAACATTTTAATAAACAACTTTATTTGTTATTCTCGTTAGTAGCGGTAGTAGAAAAGATAAACAAGTTAGTAGAAGAGTTCAGTGTTCGTGCGCGTTTGTATTTATAGTAGTCATGAAAAGAGTTTCTGATGTGGGGGACGTAGATTAGATATCCGACAATTAGATATAGGTCAGGCCTGTTGAAAGAAAGAGAGAAAAGTGTTTGATGTGTTTGCGTGCGTCTGATAATAGAGACAGGGCAAAAGGTTAGTGTCTCGTGGTAGAAAAGAGTACATGTGTGGAGTGCACATGGAAGCAAGTAGGAGAAGGTCACCATGTTAGCTTGTTTTACTCTGTTCAGCCTGGGACCAAAGCCGCAGGCTAATGTCTGCTGCCAGCTAAAGTCAGGGAGTTAGAGAGTGAGAGAGAAAGCATTCTCAGTTTTACCTTGTACACTAGACTGTACACTGATTGAGAGCTGGCTTGTGATTGGATAAGCCAGGGAGAAAATGGATTTCAATTTTTAAGCCGCAAGAATTAGCTCCTGCCTGTGATTGTAGCGAGTTTCGACTGCTGCATCTGTTCAAGCCAACATCATTAGAGACTAATTTTAAATAGGTTTGCTACTTTCTCCCTCTAATCCCATATCACTGGGTCATGTTTAACAGCTTCATTTTCTTGACTTTTTCTTTCAATTTTCTTATAATTTTTTAATACATGCATATGTATGTGTTATGATAGGTTCTTTGAAAGACTACATCTAGCCTCTTATAGAATTTTAGGGTATGTAGAGAGTTTACAGGTAGAAACCAAGTAAGACTATCTTCACTTGAAGATATACTATTCATGAAAATCATCTTGACAGCCAACTTGCATGACGTTTTTTTATTCCTTTCTTCAGTTTAAAATTGTTTTAAAATTTATTAATAAAATTATTGGCATTACACGTAGGTGTTGACAAACTTCAAGAATTAGATGGAGTTATCGCCCCTTCTTCATAGCTGAAAATTGCCAAGATGGTTGCGTCATGATTGGACTACTTGATCAAATTAAACAATTTTGTTAAACTTCATTCCATAATAGGCATGTACATCATAGAGATTTTGTTTTTATCTTCGCTTTTTAATATTTTTGCCAAACTTCATAAGCACCTTGAAATGTTATACTTTAAGATACTCAACGCATAAAATTAGGAAAAATAAAGTAAAAAAGATTAGTTATGTAACACAGTTTATTTGATTAAGAATTCAGCTAAATTTTATAAGCATTTATTTTTCTTTTACATGGGAAAAGTTGCTAAGTTAAAAAAAATTTTTTTATAAAATTAAAACAGTTTATTAAATAATTACATAATTCAAGATTTGACAAAATATGGATATTAGTAATTGCCTGTATTTTTGAGATGAGGTGTTTTCATTTATTGAGATGTTCGGACTGACTTCCTCATCTTGGTTGTTATAGTCACAACGTTTCGGCCGTTTTGCCCTCCAGCCTTCATCAGGTGTTTTGTATGTCCCAGAGCCTAGCTGGAGTCCGAACACGGTACCCCCGTAATAATAATAAAGAGTTGGGTTCAAGACTCCTAACAAATGATTCCCCAGTTCGATACAAAACACCTGATGAAGGCCGGAGGGCAAAACGGCCGAAACGTTGTGACTATAACAACCAAGATGAGGAAGTCAATCCGACAATCTCAATAAATGGATATTAGATTTAAAATTTAATATTCATGAAAGTAAAGCAGGGGAAGGTATGGCAATAGCCCTAGATATACCTACGGCTTTTGACAGGGCATGATATGATCGACTACCCAGGTTGGTTGGTTGGTCGTTTTTGTTTTACAGCATATCAACCTTTTTCAGGTTATTTAATGCCAAATCTAGTTATTTTGAGGAACGATTTTTAATGGAGTATATATATTTTTTTTAAGTCAGATTCTATTTAATCCATAGTTGGGACCCTAACAGGTACTACCACTCCGGGTCAGAGTGGACCTGGGAGCAATGACAATTAAAGGATGGCTCCACACTCCCCAAGGCCCACAAGGTGGGGCCTCACCATCGGATATAGTTTTAGGTCATATCCAAGACCGCGACTACCCAGGAAAATCAGATCATATGGTATTACTAAACGAATACTTAACATAATTAAATCCTTTTCAAGCAAGAGAAGCCAGAATCTTCTCAATGGATGTACATCAAAACAATATAATATAAATGTGGGTGTGCCTCAGGGGTCGATCCTTGAACCTTTATTATTCCTGATATTCGTAAATGACCTCCCTAATAAAATTGTCTTTGAAATGGGTATATTTGCGGATGACACCATGCTCTACGGTAGGCACGAGGGGAAAACGAATGAACACAGGAAATGGTGGAAACCCTAGAGGAAAACCTCCAGTCTGTCATGGAATGGGGACAAAAGTGGATGGTAACATTCAATGCTGCCAAAATTAAGCTTGTTTCCTTTAATAATTACAAGAAACCTTCTCAATTAATAATAGCTATAGCTAATGATACATTACTATTTCGTTTGAACTCCTCGGCTTAACGTTCACAGGGAACATGAACTGGAATAGATACATCGAGGGCATTACTACAGCTGCTGAGAGGAAGGTGGGCTCTCTGTACCATGCTAGAAAGTTACTTACTCCACCATTCACCTATGTATGGAGTATTGTTGTCACATTTGGGCTGGTGCATCTGCTACTAGTTTCTCGCTCCTGGACAGGGTTCAGAAAAGAGTCACCAACCTAATAGGTCCCAAACTGCCAGCTAAGCTTCAGCCTCTCTCCCACCAACACCAACGAAATGTTGCATTTCTCTGCCTGTCCTACAAGTATTTTAATGGTATATGCTCCGATGAACTAAAAACCCATGTATCTCCTCAATGTAAATACCTCTAACAAATCCGAGAAGCAGCAAAATCTCACCCCCTACACAGTAGGGATCCCCAGATGCCAGAAAGCCTTCTACTCTAATAGTTTCTTCCCCAGAACTGCTGGACTTTGGAATTCCCTTCCGGGTTCCTGCTTCCTCGATTGTACTGACATGCAGAAGTTCAAGTGTAATGTAAACAGATATTTTGCTGCTCAACTCCCTGATATTATGTCCCAGATAGTAGCCCCCTACATTAAAGTTGCACTATGCCTTGTTTGGGGTGAAAATGCAAAAAAAAAAAAGAAGTCTTTTTCAACTGTCAAATGTAAAAAAAACTGATATTGGGAAAACAACTCAAGGGAGACAATCTCTAACAAAGGGACGTAATTTATGACATATTTCATTTTTAGATAAACACTTTGTGTGTGTGTGTGTGTGTGTGTGTGTGTGTGTGTGTGTGTGTGTGCGTGTGTATGTGTGTGTGTGCATGTAAGACATGGATTTTAAATAAGGTTATTACTTTCTCCTTCTTGCTCAATATCACTATGTCAGGTTTAACAACACCATTTCTTAACTTTTTTTTTTTCAATTTTCTTTTCATTTTGTTATTGCTGGGATGGGCCATCCTACTGGATGGCATACATTCATGCGCTACTCCAGAGATTCTAATTGAGGTTTTTTTTTAAAGATGCTAACCATCCCTTTAAGCACAATTGTTTGTATCTGTCTTGCATTTGGTTTACCAGGTATATTTGCCAGGTAATTTTTAAAATTCTTTTTGCGTGAGCTCGACTGCTCTTATTACATGCTATTAAACTGTGCTCTTTTATTTAAATTAAAAAAAAAATTTTTTTTTAATGTACAGTAAAAAGGTTTAATTACTTTGCCTCCAAGATGTCTGCCTGTGCTTTTTTGCATGATAAACATCATTCCAAATCCTTATACTATTAAACCCTACCCAAATCCCTGTATACCCTAATGTATATTGATACTGTATTCTTGTAAGTATATCATATCTCCTGTTCCAACTGGACAACTAACCAATTGCTCTTCTCCCCAAGTTGCTATAAAATCCCATACTTTGCACGTACCTTGGGAGAGGGGTTTAGCTTCTGGCCCTTAACTTTAGAAGTTTGACCTTTTAAAAATCGATAAATACTAAACATCTATAGATTTCTATCGCTAAGGCATGCATTAGCTTAACTTATATCTATATTCTGCAGCTTATCTATAACTTTTATTTTTTTTATTCCTCAACACACACCTCCAAACACCTGGCCAATGGCAGGCACCAAGGCTAGTTGTAAAAAAAAAAAAGAAAAAAAAAATTACAGTAGATACTCGCCAGAGTGTAAAAATTAATAGTAGCTATTTTTCATATTCATTGCTGCACGAATTCCAATTTGGGTCGGCATGCATTATTTTGAAATTATAAAGTTGTGGTGTCAACGTATTAATACAATTAGCTCAAAGAGATCAATGGTCTCCCCCTACTTGATTTCGTTATGTGTTAAATTTATATCTTTTAAGAATAATGTTGCTGCTTTAAAAACCAACACCTTAGTTAAAAATTAACATATTTACTTTAATATGTAATGTTTAACTGGAGTATTGGTTTTATTTATATATGTTAATGAAAAGATTTTTTTTTTAATTTATCATACCTATATTGTCATCAAAACGGCTTACTTTCATTTAAATTAATAATACAACATATTCTGAAATAATAAATATAGGCTGTCCAAAAAGTTGCTGAAGAGTTTTGAACTTAAATAGATTCTTTATTTTTGATATCTTTCTGTAATTTTAACACAATCTGACTAGAACATTAGGAAATTAAAAAAAACGATGCAAAATTCAAACAATCTTTATTTATGAAAAATAATGTCTTTTAGATGATGCCCATTTTCAGCTTTGTATATTTGCGCTCTTTCTAAAACATTATTCCTAACAGATTGTAGAATCTCTTGATTGTGATTTAACTCTACTTATTTCGTTCCTCAAATTGGCAAACCTTGAAACGTTAAACCCTAAACCCTGCAAGAATTGAAGGAAAACATCAGGAATGAAATAAGGGAGTTAAATCGCCATCCATAGATTCTGCAATCTGTCATGAATAATGTTTTAGAAAGAGCACAAATATGCGAAGCTGAAAATGGGCAACATTTAAAAGACATTATTTTTCATAAATAAAGATTGTTTGAATTTTGCACGTTTAAAAAAAAATTCCCAATGTCTTAGTTAGATTGTGTTAAAATTACAGAAAGATATCATCAAAAATAAAGAATCTATTTAAATTCAAAACCCTTCGGTGACTTTTTGGACACCCCGTATATAGTACAAACAAATGGTTGAAAGACAATTATTTGTATGACTAATTAGCATAATTATTTTCAAATATAAATAATAAATGCTTGCTCTGTCAGTGGGGCATTAGAATACACCGACCGCCCCCCTGCAGAAAGTAAAAATCCTTCAATGGGGCCACCTGTTGACCGTGGGTGACGACCTGTAATGCTTAAGGACAAAATCCTGGTGGTTGAGCAGATCATGCTACAGGTATTACAGGATGGAACAATAAAATTGTCACCCTAGAACAGACAACATGATTCCATTTCCGTTTGATGAAAACCCGATTTTCTTTTTTTGTTTCAGACCATCTACTAGTTGGCCAGTTGTGTACAAATCCCAAGAGTGATAGGAGCCTTCTCTCATCTCTGGAAGTGACACAATGTTCAATGAGCGAGATCAGAGATGCACCGCTTTACAACTCATGCTCTCTACTGATCCAAATTATGACAACAGGATCATTGCCAGCACCCTCAAAATGAAAATCTAGATGTTTCAACACTTGAAGACATAGATCAACCAAGTTTCCGGCCATAATTATAGTCTTTGGTATGGTTTCGAGTGAGGGCCACATCATGCCACCCCATATCTTCAAAATTGGCTTGAAAGTAACACCAAAGTGTACCTGGATGTATTGAAGAGTGTGGTGATCCCCTGGTGCAATCAAGTGGCCACTGGCAGACTCTGAGTGCGACAGCAGGACTCAACGCCAGCCCCTAAGTCCAAAAAAGACCCAGGCTTGGCTTCAGAAGAAATGCTATGACTTTGTACCCTTCTCTCACTGGCCACTCCTCCTCCTCTCTCAACCTCAACCAACCGGACTACTTCATGCGGTCATATTTCAACATGACCTCCCACAACACCAAAGCCAGCCTGATCGCCTCCATCCACCAAGCTCCTGCTGGCAATTGGGAAAAGGTATTCTCCTAGTTCTGAACCCTTATCTAACAGTGATTAAGGTTGAAGGCGGTTCCATTGAGTAGATATCAGCTTTACTTCATAATCAAGTTACTTGAATTGATTTTTTCAACCGATTAACTTGACAAGCAACAAAGTCTCACTTCTACACTGTAGAGATCCCCAGATGCCAGAAAGCCTTCTACTTCCCTCAAACTGCTAAACTTTGGAATTCCCTCCCTGGTCCCTGCTTCGCTGACATGCAGAAGTTTGAGTGTAATGTTGACAGACATCTCGCTGCTAAACTCTGTACATAATGTCCCTGTAGTTTTGGTCTTAAATACTAGCCACTTACATCTGTTGGATATTGAACTGGGGCGACGCCAATGAAGTGGAGGTGTGCACATACAAACATTCCTGATGGATTTTTGATCTACATTCTTGTGTCCCATAAAAATTACCAGAATTGTAATTATCACAGAAAACAAAGAAAGGTTTACATTCCAGGTCGAGAGATTAGAATTGTGCAATGCAAAATAAAAAATAACAATGTAATATCTCATTGTATAATATTTTGATTGCAGAAGTTTTCTTCTGGACCAAAGTACCATTATAACCCTATACACTCCGGTTCGCATCCGTCGGATCCTGGTTCACGGGAGCATACTTGTGATGTACCTCTGGCCGTGTACGTCGCTCCCGGCTCACAGAACCATAGATGCAACCCAGCAGGGCTACATTCTTAATTGTCTAGTGGTGGAACCCTCAGGGTGACCAGACTCTCACTGGTCACTGAAAAATACCGCTCTGCTGCTCAGGGCACGCGAAACATGCATGACCCTAAGTCTGAGTGGCAACATTGTCTACTTCGGCTGTCGCTTTGACTTTGTGCTGGATCTGGTCTGTCTCTTCCATCGTCTGACGTCAGGGCATATCTGAAATAAACTGCATTTTCATTTAGGCCAGCAATCGTGAAACAAAGAAAACATCGGGGTCATTTTCTTATAAACCAAACAAAATAATTATTTATAAATCATTTTAAGATATTCAGGGTACACTTGTTTAAGGTCGAGTTCTTTGAGTTCCTAACAGCTTCGTGATGCAGGTTGTATAACTTAAGTTCATTTAGTTAATTTCCCAGCTAAGAACAAGAGTTTTTTAACTTAAAAGCGGGAGGCTAGCAAAAGACTCTTATTTCTAAAAAGACAATGGTTTTTATAAAATTGGCTTCTTCCTCCTGTCATTTGAAGATTAGTGTGCGACACAAAATGTATCTTATTGATATGTTTCCTCTGAATCTCTTTCCCATTATTTTATATTCTTTTTCTTTTCTTGTGAATTTCTTCTTTCTGTTTCGTAACCATATCTCTCTTTCCTCCCCCCCTTTTTTTCTTTGTCTTCAACTCAAACTACTTTTCTCTCAAAGAAACTGTATTATCTATCCAAACTAACTTATCAGCTAACTTGCATTTTCAAAGTTTTGTTTCCTGCTCACTTGATAGTCTGACACTGAAATACAACAGGTAGACCAAATGACATCTCCCAGACACCAAAGCAGACATTTTGAATCTTAATTATTGTACTTGTCTCCCTCAGTTAGTTATTTAAAATTCATTTTTACCAAACCCAACCAGAAAAACAATCCCTTGTTCCAAAGAATCCTATTACCATTTATATTTTCCTTTCATTGAAACAGATATTCTTCCGATGGATAGAACCTCATGAATATCTTGACCAAGTGTCAGCATGTCTCTCCCCAACCATACCTCATCCTCTCTCATCTTCATCTAGCTGAACGGGATCCCTGGTGTCGCCTGGGATCCCGTTACATCATACGTTTGCAACAGCAGATGCCACATACAAATTTATTATGTCTAGACTATTAGCCACTATCTTATGTAACTTTAAAACAATATTTTAGACACATTTAGACGTTATACTAAAATCCTACATTTCATCCTAGGAGCAATATCATCACAATCGCAGCCATCTTTAGAGGAAGTAGTTCCTATTTTTCCCTCTAAATATCAAGTCCTTCTACTGCCCTAAGTCAACACTGGGAGGAAATATACACATTATACATATATTATGCTTGCATCCTTCATAACTGGATCATAAACTTATTCATAGACATAACATAATCTTTCCTTTTTTTTATTCAATAACAATAAAGTCTCCCCAGACTGATTCTGCTCATTCTGATTGGCTGAGCTCTGACAAGCTCCTATATTCTGGATTAACGGTATTCGCATGCTAAACAAATGCTGACGTATTATTCAACTATGGCATCGCAATATTACCTACTTCTGAGTAAATTGTAAATTGCTACGTCCATTTTCTTACATTTTACGGCATCAATTTGTATTTCTTCTCCCTCTCTCTCATTCCCTATCTCTCTCTGTATAAATTCTTCCCAACTCTCTCACTCGCTTTTTACATTTCTTTTCATGTTGAAGTAAAAAAACATTTCACAGAGATACCGAAGAAAAAACAACAAACATTTATTTCCACTCTCTCTCTCATGCTTTGTACATTTATTCCAGTAATTATATTTTTTTCAAACAGTTACATTTTTTTAAAATGTACTTTATTTAAAATATACTTTATTTAAACCTGCACAATGTATTATGATCGTCACTGATTTAAAAATACATGTTTCAGCAATATCATCTACTGGGTGTGTACTTATGTTGTTTGAATTTAATGTTTTCTAAGCATATGTGAAATATTCACATTTTCAAACTGTTAAACTATTTTTACAGTTTTCTATATTTCATTTTTATTTTGTTTTCCCCCCCTTATAATAAAAATATAAAAAAATATGTAAACTTTTTATCAATTGATTTTTTTTTTTTTTATCGAGGAACAAACAAACACAGAGAAGAAATAAAATAAAATCCGATTTTACTTTTCTTTCTTTTTTATCTCAAGTAATTTATTACCGTTTTTCTTTCTCCCCATCTCGACACCAGCTTAAAAGTCTCTCACTTCTGCTCCACTACATGCTGGCCATAGACAGCCACTTCTTATATATCCACTTTTTTTAACTACACTCTTTTTTCTCCCTTCATTTTATACGTCCATCTCTTTCGGCTCCGACTTTGTTTTTCCCCGACCACGTGGTGCCCTGTTTTCTTTTTTTTCAGACGCAAGCCTGAGTACACTTGCCAATTTGCATACGCGTTCGAATGCTGCTTATACAATCGCTTGCCATCCATTCTTCGGCTGCTGCTATTTTCATATGTGCTCATATGCACTCTGTTACACTTCTACATTGAACGAACAAAATTTGAAAATTGAATTTCAAGTAAAACGAATGATACCTACATAATTGTCATATCACAAATAGTATCATATCCAAAAATTATGGAAAATGATAAAGTCGAAAAATAATTATTAATGAAAAACATATGTATGCTTCTTTCTTAATCTGCACGCCTGTGGAACTCTGTTCCGTCTGCCTGCTTCTCACCTGACTACAACCTGGATGTCTTCAAGTCCAACGTAAACAAATTCCTGATGACCCACCCCCTTAAGTAGACACTTTATTAAATCTCCACACTAACGTACTGTACTTACAATAACCCTTATCCCTGAGTGGCTTTCGGGCCTTGATAAGTGGTGACCACCTTTTTAAATAAATAAAAATAAAAAAATTTTCCGATAAAGTTTAGATGAGAATAAAAATTTATCTTTTTTTTTTAAATTTGAGAATAAAAATTTTCATTTATGTTTGTCAGATGACGTAAGCAAGAGAATTTAATTATCTCCCCTGTCAACTCATTTCTTTTTTAGTAAGTGTAATATTTGGCACAATTACATTGAGACAGCGGTTCTTGCCAGATCACTGAAGTTAAGCAATGATGAGTATGGCCAGTACCAGATGGGTGACCATTTGAGAAGGCTTGGCACTATGTACTGTACCGAGTTGTAGAAATTTCCAGGCTGGTATCTGGGAATGCTTTAACTCACGAGGGAAGATAGATACCCGAATCAAGACGGAAAGTGACGTGAAAATATGATTTTGCTTCATTTCAAAAATTTCCTTTTTCATTAATAATTATTTGTCTAACTGATCGTTTTTCATAAGTTTTGGATATATTACTATTTGCACTATGACAATTACATAGGTACTGTTTGTTTTACTTGAAATTCAATATTCTGAACTTTGTTCATTCAATATAGAAGCACGAACAGCTAGATTTTGGAATTCCCTCCCCGCTACCTGCCTACCTGACTGTACTGATATGCAGAAGTTTAAATGTTAGGGGTGAACATGAGTAAAAAAAAAAAGACAATAAAGTGTACGTTAGATTTAAACTTCTGCATATCAGGACATTCAGTCTTGTTAATCTTTCCTAGGCATGGTCCAAATAGTAGCTCCTTATGTACAAGTGGCGATATGCCTTGTTAGAGGTGAACATGAGTAAACAAAAAAAAAAAAAACAAAAAAAAAGACGATAAAGTGTATAATGATTTTACTAAATTTTTTTCTATGACCATATTTACAGTTAAAAAAAAAAAAAAATTTAGTTTTCTTGCATTTTATTTTTTTTGTCTGATCATATTGTCTTTGAAGTTTTTCATAATATTGTTATTGTCACATAAATTTTTTTTTGCACAAAAATATTGGAATCGCATATCTTTTTTTTGTTTTGTTTACAAAGGCATAACCACATTATCAAGGCCAAGAGGCCACTCGAGGATAAGAGTTAAAGAGTGTACAGTAGAAATTGGACAATATAGTAATCGTTAGTAATGGAAATTCGGTAAATATGTTAACTTATATGGAACGGCTCATCAAGAACTTGTTTACGTTAGACTTGAAGACAACCATATTGTACTCAGCCGGAAAGCAGGAAAACGGAAGACAGTTCCACAGGCGTGCAGTTCTAAGAAAGAAGCTTTGTTCATGGAATCTACGTTTAGGTTTAGGCACAGATATGGAATCTACGTTTAGGTTTAGGCACAGATAAAGAATTATTGATAGTGTTTTCAGCTAGACGAGTGTTTCTTGTGAAAGTTTGGTGAAGGGGGACCATAGACTGAAGCTCAGTCGAACACTTTCCATGAAAATAACGATACATCAGAGACAAACTCACAACATATCAATAAGATACATTTCGTGTCGCACACTAAAATGATTTTATGATCAAATTGTTTGGCGATATATAATCTGTATATCATTTAAAAACACCACAAACAAGTCCTCTGCATCCTTCCGTAAAACTTTCCGGCACATATGATCGAGGTGCGATTGAAATAATTCACCGTTCACACCTTTCATTTTCTTTACATTTTCCAATTTTGCTCTCCTGCCATATTTGCGGTTTGGTAATTTGACTCTCTGCCGAGACAGCAAATCCTTCACCAATTATGATAGGTTTAACGTCTTCTTTGTCAGTCATCTCGTCCTGCATACGCTTAGAAACTACAGCTGTGCACACATCTTGGCACATATTATACCAATCAGTTATTGTATTTAAAGACCTCCCCGTTAAAATTGACGTTATGCTCATTGGTACCTCCTTTACAAGATAAAACACAAGCTCTAATATCTCACACAGACTCAACTTACAATTGTAATTTATTATTTATGTCTGTGTAATGGAAGAAAGAGTTACCTTGTCGGACGGAACGTGAAGTCTGGCAACCTTTACGAGGGCAGCGGAGAACAGGCCTGTATTCTCTGCCTCTATCACGCTTTCTTTTATCCTACATGATGCTGCCACAACAATGACAAGGCGCTGTATCTTGCGGCATGTCCAGAAGGTGATTTTCGCGTAGGAATGCAACTGCCGCCTTTTCTGTCAGGATTATGTTTCTATAGAAATCTCTTAATAGCATTGTAGACAGTAGAATATTAAGTTGGCGGATCAGGTCAAGTTTAGAAACAGTTCAGTGATTGGGTCAAAAAAACGTTTTAGGCATTTGTTCATTATATTACTGTGGATTGTGAATACAGTAGAAGGAAAGAAGCAATGAGCTCTATAGTGGCAAAACATGTTAATCCTTTATGACCTGGTTGAACTAATTCGTTCAGTTATAAATAAATGAATATAACAGCATAAATAGTGGGGATTGATTCAAACACACCTTGTACATATTAGTTCAGTATCTAGGTAGATGCCAGATAACCTCCAGATTTCAGCTGTCCATTGCTTACATTCAGTATGCCGCCGTCTGCCTTAGAGAGTGGAGGATTTCGTTTGTTGTCATAAACATGTTTATGAAATGCAAAAATTCTCAGTGGTAGTTTAACTATTAAACTTCATAATTTTCCAGTTTGAAGACAATCATAGTGTCATTACCTTTTAAACTAACTAAAATTAACAATAAATATATTTTTTTAATCACCTACATCATAATTCAGGTCATAAAGGGTTAAAGATGTAAAATAAAAAATTCAATTTCTTTTTTCACTCCTGTCATCATTAGCCACTTAGCATATGATCCTATGAAGAAAAAAAAAAATTTTTAACCGAAAAGAATGAATTTCCCTTCAGCTTGAAATTTTTCAGGAAGGAGGAAAACAATGAATTGGAAGAGAATTCCAAAATCTGGTACTTACAAGGAAAAAACCTGCAACCATAGAAAGACGGTCTTATCCATGTGTTAAAGATGGTCTTTGCGTCCTTCTTATTTATTCTTCTACTTAATAAACGTTCCTGCTGCTATTCTCTTTTATGTTTTCTTGTTACTATGTTTTTACGGGTACTTTTAAAGTCTGTGTGTTCTTACATATGTGTGTGTGTGTGTGTGTGTGTGTGTGTGTGTGTGTGTGTTCTAGTCTTACACAGTTTCTTGCCTTGAAGGGTCTCGACATGTATGCGCAAATATATAATGTGTAGATACCTGCTTGTCATGTCCGGCGGATGATATCTTCTTGTTGCTAAGCTGCCATCTCATGGGGAGTGGTCACTGCTGCAGACAGACGCATTGATAACACAAGATGGATTTGAAGCTTCAATTCTTTTATTACAAGGCAAGCCTATATCTGGAACCCATGGTTGTCGGAGTCCCAAGATTTCCCGTCTACATTCTCTGCTACCCAAGACCAACTCCCCCATGTGGTCACCAACCGGAAATCTACGACCACAATTCTCGTTACCCCTAATTTCCGGTGCACATCACCCCTAATTTCCGGTGCATCTAACTAGGTTGACAAAAGGTGACTTGAGTTTGACGGATGTCAAATCTAGCCTTCTGTGACCCCACTAAACTCGCTGATGGGAATCGAAAATATACCTCCATAACTTACTATTTCTACAATTACCTAGATAGCATTTAAGCTGGGATTCCCAATATTACACATGGAGCCACAACAATATTTAGATGACGAAAGTTTTGAGTCAGCCAAGAATACACAAAAAATCTGGAACAAAAAGAGAAACTTCTTCAGTGAATTTCCAATAGAATCAAAAATTATAAATCACTAAGATTTGATTTCGCATTGATGTGACAAGGGTGTAAAAAGTTGAAGTAAGAGAGGGACCAATCAAAAGAGAGACTGGCTTCTGAATTGGGCCAAAGAGATGATCCAAGTGCTAAGATCATGCACAAACTGTAATTCTATAAAGCTTTTTGGATCCTGAAAAGAAATAAATTGTCAAAACTGTTAATGTAGAGAAAATTGCAGTGATTACGAAAATTACTTAAAAAATGTCAGAATGTCTGTGTGTTTTGTTAATACAGTTAACAAAAGTACCCAAAAAACCAAAATGACAATGTGCAGCTGATTTTATGTTCAGCAGTCATGCAAAAGTAACATAAATTCTCATCCTTCGTATGCAAATTAGATGCTGTTTAAAGAATGGGAGAGTTCATTTGAAGAAGGTGAGCCATGCATAGTTTCCACACTGAGGTGTGATCGATAATTTACTTGAGTCAACATAGAAGGCAAAAGAGAGAAAGAAGAAAACTACAGGATGGAACGATAAAATTGTCACCCTAGAAAAGACGACTTCATTCCATTTCCGTTTGATGAAAATCAGTTTTCTTTTTTTGTTGCAGACCATCTACTTGTGTACAAATCTCAAGAGTGATTGGAGCCTTCTATCATGTCTGAAAGTGACACAATGTTCAACGAATGAGACTGGAGATGCGTCACTGTACAGCTCATGCTCTACCAATTCAAGTTATGACAACAGGACCATTGCCAGCACCCTCAAAATGCAAATCCGGACGATTCAACGCTTGATAAAGCTTGCAGCTACAGTTATGGTCTTTGGTGTGGTTTCAAGCAAGGGCCACATCATCATGCCACTTCACATCTTCGAAGTCAGTTTGAAAGTCAACACCAAAATGTACCTGAATGTGCAGAAGAGTGTGGTGATCCCCTAGTGCAATCAGGTGGCTGCTGGCAGACCCTGGGTGTGGCAGCAGAACTTAGCGTTAGCCCACAAGTCCAAAGAAACCTAAGCTTGGCTTCAGAAGGAGTGCTATGACTTTGTACCCTTCTCTCACTGGCCCCCTTCCTTCCTCAACCTCGACTACTCTGTTTATTTATACATCAAGAACATCACCAACATGACCTCTCACAACACCAAAGCCAGCCTGATCACTGCCATCCACTGAGCTTGTGGTAAAGGCATGCTCCCAGTTCTGATTCCGTATCGAGGTGATGATTGAGGCTACACTGAATAGATGTCAGCTCTATTACATAAGCAAGTTAACTAAATTGATTTTTTTCAATAAAATTTTAAAAATAAAGTTGTAGTGTTGTTTCCTTTAGAATGACAAATTTATTGTTCCACCGTGTACAATTAGGAAGAAAATATACATCTATATTAATACAATAAAAATGAGATCTGTACATCTGTACAGTTACCCATTGAGCTCGAGTGACATTGTTTGAATCAGGAAAAAGTGAGTTTGCAAAGGCAGTTTAAAAAAAGGTCTTTTCCTGTTTGCTATATCTCCATCTCTTCTCCATCTATGGGTTGAATAGTGTTAATATCTATATACTATTATATAAAACGAACTTTGTGTGTGTGTATGTGTGTGTGTTCGTTCCTTATGAACTTGGAAATGACTGAGCCAATTTTTTTTTTTTAATTTCACACAAAGGTACTTGCCTGGGAGTGTCCTTATGTAGGTGTTTCATCGGAATGCATCCGATAAGTATCGAAAATAAAAAAATAAAAAAAAAAACGATTAAAGAAGGAAGTCCCATTTTGAATAAAGTTAACACTTTTATACAACCTAACATCGCAAGTGCATTTGAGAAGTTTCATCACCGCACAAGCAGAAAGGCCCATCCTATAAAATCAACTGTAGGTTCTTTTATAAGACAGAGATTTGTTCAAACTGAATGTTTCTTTTTAGAGCACAATTGAACCATGATACTTGACTTTTGCACGTTTAACTTTAATTCAAGTGATGATGTAAAATTAATTACATAAAATCAACAGTTGGTTCTTTAATAAGACAGGGGTGCGTTTGAAATGAATGTTTCTGTTTAGAGCACAACTGAACCATGATACTTGACTTTTGCATTTTAAACTTTAAGTGAAGCCATTATTTACAGATAATTTTATAAAATCAACAATGGATTCTTTACAGTGCAATGTAGACTACAATGTATTGTAGACTGTCACTCTGGGGAGGCATGTGAAGCTTCCTTCCAGTACATTGCGGGGAGTGGGGATCCCTAACTGGAGCAGACAATCAATCAATTTGATTAAAAAATGGGTGATTTCACGGATTTTGATGACAATAAAAGTATGGGAGAAAATTTGTGGATCCTCATTCATTCCCGGCCAATGTCTGATCTTACTAGTAGGCGTAACCGTCAAAATGGTCGATCCTCAAATCATGCTTGCTAACAGTTTAAATGATGTATTTGGGCCCTAATAATACAAAAAAAATAATTTTTGCAAAAATCCTGAAAAATTCAGTGATTGCCCGCTCATTTTCGAGCAGTGGTGACCCAAAATAGGAAAATTGACCCAAACAAGCAATATCAATAAAAATGTCTACTTAAACGCAATAAAAGAGGGTTATTTGTTGGTAGGTAATAAAAACTGATATACCAGCATAATTTTTCAACACTTTTAGATTGTTTGGAATTTTACAGGGCCAAAACATGGTAAAAAATAGCCTAAAATAGTCAAAATTTGCATCAAATCTCTGAATGTGGGCATCAATAGTGTACTGAACTAGTCATCAGATATCTCAAATGGCTTAAAAACTGTTAGATGAAGAAAATTCATGTCAGTAAAATTCTTTAACAGTTTTGCAATTTACAAATTCTAGCTCTCTTTGAGAAGAAAGTTAAACAATATGAAGCGCTGGAGAACATCAATCCGAGGCTTAAATCTTTCTTTCAGGGAAAGAATACAACAGTTGAAGCTGGTATTGAAGCACTGTTGAATTGGGTTTCCCAGAAAGGTTCAGCAAAGCCATCCTCCCATGGAAAAACCTTTGATTTCATGTTTTCAGCCTACTGAAAAACCTATAAAAGTTGTCAATTTAACGTTAAATGTTGATTGGTTCGATGTTTTTGTTTTACGGCATATCAACCCTTTTCAATGCCGAATCCAAAGATTTTGAAGAAAAATTTTTTAATAGAATATATTTGTTGTTTTCAAGTCGGTTTCTGTTTAACCCATAGTTGGGACCCTAACAGGTACTACCACTCCGGGTCAGAGTGGACTTGGGAGCAATGGCAATTAAAGGGTGGCTCCACACTCCACAAAGCCCACAAGCTAGGGGTCTCACCACTGGATACAGTTTAAGGTCATATTCAGGATCTTGGTAAATGTTGAGTTGCAGTTTAAATAATAGAATACTGTAAATAAATATATTTAAAAAATATGTCAAATAAAATGTTTCTTTGAAAGATATTGTATGTGAAAATTTGGTGATTCTTACATATTATAACGAAAGTTATCTTTATGATTACTATTAAGAGTATTATTTTTATTATCATTATATTTTTTTTTGGGGGGGGGAATGTAGTAGTATGGTACACCAGTTAGCGGCCATGCCATGAAATGACAATAACTACCTTAAAAGAGCAATAACAACCATGGATGAAAGTGCCCGCCACTATATGACAGTGAATAACAGCGGAAGACAAGCAATATGCTGACAGTGCTCGCCATTGCCATAAAGTGATAGTAACTACAGTCAATTTCATTTCAAAGCAGTTCACTGAACTCTGACGCTGGTTATGATCAAGATTTGCAAAGAAGCCCAGTGAAAATGCAATTATCCACCTCAAGTTCATTTAAGAGCAATCCAATGAAAGCAGAAAACGCTCATGGCTGCCATTGACCAACATTGTATGCCAGGAACTGTCTGTGAGAGTTGTAAAGACAGCCAAGGTCCACCAGTAAATGCCTCAATACAGCATTAACTACCAGTGATCATCCACTAGAGGCCAATATTGCCCATGGCCACCAGTGACCAACACTGTATGCTGGAAACCGACAGTGACAGCTGTAATGACAGTTCCACTAGTAAATGCCTCAATACAGCACTAAATGCCAGTGATCATCACTCCCTTCCAATAGAGGCTGATCCTGATCATGGCCACCAGTGAATTCCAGTTGCAAAGGTAGCCAGAGCCCACAAGTAAACACAAATAATCACCCTAAAACAGTATTAATCGTTAGTAACCAATAACGATGGTAATCACAGTCAGTGGCTTCTGCTAGCTAGCATTGCTAGACAATGTCAGACAGTAGAAGCCAGATGATTTAATTTGGGTAATGGTCGCCAATGCCTGTTATTTTCCAAGGCCAGCAGTAGCCCCCACTAACAACAGTAGTTTAATTTTTTTTTTTTGAGTGAGGGGGGGGGTCAGAACTCTTACTAAATCTATTCTGGCTTTGTGATATACAGAGTAGAAAAATAAAATTATCACCCTAAAACAACACTACAGCTTTATTTTAAAACTTTTATTGAAAAAATAAATTTAGGTAACTTGATTATGTAGCAGAGCTGACATCTATTCAATGTAGCTGCCTTCAGCCTTAATCATGGCCTAAATATGGGTCCAGAACTGGGAGCATGCCTTTTCCACAAGCGCTGATAGGAGCTCAGTGAATATTAGGTGGATGGCGGAGTTCAGGCTAACTTTACTATTGTGGGAGGTCATGTTGGTGATGTTCTCGACAGATGACTAAATGAAGTAGTCCAGCAGGTTAAGGTCAGGGAAATAGGGGGGGGCAGTAAGAGAAGGGTACACAGTCATAGCACTGTCTGGGTCTGTTTGAATTTGTGAGCTCGCACCAAGTTCTGCTGCCACACCCGAGGTCTGCCAGCAGTCACCTGACTGAACCAGGGGATCACCACACTCTTCAGCACATCTAGGTACACTTTGGTGTTGACTTTCAAGCTAAATTTGAAGATGTGAGGTGACATGATGTGGCCCTCGCTTGAAACCACACCAAAGACCATAACCATGGGTCGTAGGATGCATTGAGCTGTGCCCTCAAGCATTGAACTATCCATATTCGCATTTTGACGGTGCTGGCAATGGTCCTGTTGGCATAACTTGGATCGTTAAAGAGCACAAGTTGTACAGGGGCACATCTCCGATCTTGCTCGTTCAACATTGTGTCACTTTCAGACATGATAGAAGGCTCCTATTGCTCTTGGGATTTGTACACAACTGGCCAATTAGTAGATGGTCTGCAGCAAAAAAAGAAAACCAGTTTTCATTAAATAGAAATGGAATCAAGTTGCTTTTTTTTTTTTTTTAGGGCGACAATTTTATCGTTCCACCCTGTACTTCCAACGGGCAATGCCGGTACATGGGTCCTGTTGGTTTATTATATTTAAATACAAGATTGAAATTGAACAAACAAGAAATTGTGGAACGTACTGGGGTGGGATCGCCAAATTGACTAATACCATCTATTTCCTATGACGTAGACAACAAGCAATGGTTCTAGTAAATTAATATGCTTGATCGCTTGAATCGTTGCTTTTCTGTTTCAGGAACCTGCGCCTCATTTTCTAGAACTCATTAGAAAATAACAAAGCCAATAAGTTTCAGCACAGTAAAAATTGGAAGCCCATTTAAAATAATAACTTTTAACACACCTTTTAAAAGAGGGGCATTAGACAATAATGAAAACGTGGTCAAAAAAAAAAACAAATATATAACAAATAACTGTTACCAAAGGCAAGATAAGTTACTCTTCCACTTCACCTACCTGGATAAGTTTTTGGTATTTTAACTTATTTTAAAGCGCTAATTAAGTTTGAAACAAAAGTTGCTGAGTTAAAACGACAACAAAGATGGTGGACACGAGGCTGCTACCTTTAGAGTATTGAGAATTGCTCAACACTTGAAAACAAAAAATACTGATAGAAATCCATGCAATAAAGTTATTAGGTGGATTTTATCAATATTTTGTTTAATTTTCAAGTTTTGAATGATTTTCACAGCTCTGACATGTCGGCTACCTTATTTTAACTTTGACATGTAAAACTACTTGTGTCTTAAACGGAGTAAACTAGACACCTCCACAGTTGTGTGTAAAATGTCATCATTTCGTGTTAACTACTGCCGGAGTCAATTTCTTTGGATGGGCATTGGCGCTATAATAGTTAATTGAAGTAACGTTTTTTTTTTTGCTATTGGATTTTCATATTTAAATTGAAAAACAAATAGATTTTTTTTAACAAACTACACAGACGAGAGTTAATAAAATAAAATTAATTTTAATGCCTTCTGCTAACACTTACGTATCTAAAGATAATGTTGCTTATAGGCCTTTGTACTTTTTTGAAAAAAGCGCAAAAAAATAAAGATCATCCGCTATCATTTTAAATAATCAAATCAAAATGAATTTTTTTAAGGTTGATTTTGGATTTGCAATTTTTATTATCTCAAGAGTCATATATTCTATTATTTTTTTAATATTCGAAACCTGTTATAAAAACAATCTTTGTTTAAACTCTCTCCTCTGATCTTGAGCACGTAGTACAATGGGGCAAGGAGTGGCTGGTTACTTTTAATGCATCTAAAACCAAGCTTCTCTCTTTACATCATCAACATTCTGACCCACATCTGGCATCAATTGAAATGAATGGCTCTCGTCTTCAGGAGGCCTCAAGTTTTGACAAGCTTCTTGGCTTGACCATTACTCCTGATCTTAAATGGAACACGTACATCAAATCTGTTGCCAAGGCCGCTGGAAAAATGGTGGGATCTTTCTATCGATCCTGTAGATATCTCACTGCTGATGCTATTCTCTATCTATATAAGAGCCAGGTACGTCCAAGGATGGAATACTGTTGCCATATCTGGGCAGGAGCTGCTAGAAAGGACTTGGCCTGCCTTGATAGAGTTCAAAATAGACTTCGTAGCCTCGTAGGAGATGTCCTTTTCTCTTCCTTGCAACCTCTATTTCACAGAAGAGATGTTGCGAGTTTGTCCCTGATGTATCGTTATTTTCATGGAAAGTGTTCGACTGAGCTTCAATCTATGGTCCCCCCTCGCCAAACTTTCACAAGAAACACTCGTCTAGCTGTAAACACTATAAAAAATTCCCCCCACTCTTTATCTGTGCCTAAACCTAAACGTAGATTCCATGAACAGAGCTTCTTTCTTAGAACTGCACGCCTGTGGAATTGTCTTCCATTTTCCTGCTTTCCGGCTGACTACAATATGGTTGTCTTTAAGTCTAACGTAAATAAGTTCTTGATGAGCCGTTCCATATAAGTTATCAAATTTACCAAATTTTCATTACTAACGATTACTATATTGTCCAATTTCTAATGTACACTCTTTAACCCTTATCCTTGAGTGGCCTCTTGGCCTTGATAATGTGGTGATGCCTATGTAAAAAAACAAAAAACAAAACAAAAAAAAACTTCATATCGCGGAATATTGGAATTTAATATAATTTAAAGCTTTTTAAAAATAATTATTTTTTAGAATTCTGTTTTTTTTTGTTGTTGTTGTAATTCAAATAATTACATTACAGAGAAAAAAATTATCAAGAAAAAGTGTTTATTTTTTAAATATAATAATATTGATTATATTCAATTTTATTTACAAATTTAAGTTAAGTGAAATAAATAACGGGTTTCTTTTTATTAGGCACCGCCAAAAATGGCCGAAAAATCAGGTTGTTGTTGTTTTTTAAAACGAAATTACATTTATTAAAATCCATTATTTCTGAGTAACTTTTTTTTTCCAGAAAGATAAAACCCTGAATTTTATCATATAGAAAGCAGAATAATGTAAAACTTTTTCTACTATTTTTAATTAAATTTGAAATGTTAAATTTTCCCCAAAAGTTAACAATTAGTGTTTTTTGTTTTGCACAAAAAACGTATATAAATAGTTTAAAAAAAAAAAAAAAGAAGGTTTTTGAAAGAATTAATTTTTTATTTCTTGTCTAACTAAGATTTAGGGTGATTTTTCTCTGAGAATATGCAAAAATATTATAATATAAGTACCTGGATTTCAAATAATTCCACTTATTCATATAGGCAACCAGTTACTTCGAGTCGATTTGATTACTGTTTACATTTGTTCTTGATAAAAAGCAAACTACGGAAGACCAAAAAGCCAAAAAAAAAAACAAACTTATTTTTCAGTGACGAAAATTTCAATGTATTATTAACGCTGAGGCTGGCCAGTACCAGATGGGTGACCATTTGTATGAGTTTGGTTTTTAATGTGTATGTGTGTGGGGGCCAGGATCTCCAAAATGGGGAGGGGGGGGGCAATTTAAAGCAAAATAAAAAAAAATATTTCAGCGCGTTTGGTCCACCGTAGTCGAAAGGCGGCAAACGTTTCCAAACTTGATCGAAAAAATAATATTTTTAACACAAAGGGCACAATATTTATCAATTTTTTTTTTTGTATCAATTCTTCAAAGCATGCCCTGTTTAATAATGGTCATGCATTATTCGGCTCGCTAAAAAGAAATTGTTAATTTATTTATCAAAGATTTTAAAATGGCTTTTTTCGTATAAATATTAACAATTTTTTTTTTGTTTTGCTTAACTTAAATTAATTATTTTACTTAACATATTCACCGAATTTCACACTCCAAAACTCAAAAGCGGGATAATTAAACACAATCGAAGTTCTGATATTCAGACATCAAAATAAGGTATGCAAACAAGTCTTTTTTTTTTTTTTTTTTTTTTTTTTTAATCTATAATCCCGTCCCTTACAACAACATAATATGTTTTGTTCAGTTTCAGATGATTATTTTAAGCATATTTGGAACCTCCTCAAAACAAGGGGGGTTTTGTAAGCAAAAAAAAAAAAAAATATATATATATATATATATATATATATATATTGTTTATGAAAAATAAGTACACTGTTATAAAGTTCATTCTTCGCTTAATAATCGCTGAAAATTTCGTATTGATTGGATATATACCTGATTTTTGGTAGATTTTTAAAAAGACGGTCCGTCAAAAAGTACTTACCTGCCCCCCCCCCTCCAGTTTTGGCGGTGCCTACTTTTTATATATAAAAATAACTATTTTTTAATCATTTGATCTTTTCAGCTTTAAAAAATGTTGAAATTTTTATGGACCTACATTTATTTTGTTTAGTTTTCGTAACATGAAATATGGGGTAGGGTGGCGTAGAACACACACACAAATCCTCTACACCTACTTTTAGTATGTAAGTTTGTATAATAATGAATAAATATCGAAAATTTCAGGAAAATATAATTATTATTTGATTTTTGCTAGATTTTTAAAACATGGGTGTGTTTACGGCTTCAAAAACATCACTACATAGAACGGTGTTTTAAAGCGTCGATAATGTAAACACGACTTTTGTCTCGCATTTTCATTATTATACTGTAAAATTAAAAAAAAATATTAGCAGTTTATTTGAATCTTCTTCTTGTAAATGGTAAAAATGTTAGGATGATAATATTAAATTAGTTACATCGTGTTACATACAAGGGGGGGGGTTAAAACTGTGGCGCGCGTTGGAGGTACCTAGAGTAAACACTTTAAAATAAGTTAAAACACCTAAAAGTTATACAGTTAGGTAGAAGAGTAACTTATCTGGCCTTTGATAAGATTTATTTTTTATATATCTGCCGTTTGCGAACTTTTATGTTCTGTTGTCTATTAGCTACACAAGAAGAAAACAATAATACTTCCGATAAATGATGGGGACAATATAAATAATAAGAATTATGAGCATGCGTAAAAATAAAGTTAAACGCGATTCTCGAAAAGACGAGAATTGAAGTAACATTTTAAAATAATGATTATTAATATATAAAAAATGACATAACCATTTGTAATATTTTGTTTAATATTTAAATACTATATAAAAATCTTAACCGATTAACCTTACAAAAATATTTAGAAATGTTTACAATTACCATATAAGGTAAAGAAGCGTGCGTGTCAAATCCATGCCGTCGTCTAATAGTAGTTGTCGAGGAATTTTATTTATTTTTTGTTGCTATTTCTTTCTTTGTGAAGAAATTACGCCTTTTGTTAATTTTTAACGGTCAAGGTTTCGTTTATTATACGTTTTAGTAATTTGTAGTGAAATTAAAGTTGTTTTTGTCTTTTCACCTTGATTTTGCTTGTTTTCTATTGCGTTTTTATTATATTTATTTTTTCATTCAAAGCCGGTATGTCAGATTGCCCAATGAAACAGTTCGTTACATACGCGCGAAGGCTTTTATTCATTCTTAACCCCTCTGTATATATGTATGTAGCCTCTCTTCCCCGCTCCATCATTGTATGTAAAGTCTCTTCCTCTCACTATCCCTTTATGTTAAAGCCCCTCTCTATGTATGTACAGTCACGACCCCCGTAAAGCAAGCCTGTCCAAGAAGTCTCGCTTATCTGCTGATGTCAGAGCTGTTGGTAATATGTCACGCCTAAACAAATAAACAAAACGCTTCGAAAAGAACGATTACACACTACACGTAGACGTATGAGGTTGATAATTTCTGTCTTAAATTATTTAATCTTTGATCTCGTGATTGTTGGTATTAAAAAAAAAGAAAAAAAAACATATTGCTGGTTTTCTTGATATGTCTGCATTGCTTGACTGCGTATGTAACTCCCCTTCCAAAAAAAAAAAAAAAAAAAACACTAAACAAACAAAAAACCTTTTCACAATTAAAATAAAAATCGAATTTTAATCTTTAAAATTCAATGCTATGCTTATTTACTTTTAATGCAGAAACCCCAACTTTTCTTTTAAAATTAATTCTTTTCATTTCTTTTTTAATTAATGTTGAATAAAGTTGTTTCAATCGTGTTCTTTATTTTTCGTATTTTAAATATATTTTAAAAAGTTTTCTACGCTTAAAAAAAAAAAATATCGACAGTGTGTTCGCCAATCTTATTTGCTTACCACATGCATGACGTCATTTTCATTGATTAGGCCTGCCTACTTTATGGAGGACGTGATACAGTTTTTCCCTCTCACTGTTAATTCTTCGCTTTTATCACTCTATGTGCACACACACACACACACACACACACACTCTCTCTCTCTCTCTCTCTCTGTCTACGTAAAGTCGCTCCCTCATACCATCCCTCACTGTTAATCACTCTCCTTCAACACCCCCCTCTTTATGTGTATAGTCTCCCCTTCACCCACTCCGTCTTTGTATCTTATTCACTTGAAATACCGTCGCCCCATTTTTCTTCCCCACAACCGCTGTCACCAGTCTGAGTCAAAAGTTCACTCTTTGCGAATCTCTCTCATTTCTTCTTACCTTTCGGAGGATCACAAATATATTATTTAGGGAGACGCGCAAAACAAACAACGACCCTTATAAAACAAAACAAAACAAAACAGCGTTTGGCATAAAATTATAAACAAACAAACAAAACTTACCAAAATGAGCAAACGTTGTGCTAAATGCGAGAAGCCGGTCTACCCTATAGAAGAATTAAAATGCTTAGACAAGGTAAGACAGTTAATAAAAAAAAAAAAAAAAAAAAAGCAAGAAAACCAAACTGATATTTCTATCCTTTGCCCTTCCCCCGCTGTAAGCGGAAAAAAAATTAAACAAATATAATTTTTCTTCGTGCAGTACACCTCCAGAATTTAAAATGGATGGAAAAATTAACTTTTCTTAAAAAATTTATAACGGACTCACTTTATATACATAAAAAAAAAAAAATAATCACTCAGTTCTTGACCACAAAACGGGTAACCATTTTCTTCGCAATTCCAAAATAGCAGCTATTAAAATATTTGTATTGAACACTAATTGCATATTTTATTTTTCTCGTATTGTCATCCCAGACTTAAGGTTAATTGATGTTATAATTTTTTAATTGTTTTCGATTGAAACGTGGTTACCTGTTCTGTCTTACGCTATGTGTTCAAGAATTGGCCCAGCAATAAGTTTGTGTTTAGGAAATGGGTGATCATTTTACGTTAAAGTGAACCCAACCCCACTCTAAAGTTTCAAATTTTATTTTGAATTAAGGGATTTCAGAGTTTCAGGCTTAATTACACACACACATTATATTGATAGCGTGGGAGCAAAGGGTATAAATTTGGAGAAAGGTTCAGTTGATTCAATCTTTTTAGACATTTTTTTTTATCATTGTCTACGTAGTACAGTTGCAAAATTAACTAATATTTTATTCTATAATGCATATGAATAAAAATGTTTTCAACATAAAATGTTTACATTTTTTCCCCCTCGCATTCTTTTAAGACCCTTGTTTAGTGTTTCAACTTAAAGTTGAAACACTAAACAGGGGTCTTAATAATTTTTTAAAAATATCTATTCCGCAATGACATGTATTTTGTAACTTTTTCTGGTGCTAGTGCACTAGTGCAGAGAGTGATTCGCGCGATTTTTAAAATCGTATTTCCAAGTTTAATTAAAGCTTTGATATATATTTTTTTTATTCAATTGTAAGGTTGAAGTATAGAATAGGTACAAAACACCCTCCCCTCCCCATGTTAAGAATGGCTTTTTAAATAACGTTATTATTTACGTCCGGATCACCCTCTGCACTAGTACCCTCTTATAAGGAAATGTTTTTGACCCTCCCTTTTGGTTTGCGATAACGATGTTTACATTTAAAAGAAATTTAAGTTCCTTAATACAATAGTTGCGCGGTAAACCACGATTTTCGACAACCAGTTTAATTTTAGCCCGAAATGACCGGCTTAGAGATATGAAAATCACTTTCGAATGTAAAATGTTAAGTATGTTTTAAGGAAGACAGACCCTTTTCGCTAAACTCAATAATTTTTTGTTGTAATTTTCCTACTGGGGTTATTTTGTGATTTTTGGAATTTATACTAATTTCGGCATGACACGTAAGTGCGTAACAATGTTTTCACCTGAAACGCGTTGGTTTAAAAAGAAAACTATTATGTTATCGTTTTGTTGTCCGTAATTTCTGTTTAGAATTAGTTTAAAAGCAAAATTTAAGTTCTGTTCAAGCCTATCATGTAAAAAGAAACCTTTTTATTTTTTTTAGGCGCGCCACTATTCTACTAAAGAATCGGTTTTGCTTCAACTTGTCTTTGTTAAAAATCATTAGTTAAATATGTTCGTATCCAAAAGCAAGAAAAATCACATTAAATAAAATAAAACTTGTCTTTTAATAGGAGAATGATACAGATTGTGTATGGACAACTGTGTGCATTGAAGAAAAAAAAGAACGGGTACTTATGTATTTGTTACCATGCTGAAATGTTATTTTGAAAGCCATTCTTAAGATGGAGAAGGGAGGATGTTTTGTAACTATTCTGTACTTTCACCTAACAATTAAAAAAAAAAAAAGTATCGTGAAACTTGGCTTTAACTTCAAAATGCTATTTAAAAAATAGCGCGGTAACATAAGTGCATAAAAACCAACAACAAAAAAAAAGGCTTTAGTTCTTTAAATCTGTACACTGAAAGAAAATTCTGTATTAAAAAAAATGGTCTTGTGTGCCATTTTTGTTTCTGATTGAAATAAACAATAACGAAAACTGAAACGAATTTAAAAAATCCCATTTAAAAACAGTTGTAAACATTTTGAATTATTTTTTCTTCCTGAGCAACGCCGAATAAATACCAGTTTATATATTTGAATCGGATTCTCTTATATTAAAAATTACGGTGTGTGTTTCTAGTTCAAATGTATTGAACTCAAAAAAACAGGATTGATTTTTTTTTTAAAGGTGCTCAGTACATATGTACAGAGCTATTATAAGTGAAATTTTAAAAATACCAGAAAAACCCAACGCAGATTTAATCTACGTTTCGACGATTTTAACATTCTAATATTAATGTTGTCGAAACGTAGATTAATCCACTTTTATTTTATTTATTTATTTATTTTTTTCTGGTGCTTATTTTACTTACAAAACAAGTGAACTTTTGTTCACCCTCATACCACTGAGACGTAAAGGGATTACTGTGACTAAGGATGGGGGGCACTGTTTGTATAGCTATTTGTTCACATTACATTTAATTTTCTGTTTGTACAGTTTATATACATTAGTTGCGTTGCCCGTCTAAAGAATAAAAATATTGTCATGATTACAATTTTTATGAACAAGTTTTTAAAACGTTTTAATTTTCCCTTATTCTGTTAGCATTCATCAATAAAAACGTGATTCAATACATTTATCAAAGTTACTTATAGACAAGAAACACGAAATGTTTTCTCGGTTTTAGAAAAAAAAATCTGAATTTTAATCCAAATGTTAATATTTGCTTTATAACGTTAAAATGTCGTTTACGTTAAACTAGCTGTCCATATCCAGCATTGCCCGGGAATACTGACTTGTTTTTCATTAAAAAAAAAAAATGTTCATTTTTTTTTAATTAGGGTTTTGAAAGGTAAATTTATTTTACAGCATTGTTTAGTCATTAAGTTAATTGAATCACAAATTGTTATAAAACTACAACTCGTGTTTTCGTCTTTATAAAATTATTCGATCTAAATAGCTTCCAAACATACTTATCTTGTAATTTAATAAGGATTTGATATGAAATTTAAAGCCAGATATAATTTTCTAGGCGACAATTTAAATGCGTCAAATTCCTTTCAAATATCTACGAAGTAATTTTGTTTTTCAACTATTAACAAAACCTTACAATTGACTGACTTGGAAACGGAAATGCATTCTGGTGGATTTAGTTTCCTATTTATATATATATATATATATATTTTTTTTTTTTGTAAAACTAGGATTAAGAGAAATATCTTGCGTTATTGAATTTTTAGATCTTTATATAGAATAAATTGCTATTTTTTTTTTTTTTTTTTTTTGCTACGATTTTCAAGTTATATTCAATTTTTATGGTATTTTTAAGTTGTTAGGTGAAAGTACATAGTTAAGACCCCCCCTCCATGTTTAGAATGGCTTTCTAAATAGTGGTATTTCAGCACGGTCCGTATTCTGTATAAGTACGTTTTTTTTTATTTGTTTTTAATTTCAATAAATGTGACTACAAATAATTGTAGTCGCGGGAAAAACACCCATAAAGACATACGTGAAGTTGTTTTGTATTTATTAATATAGATAATAAAATCTTGGAGAATTATGGTAAAATTTTCTGAAATATTTTAAAGTCTAGTCATAAAACTGAAAGTATCTTTAACATGACTAGTGAAATTGTTTCGTTTTTTTTTTTTTCCTTTTGAATCAATCGTAGGTTTCTTTGTTTTGCTTAAATCAATAAATGATCACATCAAAATACTAAGTAAATTAGATGAATTCCTATTCAAAAGAAAATGTAAAAAAAAAACAAACAAACTCATTTTATATTCTAAAAAGTAGAATCAAAAAAGGAAGCCGGCATCTTGGTGGCTCCCTTCTACTTAAGGGGTAGGAAAATGGATCCCTTAAGGACTCGAGGAGAAGGATATAATCCCATATTTTTTTTTTAATTTTGAAGTTATAATTCTAATGTAAACGTTAGTAAATTTACGTAATTTAAATGTGGTTTTATTATATGAATAAAAACAAACAAAAAAACAAATTGTTGTTGATTGTATCGACGTCAACCGGTATCTTATGCCCCCCTTCCTCTCCAATTATTTGGGGGCAAAGGGGGTTAAAAATTAAATTTAAAGTAATGAACATTAAAGTTAACTTAAAAGAAATATTTTTTGAAATAGGACAGGTGCGCATATATATTTTTGTGTTATTAGTCATTTTAACTTGCATAACAAAATGATTTGTCATTAATAAGGGGGAGTGGAAATATATCTAGGCTCATGATAAGGAGGGTGTTTCAGGCATGATCATCATCATCGTTATAATCAAAAGTAAGTTGGTGAGGGTCGGGGGTCGCCATATACGGT
Organism: Euprymna scolopes; assembly: GCF_053919585.1. Classification (NCBI taxonomy): domain Eukaryota; kingdom Metazoa; phylum Mollusca; class Cephalopoda; order Sepiida; family Sepiolidae; genus Euprymna; species Euprymna scolopes. The sequence continues at coordinate 34,101,935 of NC_136516.1, forward strand.
ATGTGGCCGCCTTCTACTACGTGAGGTTTGTTACATGTGCAACTGTGTGTGTGATTTGATGTCCCCATTCTTTCAAAATGACCTGACTTTGACGATTCATTTAAACGAAAGAATGATTCTATCAAAAATATTTGGATTTGATTACAAAACGAATTAATATATTTAATTAATATAAGTATATTATTGTAGATGGCATTACCCCCTCCCCTCAAAAACATGCCGTTCTTCCTCTCGATCATGATGATAAACTAAGATATTTTGGTGTTTTAAAAAATTCTAGTTTTTTTTTATATTAAAATAAAATTAATACAATTTATTGTGTTGTATGTTTCTCGTTTCTACGTGACTTGCGTTTTAAAATTTTTCTTTTTTTTTTTTAAATATTGGTAATTTATTGAAATACAACAAAAATGCAATGCATGAAAAAATATTTCAAATATTATGAAAGATAAATTAAGTGCCAAATTGAATCCGTCAGAATGCATTTCGGTTTCGTCGCAAACAAGTCAGACATTTAAATTATTTTGTTCCGTTGAAATATATTAATTCTGTGTCCCTTCGAAATCTGAAAGGAATTTTGGAAATATTTAAAACTGAAAGCGAAAATAATTCCTGGTTTTTAGAGTTGAAAGTTTTGGCAGCACTAGCACAACAGCAACAGCACACATATACACGTGTTTAAGTAGATTTAAAACAATGTTACTGCAATAAAGAATTCTAGTTTTATAACATTTTGAAGCTAAATTACTAATGTTGGAGTAATCAATATTGTAATAATTAAATTACAATGTCAAATTCTATTAAAAAAAAAAAAAAAAAAAAAACGGCGGGCGGGTAGGTACAGCTAAATATGTTAATTTTAATTTCATTCATATAGACATAATACGCAAAAGCTGTATTGGTGTTAAGTGCCCGTTTCTATAATAATAATAATAATAATAATAATATATCAACCTATACTAGTTGTTGGTGTAGTCTACTTCTAATAGTAGTTGTTTAAATAATAAGTCTCGTGTCGTTGCCAGGTTACGTTATTTCTTGGCTATGAAAATAATTTAAGAATTCCCCGAAATCTTTGCATAATGAAACTATCGTTTCTCGCCTGTACGTGAAATTTCATAAATACACATTAAATTATCTTTTTGTTAACAATGGAATCATTTTAAGAAGGAAAAAAACTAAAACGAATAAAAGGTTCTTATTTAGAATTCCACCTAATTAAAAAATACGTGATTTTTGGGATATGATATTTCCATTCCGTGACGGGTACGTATATCAAAGATTTTTCTGTAATGTTATTTATTTATTTATTTATTTTAATAAAGTTGAATAAGAATCAAAAAATAATGTTTAAACGTGACTATATTTTGAATTGTATTTCTTTTAAAACATCTACCCGGCAATACGTATCCACCCGAGCATTAGCAATGCCGAATAAATACAACTGGTTTTAAATTAATGGGCTTTATTTTATTTACTTTTTTTTTGGGGGGGGGTATAAGTTGTAGATGAATGAATTGAAATAAGTTATTTAAAATAATTAACATAAACTGAATTTTCGGTTCTTATTCAACCTAATTAAAAAGTAAAATAAAAATCACAGAAAATTCTTTATAATCTACGTCACGGAACAGAAAAAGGAATGTCATATTCCAAAAGTAAAAGGATTTTTATAATTTTTTAAACGATTTAAAGTGATCAATGCGAAATCGATAGCATTACAAGGCTGATCTCGCAAGTTTGAATTTTTGTGGACTCGTCTATCCATTTTTTTTTTTTTTTTTTTTTTTTTTTTTTTTTTTTTTTAAGATAACGACGCGAGACAGTCCCTTTTTTCTTATTCATAAATTTGATTTTTTAAGTTAAAACAAACAAAACTACTTGATCAATTTACGTGATTTTTGTAATGACATTTTCGTTCTATAATCGGTTTGTACGTCAAAGATTTTTTTCTGTATTTTCAGTATAATTCTAAATATTAAATAAAAACCATTACTTTCATTTTCTTTGACGTATGGAACATTTTTTAAAACTAGGTGTTCCTACCCGGCGTTCATTTTTGTTTAGGCATTTTGTAAATTTTCAACTTATTTTTATATTTTTTACTGAAGTAGGATTTTTAAAGTGAAATTTTAACGTTACCGTAAACCCGAAAAGATTTTCTATTCGATAGTTTTAAAGGTTTCCAAATTCCTTCCAAATTCCGAAGGTTCAGTTTTTTTTTTTTTTTTTTTTTTTCACCGAATTAAATGGTTGACTTGTTTACGAAAAAACAGAAATGCGTTATGGTGGATTTAATTTGAATTTCCTATTTAAAAAAAGGTTAATTGTTTTAGTAATTTACGCTATTGTATTTTAATTAACTATTATTTAGTTAATATCGAAATAGGATAAGTCACATAGATACGAGAAACACGTGAGAAATGATCGCATAGTTGTAATGAAATCTTTTAAACTTTTATAAACGGTTGAAAAGATATCTTCAGTTTTATTTTGAATCGGGTTTTATTTTTATTTTTTTATTTTATTTATTTATTTATTTTATTTTTTTTGACAACACAGCAGATGTAAGTGTTAGTCATTACTCATCTGCTATGCGGCACACATGATCCGTCTCCTCAAGAGACCCTTTTTTGTTTCATGGGAGGGGGGGTAAATGAGTCGATATTTAATGAAATTATGTTACAATTATCGGAAACGTGTTGGTGGTAGTACTATCCTTGTTCACGGCACCAAATAATTGGACGATTTAAGAACCCTACTAAAACCATTAAAGAATCTCAAATTATTCCTTGTCAATTTCGAAATTTTGCTGAGTACTATTTCTTATTGATTAATTAAAAAAAAAAAAGATCGTAATGTTTATTTCGATAGTTTTAAAATTAATTAAAAAAAATTATTCGAAATTTAAGAAAATTATTCTATTACGGGGTTCCTTTTGTACTACAGCGGCACATTCGAGAATTTATTTTGGGTTTGTATATCACAATCAAGGGAGCAACTACCTACTTGATTTTTTTTCTAATTGACACTTTAAATGCTCAAAGTAACTTTCTTCACAAGCCTTTAGTTTGATTTGTGTTTTTGAGAGTAATTTTTGACTGGAGTTAGTTTAACGGCAAAAAAGATTTCTGGTTCATTTCCTGCCTCAATTCAGCTTAAACGTATCGTATCAAATTGCCGTAACGTTGTGGTTTGATCTCGTTAGAGAAAGAATAATGAAAAACACTCATTGCATCGTAGGATTCTTTTCTACGACAGGGACGTGTTACTGTTCGAGAATTCAGTTTTTCTTGGGGTTTAGGTCAGGATCATCACTAAAATATAAATTACTTTGACTCAAAACTTTTAAACTAGTTCATAATTTTTGACTCTATTCTGATATTACACTTTATCTTTCCATGTTCTTTTTTAATGAGGCAATTTAAATTTTGGGGCATCTGACTTTTCCCTACATTCAAAATCGATCTTGTCTAACTTTGACCTCGTAAATAAAGGAAGCAACTTTATTCCTTAATCGACAGTTTAAAGGCTTCAAAATTACTTTAGAACGCTTACGTAGTAAAACAGGTGCCGGCCATTTTAAAAACATTAACAATGACTGATTTGTGTAATTTGTGTATATATCGTGACCCTTCGAAATGAGAAAATGTTTTAAACATTTTTCCGTTGTCAGTTATTGAAAAATAATTTCTGGCTTTAATTAAAATTTACCCCACCCCAATGGTTCACTTCGTGTCCCTAAACCGGAGTAAAGCATGGATTTTCGAACGGAATCTCGTCTTATTAAAAAGAACATTTGCATGGTGATTTCGTCTGGCTAAAGGAAGAATAATGAAACTATTTCTTTCTGTATTAGGATTGCCAAAAATTTTATTCATTTTATTTGATTCAAGCGCATGGTGTTCCTTACTACTACTACTACTACTACTACTACTACTTCCATTGACATTCCAAACCGGTGAATGAATCCGTTCATTTTTTTTGAATGATCAACTATGTGAAAGGGCAGCCTGAAAAATCCCTCCGCAAAAAAAAAAAAAAAAATTAAACAAACGAAAAATGGTTAGAAATTGAAAATAAAGGGCACTTTTATTTTTTAAGAAAAAATCTGATGAGAAATTTATTTTTTTGGTGAGCTGAGCGGCTCAATTATACACTCCTATCCAATAACCTCCCGCTCCTCCCGCGCGCCCTTAAAAATGTCAATTGTTCAGGGGCCTTTTTTTTTTTTTTTTTTTTTACAATAGCATTTTTTTTATGGTCCATCAAATGATATATTTATAACAGAATTTGATCTGTGTATTGACAGGTGTTAATAGTATAAATATCCGCGCAACAACGTGGGAGTGTGTGGGAGGGAGGATAGTTGTAAAGAAAGGGAGATACCGAAACTGGTATTAATAAAATTGTCAACTCCTCACATGTGTGTGGGTGTTTCTCGACTTGACACGACTTTAAAATTATTTCTTTTTACTCTAAATTAGTTCACGTAATACCAGAAAAAATCCTATTAAAATTTTATTTTTTATGAAATCCACCGTAGTGCATACTACATCTCGGCTTCTTCGTAAATAAGTGATTGTAATCTTTTTTTAATATTAAAAAATATCTCGTGACCCTTCAGAATTTGAAATTAATTTGGAAGCATTTAAACTTGTATTTTTTTTATTTATTTTTTTAGCAAATCAAAGCTTGAAAATATTCGAAGCTATTTTACACCCAATTTTATAAATTGAAATAAAATTTCACTGAATAGTTTGAACTGAAATGTTATAAAGAATAATTAATAATTTTAATAATTAGACAATCTATAGTAATATTTAGATTTAATTTAAAAAAATAATTTAGTTCAAAAGAAAACGGGATAGTTGAAAGAAAAGCAATGCAAACAAAAACGAAAGTAAAGACTCTCGGGCAACGCCGAATAGTTACAAGCATTAACAGATATATCATTGCGAAAGAATCTTGAATATTTTTGTTCCCTCTCTATCTTTAGTGGGTGGTTGGAAGAATAAGTGCGGGTGTGTATCCTCATCATACCTGGGTGTGACTAGGTATGACGATAGTAACTACTGGTTGTAGTGAGAATTGTTAAGGAAGGTTGTATCACAGGTTTAGTAGTTTTAAACCTGTTAACTGTTCATTTCACAGTGGCAGATCATGTTTCTTCTTTTCACAAGTAGGAAGATATTTCTCGTTTTGTTAGCTTCCTTCCTAAAAAAAAAAAAAAAAAAATTTTAGGTGGTCTGGGGGAAAGCAACACTTTTGCTTTTTTTTTTTTATTATTCAAATATTTTAAAAGAATAAAATCAAACTAGTTTCGATTTATTTGCTTTATTACGAAACCTTTATTTTCAATAGGGGGATGGTATCCATCTCTATTTAAAAATAACAAAAATGAGGCAAGGCACTTTTAAGATAGATCAAAATACCGGTCTAGTTCTGTCTTCACGAATGACGGAACTTTAGGTGGAACTCATCCCTTATAAAAAATGAGATAAGGCCTGAGAGTATGAGCTTCTGAGAGGGAACTGATACTATACTCTGATTCCAGCCTGAAGGCCGAATAACGATTGCCTTGCTAGCATATAGCGTTCAGATTGAAGTATGTATACTTTTTTGTGTGGGAGGAGGCCTGAGGAGGATATTCTCATTTAATGATTTGGGAAGTCTGAACTTCCCAAATCATTAAATTTTCTTTTAGAAGAAATTAGTTCACTTCGGGTAGGCCGAGGCATTTCGACTGTGGAATGCCGACCAGAAGGAGGGGGTAACGCAAAATTTGCACCTACCCAGAGTGCCCATCCCCTTCTTTTTTGTGAGCTTGATTCTTCCTGAGTTAAAGTGACCTTTTGGCTAACTTTTCTGTAATAATGTGATGAACAGGAACTTATCTCTTGAATTTTTTACAAGTAGTTTGTTGATATTCCATTCTAATTCAACAAATTATTTTAAGGGGGTGGGATGTTCTTTAATCCAAAAATAACATTTTTGGCTGACAGACGGCGTGTTCTCCATCCGAATTATCGATTTAAGCATCACCATATTTTCAGACTAAACATTTAAATGTGTTTTGAAATTGATATGGTCAGTTTTTTAGGTGTGGGTTCAGTTTACATAAATTTAATGTTAAATAACCTCCAGTTTCTCGTAAAATTTTTTTTATTTTTTTAAAATTGAAACATGTGAATTTGTTAAATTGATAATGGCCAATCATAATTTATGGCAACTCGAAGGCTTCCTTTGGATTAGCTAGTACATCAAAGTGTATTGACAGGGTACCATCCTTTCCCAGGACTACTCTATTTACCCTTGATCCTTCAGCTTATAATGACGAGTTTTTAGGAAGGGGGCATAAAGTATTTATTTACTTATTTTTAAATCTTTAGTATGACTTGACAAAGAATTGAACCCGGGTTTCCTAGCCGATTAGTGACCACTCTAACATTATACCAAGTGGGCAGGTGGTTTAAAAGTTCAAAAACATCATAATTGACTTTTGCTTATAAATTTTAATTCTAGCTAGTAATTATTTTCAAATCAACAGTTTAAAGGCTTTAAAATCACTTTAGAATTTCTCACAAGCATGGAGGAGAGAGCCTTTTGTAATGTGTATGGCATATTTTCAGAAATCCTGTTTAGTTTCCATTCTTACTCTTTAATATTTTAAAGTGATTGTGGAGCCATTAAACTGGAGATGTTTTCACTCACAAGTGATCAAATCAAATGGCTTTTTATACATTCGTGGAGTGTTTATATGTGATAAGCCTTTTGTTCTTTGTATCATTGCTTGTTCACTTTGCCATTCTTGTGTGGCTGTGTTATCGACTGTTTATCTAAGACTAGCCTGAGTGCCCGGCATTGCCTGGGTGTTTGGAGGTGTGTTGAGCCGATAAAAAAGTGGCAGTAAACAGGCAGGCTCGAACCCGTACCACGAAGGAGGAAAAGAATGTGAAGAAAAACATGTCTTCGCCGTTGAGTCCCTCGCCAAACCGAAAGTGGCGAAGGTTTAAAGAACAGGGGTATGCTACTCCCCACCCTACATTAAATAAAAAATTCCATCCAAAAGTTTGTGCAGATTATAGTTTGATCAAAATATTCGAGAGTTATCCAAGATACGCCTGAAGAAAGACGGAGGTTACATTAACCGAAACGTTGTGCAAATAACATTCAAGATGAGAACAGTAGTCCGAATAATCCAAATGAAACTTTTTTTTTTTTTCTTACATAGGCATCACCACTTATCAAGGCCAAGAGGCCACTCGAGGATGAGTTAAAGAATGTACAGTAGAAATTAGACAATATAGTAATCATTAATAATGGAAATTCGGTAAATTTGTTAACTTATATGGAATGGTTCATCAAAAACTTGTTTACGTTAGACTTGAAAACAACCATATTGTAGTCAGCTGGAAAGGAGGAAAACGGAAGATAATTCCACAGGCATGCAGTTCTAAGAAAGAAGCTTTGTTCATGAAATCTACGTTTAGGTTTAGGCACAGGTAAAGAGTAGGAAAAATTAGTGATAGTGTTTTCTGCAAGACAGGTGTTCCTTGTGAAAGTCTGGCGAGGGGAGACCATAGATTAGAGCTCAGCCGAGCACTTGCCATTAAAATAACGATAAAGCAGAGACAAACTCGCAACATCTTTTATGAGAAAGAGGTTGATATAAGTAATAAATACTATTCTAACAAAAAGACTTTGCAGCTCATTCGTAGAAACTCGGATTTATTTCTCTACCATGCGAAATGATTGAGTTTTGTCCAGTATAACATTTAATCTCATGCAGTTTATCTTTTGCTTTGTTTATTACTACAATAGTTGCACAGTTAAAAAATGGTTTACCTTTGATTAAGTGCACAGCACAAATGAACCATGATACTTGATGCTTGCTGAAAAAATGTTAATTAGATCAGTTACATGGTAGGGACCCTATGCCATTAAATTAGCTGGTGTGAATTTTGATAAAAGGTCGCACTTAGTGCATGTCAGGATAACTTAGCTGCAAACCGAATCGTACCCAGAGAAAAGTGAAGCGAAGGTGAGCTGGGAAAACAGTCAAACTCTGTAGACAAAACAAAAAATCAAACAATCACGATATGACGAGCGTTTTTAAACAAAGCTTTCTAATCAGTCTTGCTCTGAAAGTCAAGCAGATGAGACACTACTAATTAATATGAAATAGTCTAAGGCAAATATCACTTCAATGTTTGTCTGTCTGAGTCTCAATCGTCAAATTAGAGAACTAAACGAAATAATTTTAGTTATATAATTCTCTCCAATAAAACCTTGAACTTTGTAAAATCTTTGTTTTTCACTTATGAGAAGTATCATTCATCTATATAAATCTCATCTGTGTTTAAATGTAGGTTTGTTTGCATGTCTGCCTAAAACTTTCAACAGAGGTGACGGATTTTCACAAGATCGATATAGTTTGGAAGCTCGACTCTTCAGACAACAAATTGGCTAAAAAATGTTAATTTCTTCCCCCTCAACTTGGCACTTTTCTACAAGGAGGGATCGCTTTTTTTGCCAATATTTTTGAAAGTCATCCCCTCTTTTCGATTGACTAGCCTTAATTTAAACCATCTGCTGAAATATTGTAAACACAACACTCAAAATGAAACGACAGTTCAAATAGTCTTAAAATTTATTTTTTTCTCTTGTGTTCACCCGAAACAAGACATGTGGCCATTTGGACATAAGGGGCTACTATTTAGGATGATGTTTAAGGGAGAAGAGTAAGATGTTGGTTTATGTTACTTTTAAATTTCTGCATGTTAGTACAGTCAGGGAAGCAGGTAGCAAGAAAAGAAATTTTGAAGTGTAGCTGTCCGAGAGAAGAAACTATTAGAGTAAAAAGCTTTCCAGCATTTACGAACCTTTTCAATGAATGCGTGTGATTTTGTTGCTAAGCAGGTTTGTTGGTGGGTATGTATGTCAAGGGAGCACAAGTGCAATAATTTCATGGGAGCACATTACTTGTAAAGCAGGTACAGAGATACAACATTGCAGTGATGGGACAGGAGTCTGAGCTTAGTTTGGGACCTGTTAGATTAGACTCTTTTCCCTTGTCCAAAAAGGGAGACTAGCAGTAGATGCACCAGTCATAATGTGACAATAATACCTCATGCGTGGGTGAATGGTGGCTTTGTAAAGGTACAGGATACTCTCAGGTGTGAGTAATCTTCTAGCACAATAGAAGGAACCCATCTTTACAGCAGCCTTTGCAATGTCCTCAATGTATTTGTTCCATTTCATATTGCTTGTGAATATGAAGCCAAGAAGTTTGACTGAAGAACTCTTAGATAAGGTATTATTAGTCATAACTATCTGTGGTTGGGAAGACTTCTTGTAATTAAAGGAGAGCAGCTTAATTTTAGTAGCATTAAATGTTACCATTTATGGCCCCATTCGACTATGGTCTGGAGGTCGTTTACTAAGGATTCTGCCATTGTTTTAGATTTGTGTACATCCGTTTTTCTCGCGGGAAGCAAAACTCAGCAAGGCATTTGTTGTTGAGTTTGGAAGGTATGGGGGCTAGCTCAGCTGAGCATTTCTTAATTAGTATAGCAGGAATGAGGTCAGGCCAACATGCCTTGGAGGAATCTAGGTCTTTTATGCTATCGTGGACATGAGAGATGATTTTCAGATCATAAAGTGTGACCAGTCTACATAGGGAAATTTTGGAGGGAGTTGTTTGTTGAGTCTTAGGTGGAATTGGAGGCGAATTGCAGGGTTAGCAGTTCTGCCTTCTCGGTTACTATGCATATGGCCTTCTGGTTGTTGAATAGTGGAGGAATTACGGATTGTCTCTTTTTTTTAACTACACTATTATAAATTTTCCCAAAATCACAAATTCCTATCTTCTGCGACTCTATGCGTTTCCTGGTTATTTCAGCATGCCTTCTTTTGGCTGTGGCTATTTCACTCTTACAATGATTTCTAGCATCTATATATTTTTTTATCAATTTGTACTTATGATTGGCAAAACGATGGAATGCAGGCTCTCTTTGTGCAATGGGAGCTGCATAGTTTGTAGTGAACTATTTTTTTTTTAAATTTTTATAAGGGAATCACCATTTATCATGGCTCAAAAGCCACTTGAGAAAAAGGGTTAATCAATGTAAGGTGGTAATGTAATCGTTCATGGTGTAGCTTGGGTAGAATTTGGATTAAGGGAATGACTCAAGAACTTGTTTACACTGGACTTGAAGGCTAACATATTGTAGTCAGCTGGGAAGCAGGCCAGTGGAACAGTGTTCCGCAGGCAGGCAGTTCTAGGGAAGAAGCTTTGTTCAAGCATCTGTATTTAGATTTAGGCACAAATAAAGAAGCTAGAAAGCTATCAGAAAGAAAGGATAAGAATAATTGAGAGGGCATTACCAGCTATTTTATAGTTTTGTTCACTGGAATTCTTGGTGGATTTGATTCTTTCGACATCTACAACAATTTCTTTTTTCATTGCATTTTGACAGGTATGTAAACATGCACTAGTTGGTTACTTGCTATAATACTTCTGTGTGAGAATGTGCTCCAATGTCTGATTTGTACCATTCGTTTGTCTTATTGGTACAACTGTTCAGCAGGAAGAGAAAAGATATTGGTTGATGGGGGCATCTGTATTCTGATGGCTTTTCAGTCAGCCCTTTTCTAGTACCTTGTTTTCAGTAACTGCTCCTCAGCTTGGGGGGGGGGTGAGATTTAAGGGTGATTTCTACTGATACCACTATATGGTCTGCGTTTTGAAGTGGTGTATGGGCATTAGTCGCACAGTCCTCTGGTACTATGGTAAGAAATATGTCTAGAAGTGAAGTTTGCTAGTGTTCATGATCTTGGAGGCAGGCCGGGAACATGACTGTCTGTGTAATGAAATGAGCTACAGAGAACCTATCAGAAACCAAGCCAATTTTTATGGTGAACATTAAAGCCACCAAATGCATGTACTTGAGCATTAATATTTAAGAGTGCTGCATTTATACTATCGGAGACCTGATCGATTTGGGTACAGTCCTGGCTTAAGGGAGAAGGTAGAGAAAGTATAAGTAATGAACATACTGTTGAACGGCTAGTCAAAAGCACATGAAGGTCTGATTATCTGATCTAAGACCTTGTTCTCTAGTCAAGGGGAGGGTGCTATGAATACGTGCATATATCTGTTGGTCCTTACATCAGAGAGGGAGATGTCCCATCATGTTAAAATAGTAAGGAGGAGTGTAGGTAGTTTCATTTAGTGCTAACATATCCTTTGGAGTTCACCAAGAGGTAAAGCTTTACATCATCTAGGTTACTTAACCATGGATATTTGTGAATATGAACCTCAAAGGGGGAGGCAAATTGGTTTTGTATTGGTGGTTGTTTGGTTTGATCGTTATATTTATTTGGGTTATCATTTCATTACGTTTTTGTTTAGTTTCAGGTTGGGAATAGAGTTGGGCAAAGTGGGTCAGTTTTGATGTCCAGTATGCATACACAAGTACTCCATTAGCAGTCTTGTCTAAAAGGTTCTGGCTTTATGAAACCCCGTTGGAGATAGCAGTAGGGTCCCTTTTCATGTGTAACATGGCACTACAACTATCCTGATATTATACAACTGATGATAGAGCAGTTGCTCCAAGCGCTACCAAAGAGTTCTGGTTCCTCTAGTGTCAGTCGGAAACAGCAGCCAGACAAACTGTCAAACAGGTACTCTCAACTTCTCGGACAAGAACAGCCAGACCAGCTGAGTGAACACAAGTAGCATGCAAGGACACTCAATTTGTTCAGTTTGTGAGAGAAGCAAATTAGGAATGAGGGGGAATGGCGTTCATTGTCCTAGTCGGGGACAGGGTGGCTCTGGTGAGTCCCAGGTATTGTACTTCTGTGCCTGGCTAATAGACCAAGGTGTGTGAAAGCCGAACGATAAGCAGAACCTATTTACTCTTTAAACGATTTAGGTTTGCAAACCGGAGAACTTGTTCTAGTCACCAGCTCTATCTTGCTTTAAGTTTTGCTCTGTTCTAAATAAGTGTAGAATTGGAGATAGATTCCCCTCAAATAATGAGAAATTGTATATTAAGTATGGTAAGGAAAGCAATCTGTTTTTAGTAATTAGTTTTAAAGTATCTGGATATTTAAGGAAAATACAAAGCAAATAAACAAGAAATGGTGGGATTAGATTTACATATAGAGGTTTCGTACATCACAGAGGTAAATGTACTTAACTTGAAATTCTTCTAGCAACCCATGATGGTCCAGTTAGCATATCAGTGTTGCCACGTGAATATGAATTATTAATCCTCATCTAAAAACGATTCAGAAAAAATATTCTATCAATATCAAAATTTTTATCATTAACAGAGGAAAAACAATGTGGAATGCTGTAATTAAATACATTCTCTTCTGTTCATAAATTCCTCCACTACATGATGCAGTACAGTATAGAAATTTATTAGAAAGTTCCGCTTGGGAAGTGGCTGGGATGCTCAATGTGTAATGTTACATGACCCACATGTATGCAGACTGTCGCAAGGAAACAAAGATAAGGAAAGAATTCAACTCGCTTTTTTTCAGTTGAATCAAGACATTTATTTACAGGTAATTCTAAAATAACGCCTTGTCTCTTGTTTCTTCTTGTACTCCAATATGCTTAAACAAGACTCTGCCATGTCGAACACGTGGTACTCTGCCTTTGTTTGACCATGTTTGGGACACCTCTTTCCCTGTCATTCTCGGGCCACGTGTGTAATATATCTATTTCTGTCCATGTTTTTCTTTTTTTATAATCTTTTCTTTGCTTCTTCCTTGCTGTGACATCACCTCGCACACAGCTCAGTTATTTGCATATGTTGGCTGTCCTACAGCTGCTGCTGCCATACGTGCATCTGTGCTCTTACAAATTGAGGAGATCCCACTTTCAGTGGAGTTGGATGTTTGGGATACCTCCCCAAAGCTTAGTATTCTCTGACCGAGCAGTTTTATCTCTCAAAGGCGTACTTTTCAGTTTAGACACACCGGACATGCCCGATTGTTTGCGTTGTAATTGTGCAAAAGAAGAAAGAACTGAGCATTCCTTCAGCTATAACAAACTTTGATTGTTCTAGAGTTATGTTGACAAGGAGACGGCTCATATTGATCCCAAGCAGTTGGTACTACTGGATGCTGCATATGTGAATGACAGTGTTGACCCTATCATGGGCTAGAAAGAAATTAATGGGATTTCTTGCAATCCTGACTGTAGCTGAAATAGTGGTGTTAGGGATTGTAAACTCCACTCCCATTTCATTTCCTCTAACGTATGTGTTCTTGCTGGACATATATAAACAGACAACATTTTACATTTAAAATTATAAAAATTGAAGAAAAAAAAATGTTAATATGGAGTCCAGGGGTGGGAGCAAGAATACACAGGAGTCATCATTCATTCCCAGGCAACACCAGGAATGTCTGCTCATAATAGTATGACTGACATTTTAAATTTAAAGTTTTTGCTAGTATTTTAGATTCAAAATTATTGCCATTAATATTTGTGCTGGAATTCTACTGGTAGTATTTTGTTTGAAATGACATCTGGAATCTAAAACCTTTTTCTTCCTTTCTTCAATCATTTTGATGATGAAAATTTCGGGGGTGGTGGTGGAATCTGCAGATTTTTCTATCCAGTCAATTTTTATCCATAAATTACTTGAACAATTTGTAGATCCTTTGTTATTGCAGATGATTTTTAGTTGCATCCACAAATTTTTATTAGACGTTCAGTCGGTCTGTTCTCTTCCTGGTTAAAATAGAATTTTCATCGTTAAACATGTGTATTGAATGTGCACATCTTATTTTAAATCTGTCCATACGTCTGCAATTGGCTGTTTGTCACACTTGAATATATAATAGCATTTTTGACTGTCGGTCATGCTTGTGTATGTGACAGCATTTTTTTGTCTGTCAGTCATGCTCGAGTTTGAAATCATTCATGGCAGTAGTAATTCTGTTATTCCATAATAAATCACATCAACATGGCGTCACATTCTTTTATAAACATTTAAAATATCTTTAAAAATCATGCTATTCATTATTTTTATTAAAATATAATTATCCACTGACACGTGTTTCGTCGTCTACGACTCATCAGAGTGGCTGAATCTAGCGAGATTCGAAATTAGGACCTCATGATACTGCTCGACTACTGAATGTATGCACTTTTGTATAAATAATTGAATTCGTTCAAAGAGTATCGCTAACAAAAACAAATAAAAACATCTGCTATTCATTAGATATTTAATGTTCTTTTAGCGGCAATATCGTTTTTACTGATCGGTGCTGCTCTAATTTGAAATTTCATTTTCATATTTTTACTAAATGAGCATATAAAACAGGACTCCCAATCTCTTCTTTCTTCTAGATATATGTGTGTTCTTCTATTGCAAAGGTTATGAAATTAGAAATGAATAAGCTTGCTGTAATGCTGAATTAGCCTAAGATTTTCAGTTTTCAGGAAATAGTTACCTCCTTGTTATGAATTGTTCTCAGTTCTTTTTAGCAAAACTCAATTTTAACTAATTGTCTTTTAAGTTTAAAAAGTCAAGTATCATGGTTCAGTTGTGCTTTAAACAGAAGCTTTCATTTAAGGTATACTCCTGTCATATCAAAGAACCTGCTGTTGATTTTTCTATGCTGGCCCTTTCTGTTTGTTTGATATAAAAACTTATTAAATGCACTTGTGATGTTAGGCTGTATAAAGTGTTACCTTTGGTTAAAATTGCGTATTCTTTCTTAATCAGATTTTTTTGATCATCGATACTTGGACATTCCGATACAAAACCTATCTAAGAACACTGCCAGATACATAAAGTACATTTATGTGAAATTTTGTAAAAAATCAGCTTGGACATTTTGGAGTCCATAGGGAACTCCCTCTTTCATACACACAGTTCCTTTTATATAAGTATGTATGTATGAGAGAGTAGGGATGGCAATACACGTTTTGATATCCTGACATTTTAGTTGTCACCATCAGTATCAGCATTTTTTTGTAATCTTCCAAATGCGTCCCTGCTCTATGCTTCTCAAACATGGACCCTGTACTGGTCACATGTGAAACAGCTTAAGAGGTTTCATCAGTACTGCTTTAGGCACTTCCTTGGTTTAAAGTGGGACGGTTTTGTTCTTAATAAATGTCTTAAGTAACGCCAAAACCATCAGTATTGCTACCATTGTCATTAAGAACTAGATGCGTTGGGCGGGTCATTTTGTCTGGCTTGATGACTATTGACTCCCAAAACAGTTGTTTTATGGTGAGCTTCTTGTTGGCAAAAGACCCCAGCATAAACCCAATAAACGTTTTTGTAATAGCATCAAGGAGTTTGGTGAACTTTCATGTTCCTGTTGGGAGTTCCTAGCATCTGATCGCAAGCAGTGTAGGGCACTGATATACAGAGGTGCAGAACACTTTGAAGTGGCCAAGATAGACTGAGCAAAGCTCAAGAGAGCATGTAGGAAACACCAAGCCTTGCCACCCAATCATGAAGATCTCTGAATCTGTGAGGTGTTGTCCAAGGCAGGCCTCGTTAATCACATGAAAGTGCATGATAACAAGTTCCATTGCTGTTGGTTTCATCCAAACCAATAACCGTCATCAGTGTCATGTCTGTTTGAGGGTGTGCAAGTCACTGGCAGGACTGAAAAGTCATCTTCGGACACATGTCGGTTCAGTGACTGAGAGTGACACTCGTCTGACATGACGTTGCAATCATCATCATATACACACACACGCACACACACACACACACACACACACACACACACACACACACACACTTTTTGTTTTTGAACATGAGCATGTTTCGGCCAGTTACAAGTAATTAAACCTCTTCAGGTGATATTGCTTATACAAAATAGTCCATAATTAAAATTGAAAAAAAAAATTCACAATACATATTAATCAGATTAGTTACATGATATTTAATAATAAAATAAGCTAATGGCAATTAAATAAGTGGAAAAAAAAGAAAAGGAATAAAATAAAGATATATAAAACAGATGAATCACAGTCTCTTCTAATTTCTTGTATACTAGCATTTCAGTCCGGCCTTGCCTGGGTGTTTGGAGGTGTATGTTGAGCAAAAAAAAAAAGTGGTAGTAGGAAGGCAGGCTCAAATCCGTACCGTGAAAGAGTTAAAGAATGGGGAAAAACGTGACATCTTTGCTGTTACGACCACCGCCAAACTGGAAGTAACGTAGGTTTAAATTAAGGCTAGACAATCGAAAAGAAGGGATGACTTTCGAAAATATCGGTGAAAAAAAGCGACCCCCCTCCCCTGTAAAAAAGTGTCCAGTTGAAGGTGAAGACATTAATGTTTTTAGCCAATTTTTCGATATTTGTCATCTGAAAGGTCGAGCTTCAAAAATATACTGATCTTGTAAAAATTCATCGCCTGTCGAAAGTTTTAGGCATACATACATACATACCTTTATATATTGGCAACTCAAATTTTCGACCCAAACCGATAAAAAACTTGCCCTATCTCTGAATACCCTTTATGTAAAATTTCAAATGTTTAAACCAGAAATTGTCTGAGTAATTTGGTAGAGACGAAGCGGTCAAATTTTTTAAAACTTTGACCCCTATTATAACCTTAACATTTATTGTTTTTGGCTCAAATCAAGTTAAGTTAGATCCATGTCAAGTAATCTATATCTAAAATTTGAAGTGTTTAGACCCAAAATTGGCAGAGGAGTTTGGTAGAGTTCTCAAAGGTCAAATCGTTGAACTTTGAGCCCTTAACAGCCAAATTTCTGACCGAAAACGGATTACAAAGATTTTGTGAAATCTGACTACCCTGTATATCAAATTTCAAGTCTTTAGACTGAAAATTGACAGTTATTGTGTAGGGAAATGTACACACACACACATGCACACACTTTATCTTTTATAGATATATAGATATGTGTATGTTCTTGTATGGCAAAGAGTTATAATGGCGTTTACCTTGGCTGCATTAAGCAGGGTCTTTATTTTTCTCTCTGACCTACACAACGATCCAAATCATGGCGACGAATGCATAACAATCCTGAACAGTATTGCGCAATAACCGACCACCTGTAGATCAGAGAGCTCAGTTAAGTCCTCCTGAATGATTGTTGCTCAGGTCTTTACCCGTTCACCATTACACTTGTGCCACTCAGACAGAAACAGGATTACATTGCAAATTAATTCTCTCTCTGGGCGATGACAGGGGGAAATTAATCTATAAATTAATATCGTAGTACCTTTAATGTACGTATGTCACAGTTTCCAGATTATAAATTATTTGATCGGGAGATCCTATTCATAAAAAAGGGTAGGTAATAACATACTACGAACATTAAATTAGTATATAGATATGCTAATTTAATGTTCATAGTATGTTATCCTCTTCTATCCTCCTTTTTAATAAATAGGATCTCCTGATCACTGGAGAGACACAATGTAAAAAAAAAAAGAAAAAGCTTTTTAGGCTGTACATGAAGCTAAAATAAACTTTCTTGGCCTTCTAGCTAGAATTCAAGCATAGTATTTATTCTGTCTAAAGATGGTATAATAATATTGTGAGGTTTCCATTCATACGGGGCGTCCATGCAATGGAAATATGTCACAGACTCTTATAAGGATATTGGAGATTAACCGTAATAACCAGATCTATTACAACACTACATTATCCAGATTACTTAGATAAATACTTTTACAGTTTAATCAAAAGTGCTACAATATCATGGGGTCTCCATTCTGAACGTCCACAGAATGCCCAGCAGCAATATATTACATATGAAAGATGCAGCTGTGGAATTTCCACAGGTCTCGCTAACATTAATGAATACAATACAATTATTTATTAAACCAAATTCCTAGAAATCCTTACACAAATAATTCTCATGATGACTATTGTATTGGCGTTTGATAATTACTATATAAATCATATTGCGTGCAGTGTCTTAATGGTTTAACGTGATGCGAGTTGGCTTGATGTACATCTAAATGATTTGGTTTGAGTGGAGAGAATTTATTTGCTTCTGCTTGCTTGTATCAGCAATCACCTCTTTGATTGGACAACATTGTGAATACTACTGCACTGTTTTTAAATTTTGACATGGTAATCTCCAAGTATTCTCGATTACACTGCCAGCCATGTGTATCTGACGACCAGTGACTACCTGTAGGAATTGTTTCACCACATTTTGATGTTTTCTTTGACACTTTCTTTGGTTCATGTTGTTGGTGGAGCCATAAATTCGCCGATTGCAACCTCATACCGAGAGTAACTCCCTCCCTGAAAACATGACCACCTATTGGTTGCTGATTGCAACAAATAATGCCATATGACTGGTGGCTTGACATTAGTCCATTTCAGTCCTTACTTTGGCTAGACCGGAAGTTGGAGAAGTCTCATTCTATCAATCGACTAGCCATATGAAGACTTAGTATCTTCAATTTCATCCTCAACCATATTATTCTGATTTTTCAAAAAATTAAAACTGTTATAATAGAAAAAGTTAGCACTCTTCTAAAACTAAATGGTTAGAGATGACGTCTGAAAGAAAGCTAATAAAGGAAGAGAGTTTGACAAAGACGGAAGATAAAAGAAAATAATTCCATGCGTGTTTGTCAGTGAAATAATCTTTCTACCTTATCCATCGACTTATATATATATATATATATATATATATATATACTAGCAGAGAGATCTGACATTGCCCGGGATCGAATGATGACCAATGAATATTTCACACTCCTATATTTTTATTGTCATCAAAATCCGTGAAATCACCCAGGAGGAAGCTTCACATGCCTCCATGCAATACTTAGTTCAAAAAGTGTTATTCTACATTGCACTTCAGAGAACCTACTGCTTCTTTTATAAAATTATTTTATATAAACTTCTTTCCAGTTAACGAAAAAGAAAAACATTTAAATCTCCGTGCAGGATTTGAACCTACAGACCACATGCAAAAAAAAAAAAAACATAAAAAAACCGTAAATTTTCAAGTCTTATAAAATTCTTTGCAGTTAATGAAAAAAAAATAAAAATATTTAAGTGTGGAATTCGAACCTACAGACCATGTCATGCAAAGAAACAAAAACAAAAAAAAACATGCTATCAACTTACTCACAGTAGAATTTTCACAGCCCATTGTTCTATCATTGTTACTAAGTGACAACATGGAAAAAATGCTTTTACTGATGATAGATAAATTAAAATAATGGTTTAGATTATCGGTAATTATCTGGGGTATTCTTAGACAATACTTAACTAAGATCACTCCCAGATTTGTACACTAAAGTTCTGTAAATTTTAAAGAAAATCTGTTCAGCCATTTCGGAGACTATAAGGAACAAACTTGCACACAAAGTTGCATTTATATAATTGTTAATATATATCCTTCCTTGGACTATATTCTTGTTTTGTACTATTCATACAATAAACCTCATTGTCTTACCAAACTTATTCTTCGATTAATTATTCCATTTCGGATTTATTTGCTTATATTGAAATCAACGATCTGACAAAAACTTTTTCTATTTTGTATTTTTCTCTCCAAATCGATACTAGGTGGTGTTTGAGGGTCAATCACGTTGAGTACAAAGAAGATTACCAATGCCAAAGAGTGATGTTTTCAAAGAAGCAACAAATTTTTTTGAGTGGTCTTCTCTTTCTCAGTAAAATTCCCTTCTTAATAGTAATATTTCCACTTTTACTGTGAAATTTCGATGTGCAATGTATTATGTTTATCTAAGAGCAATGCATTCTTGAAATATAATTGTCTTTATAGAATCATATTCAACAACTTTGTTCGACATTAAATAACCCATAAGTAGTTGATATATCCTTCACCAAACCAAACTTTCTTTGGTGTTGGTGTGAATCTTGTACTGCTGATTGGATAAAAAAATTTATCAGCAGGACAATATTTGATGTGAGCAAACGAATGCAGATATATGCACAGCAGATGGCTATTGGTATGTGTTCAATAATCTGGATGGGTGACCATTTAGGAATATAACAGAGCAGGATATTTGGAAGTGGCCATGAAAAGAATCACTTTCTCTGAATACTGTTAAGAGAAAGTATGAATTCGTCTGTCCTACCCCTAGCTTGGTGTAAAATAGGGCAGACTAGACTGTCAAGCTATTAATTCAGAAGAAAGTAAACTCCAAACTAACATCAGTCCTTCTCTGCTTATCCCAGCATTGCTTTTTTATCTTAGTTTTTTGTTTATCACTGGATTTCAGCAATGCTAGACCAGAAGTGTGGTTAGAGATTGTGCAACCATTATTTCACAATGAATTCATTCTGCAGGGTACTCTTATTTATTATCTCTCAATATGAGATAAAGGTCCGTGTGTGTGTTCGCTATAAATTTCACATTTTTCGAGTTCATCCTATCATTAATTCAACTTATTTGCAAAATATATTTTTTTCACCTTTCTATGTAATATGGCTATTACACTTTAACCATGTTGTTACATTTCAACAATTTGGACCCACACGTTGCCTGATCTGTCGCAAAGCAACAAAAAAATAGAAATAAAAATCTGACTCTGCATTCTTTTTTTTTTTTTTTTTTTTTCCAAAAATATTTATGGTTCTTCCAACAATAATGCATTTCATTATTTTTCAGAAGTTTTTTTCACACCTCCATGTGTTTTACAATGTTCTGCCATGTAGCACATGCTTTTTAAAAATCTGTCCTTGCCACCTGATGCCGACCATAGCCAGTGCTTTCTCACCCTTTACATCACATGTGCATCTTCCTGGCTGCACTTAGCTTTTCTTTTTACTCTACCATGTGCTATCCTTTCTTTATCATTTATTTTCTCCTCCTCCCTGTGACATCAGTGCATGCACACTTGCTTAATTTGCATATGTGCTAAGATGGCTGCTACTGCTAATATTTTCGCTAGTCAGCTATCCTAAGGCTGCTGCTGATTTTCTTACATACACACCATACACGATGTGTTACATTTATATTTAAGGATCAACACACCAGTTTTTGTTAGATCACTGAAGTTAAGCAATATTGAGCCTGTTCAGTACCAGATGGGTGACCATTTGAGAATACCAGGTGCTTTGAGAACTGTAACTAACATTGTCAAAATCAGATTGTGTGTCGATACATGCAAATTAAAGATTAAACTGTCGTCCATCATTATAGAATTATGATACTGTTGCTGTTGAGTTGAGGTATATTTCTGTTCAGTCCAAGGAAACCCACCCTCCCAGGCTTACTGTCTGAGAAGGGGTTACTTTGTTATTGATGCGTCTCTACTGGAGAATGCCGATAGGGTTACTCCAGCCTTTTTGTTTTGTAGGCCAGAATGCATTTCATCTAGTCTGTTGACTTCTCAAAACCACAGTGACCTTGTGTAACCTCCTTTGGGGAGGATGTAAATAATGTCTATCATTCTCAATGTGAGAAACATGAAGTTATAGTGCACAACATGCATGTTGAGGAAAAAAAAAAAATGTTTGTAAAGTATACTGCACCCCCTACCCCCAAAGGACATTTAATTCAGCACTAACATGTGTACACACAACACAACTTCTGTGATTTCTTCCTGAAGGAGAAATTCTTGAGAAAATTTAGTGGACTTTTGCCAAACACTGGCATTGTTCACTTCTTTCTTGAGATTTTAATTTTCTACCAATTTTTCATCTGCCCCCCCCTCTCCTATACATGCACACTATGTTCTTATGCTTTCTGATTCTACTTGAGAAACATTTTTTTTTTTCTAATTAGTCTCTACTTGATAAGCGTTATGTAATATTGTTCAGAAACCACCTACATGTGCAGTCTCAAAGGAGACCAAGACAAAGAATAGGAAATAATTCCAACTGGCTTGTTCTTGTAACATCTATTTGCTCATTGCTACAGCTATGACGTCACCCACGTGATCTCTAACGTTATGTCGTTTTTCTTGTGATCGTTCTTTCTTATACTTCTTTTTTTCCCACCAGTGGCGTCAATGCGCATGAGTTTTGGTAGAAAGATGAGTTCTTGTTGCAAATATTTTACAAGAACGGACCAAAGGTTGGAGCTCAGTTGAACACCTATGGCTTTTTCTTAGCTTTTCAAACCAATTCTTTATTATCTAAAAATGACAGTCTAACCAATTCCAAAGACTTTCATTCTCATAGACTTTGTTGGTTTATTGTGACTGACCACTAAAAACTACCTTCTTTACAATCCAGTCTTTTTTTTTTTTTTTTTTTTCTTTAAAATTTTCTTTCTGTCGAGTGTCTGAATATTTTTTCTCATGGGATAACGGCCTTGTTCTGTGATAACTTGGCAAAAATAAAAGCCATTGTGTGAATTCTGTTTCTAGCCAGAGTTTAGCCTGAATATGCTTTAGAAACAAATTATAAGCTTAAATGTTAGTTTAATTTCTCTTGGGTGTAGCTATACATCTGTTAATGAAATTATATACTACCACTTCTCATGTGTTTGTATTTCTCGCCTCTACGAGACCTGCCTATTTTTTATTTTATGATTTATTGAAATAAAAAGCAATAGTGTAAAGTATTAAAGTGTACGTTTTAAGAGTCATTTAAATAAAGTTAGAAAAGCTAAATCCTACAGAATGCATTTCAGTTTCTTTGTAGACAAGTCAACCATCTTAATTTATGTAATAGTTTGAAAAAAAAAAAAATGAATTACTTTTTCACTGTTAGAAATCCGGAAGCATTTAATCTGTCAAATAGAAAATAGTTTAGGTTTTTACCAAGCTTGTACACTGATCCTTTTGAAAATGTATCACTTAATATAGCTAAAAAATTAATGTAGAATAATTCTTTTTACTATTAAATGATTTTTGTATTTAACTTATTTTAATCTCTTTTGAGCCCCTGCGAGTTTTGGGTGGGCACAGTAAAGTTTACAAGAAAAGTAAATAATGTACTTGTGTTAATCACTGTGCTGCTTAAAATAAAAATTCCAAAATTCATAATGATCTGTTAATTAGTTTAGATTGTTCTATTTATATATTCTTTTACTTCAGGGGAAGTTCTCGTGAATCAAGGGGTCTCTTCTTGGGGCTAGCACTTGATCTCTACATGAGATGCATAGATATTGGAGTGTTCCATTAGTGCTTTTACCTCCTAAAAAGAAAACCAATCTATGTAAAAGAGAAAATGTGTGTGTGCATTATTTTGTATGTCCGGCAAAGACTTGAGAAGGGGGGGGGGGTCACCATTTCTTAAAACTTTTTATATACTTACTAGATTATAATATCTGATTTACAAAATGAGGTCGTCTCTACCTTTTATTTGAGCGACTATTATGTTACAAAATTCACACTGATTTCATTTCTCTATGACGTGATGTTTGACCTAGAAAAGCCAACGTTGACATTCGTTAAAGCACCTGCTTTTTTAACCGTTTAATTTCAATCCTTCCCACATCCCTGCCCTCTTAACGTCGTGGTAAGTCATCAAGTTTTCTTTTCCAACTTCTCAAGGCTTCAGGTTCAAGCCTACCTGCCTACCAGAACTTTTTTTTTTTTTTTTTTTTTTTTAACATCTCCAAACATCCAGGCACCCCCGCTAGTCCTATAAGAAAACATAAAAAAACAAATAGTGAGTAGTTTTTATCTAATTAAACTTTTTTTTTTTTATCCCAAGCATATCCACAAACTGAGTATATTAAGAAGTTTTTACTTTTTAAATCGGGAAGTTGGTTTTTAATATCAGTCTTCGTGCAACAAATTCCTTCCAAGACCTGGCTCTACAACGCTGCAGATGAACATAATTAAAATCTTTTAACAACCTCCCACCCCTATTTCACTACTTCCTTTATATTATTTGACTATTGTTCTTTTCTTTTCCCTTTTTTCCCCATATCTAAAGGTTTTATCAATATTGGATGTAATTGGTCCAAAATGATGTGCTTTAATTGTTGGCTTATGTTCGTAAATTGAGCTTAAGAAGTGTTTTCTTTTGATTTGGACTAATCAGAGCTTAACACCATTTTAAAATGTTTCCTCTTTTGTAATCGTTAATCTACAAATGTGATTTAGGGTTGTTAAAAGTGTTGATACCGTGTTTAAAATGTTATATGTTCAATAAAAAAAAGCTGTATACAATTAGGCTGTAAAAAATAAAAGAAAAAAATGACAATGATTCGCATACAAATGTTTTAATGTTTTTTTTTTTTTGTTTTTTTGTTTTTTTTGTAGAAGTTAGATTTTTCCCATCTCTGATGCAGTTAAAATATTTTTCTCCATTGAATTCTATCATCTGGTCTCTTCAATCAAGACAAGCCAGTTTATTTTTTATATCTGGCAAATTCTTATAAATCTTTTTAATTTTTCTCGTATAATTTTTAGTTTAAATATCTTTTTTTCCTTTCTTTTTCATTACTGCTTAATGTGTGCCTTAAATATTTCTAAATCCGCTTCCTGCAAATTTCCTCTGCAAAAGGCTTAAAATTTTTCACGACCAAATTTTCACATTCTCAAAAATACAAAGAGTACTCCTACTCCTCACTTTCTTTCTATTAATACAAATTTGCAATTGATGAAATTTGAAAGAACCTCTTCTATGCTTTATTTTTACAATAGTTCACATAAGCCGCATTTAATACTTAGTCTTTTTTGTGCTGTTAAAATTATAGTAGCTTAGATATTATGAATACAAAAAAGGCAATAAATTTCACTTCGATATTAGCAATTGATTCCTAAAAATCCTTTGGCTACATTGTGAAGTAGTTTGTGTGGTAAGACACAGAATATGGAAGATCATGGTACTTGTCCAGTTTGCGACCAAATACCCAACAGCTTACGTAAGCAATTGACTGATGGCTTTGCCATCAGCCAATCAACTGTCAGAAGATAAGTTTCAATGAAAGCGTGAAATTCATTAAATCCAGAAACATTTTTTAAAACTAAAAATGAACTTTCAATGCGTCAACTGGAAATTCCCCCATCCCCTTTCCTCATGTTAAGAATGGCTTTTTAAATAGAAGGTACTGACAGAAAGTCGCAGGAAGTTTGGTCATAAATTGAACAAGTACTGGAATCATTCTAAAAGTTTTCATAGTTAGAATAATTATTTTGGAAAGAGTGAAATCGACAAAATAAATTCATGCTAATGCTATAGTGAAAAGGAAAAATAAGTTAGTTTGAATCGAGCAGCCACATGTCAGATGGATTGCTATTTGAGCTTGACTTTTAAAATCTAGCAAGCTAACTTTATATGTTAGATTACTTGTTAATATTTCTTGAATCTCACTTCTGACACCATGTTGTGTTAATATTAGCATTGCAGCAGACCAAATATACCTGCACAAAAGAAAAGGGGGGAAAAAAACATTAGCAACTGACTTTATTGATTTATGTAGGTAAACTAAAGTCATATGCAAACTACATGCAAATAAAAACTAATCATTATACATTTTGCTTTCTTGAAAAAAAAAAAAAAATAAATAAATCACTTACAAAAGTTTGTATGCATGGTCTGCTGGTGGAAAAAATAAAAATTATTAACCAACATCTGTCACTTTAAGTATCAGACGAATTATGTTGATTTTCTTTTGAACCTGACTGGCACGATCAATCAGAAAGTTTGCTTTGTTTAATGAGTGTAGATTATATTTGAGTTTGGTAAGTGATGATGTGTTTCCTCTTTGAACCCTAATTTTGGTATTAATTTGCCCACTAGATTGTTTATGACAGCTTTACTTGCTTGAATGTTTGGAAAATGAACAGGTATAAAGCTTTTTGTTTTTTTGTTTGTTTTTTTTAAGTAATTTTTTTTCTTAGTGACCCCTAGGTTAGTACCTTACAAAATTATAGGCATTTACTCGACTTGGTTAAGTAGAAGGTTCATAAATAAAGCCTCAAGAAAAATAAAATCATATGTACAACCTTATTTTTTGAGAAGGACATTTTTTTTTAAATCTAGTTGATTTTCTCTGAATATGTTTATCTCATTAGTGTACCCTGAGTAGTTTTGTAACAAGGTCATTACACTGAACCGTGTTCATTACAGTTCAAACCTCTCTCTCTCTCTCTGTGTCTCTCTGTCTGTCTGATACTGTGGAAAACCAACAACCAAACAAAAATAAACCCAACTCTACTTTTATTTCTGTTTTAGCAAAAGGCATTTATTACCATTACTTTCCAATCAATGCTTGTTTTTTATAAACTGTTCATTTCATCTACCATGAGATTAACAAAATACCACCGTCTTGTCGCCCATACGCTGGCCGTACACAGCCATTTCTTGTCTTTGACTTGACATGTACATCTTAGGTGTAGACTTTTCTGACTTTTCTTTTCTCCACCACATTGTGTCTTTTTTTTTTTTTTTTTATTTACTGTTGCTAATATCTTCACAAGTGCTCATACACACTGTTACAGTTTTAGCCTGTTCAGTCCATAGGTTCAACTTGGGTGGTGCCTTTACCATAAGTTTTCTCACGTGCAGTTTCTTTGGTCTGTCTTATAAACAGTCTGTAATTACTTCTATTTTCTCACTTGAATTTTCTGTCTTATTTACCATAGCACCATTTTTGTTGGTAATAATCGATATCTGTATTTTATTTAAATTTTATTACTACTAATGAGTTATCACTTATTTCATTTACATCTCTAGGCAGACACCAGGCAGGTATTAAGCCAGTGCACTAAGATTAGTGTATTCTGGTTTACAAAAAATACCTGATCAGTTCCATAAGCATTCTCTTGATAAGTGCCTCTTGGGTGATTAGTAGGTCGATGAGAACAGTATATTCTTTTCATTGTCATGACTCTTGAATATATATGCGACACAGTTAATCGACCGAGAACCACATTCTATAAAAAGCATAAGATATCAATGGATACACACTTGAGTCAAAACAATGAAAAGAATATGCTGTTGTCCTAGGCCTAGTGAATAGTAATAAATTAACCTCTTTAAGAAAGGGTAAAGCCTGGGAAAGTGGGCTTTTTGTGACTGAAAAGGATTATACCTTATCCTGAAATGGTAGGATCAGATGTTCAGCACACTGAGGAATAAAGTAATGTTCTGATAGTAGGAAGACAAGTTTTTGCTGTGAAAATTTTACAAGTCAGAATCAAAGATTGAAGCTCAATCGAACATTTTCTATGAAAATAACGATAGAATAGTGAGATTTCTTTAATCCTTTGTCATCTGGTGAAATCTTCAATATTTATGAATCCTCTTACTTCTTTCCTTTTTGCATACTCTTAAAATCATCCTTTGTACATAATTAAATTCATGATTTTTTTTATTGTAGTTGCAGAGTTCTTTTGCTCAGTTTATGAAAGATTCGGAATATCTTACAAGGGGCACAGTTCAGTAGAGCATATTTTACAATAGTAGTAATGCAATGGTTATAATAGTTATGGTTTAATATGATGACGACACAAAATATCTGTTCTCAAATCATTACAGTTTGGTGAGCAAACAACTTTAAATGTTTCAAATTAGTGCATTTAACTGTTCTCTCATTGATCAATATGACTTAATCCTCCATTACTTAGTTGTGTCCAAAGGTATATTGCTTGTTTGGTTGTAGTTGTGGCATTTGCTCGGGGTTAGTTGGGCTTGCTCTTTCCAACAAGTTCACTATGTCTTGAACACTTGCTAACCAGTCATGTTGATCCAAGATTGCTTCTGTTATGACTGAAGAATTACTTCTGTGACTGACTGAAGAATCAGTTCGGTATTCTACTTCCCTGTCCTGAGCCAAGTTTTGAGTTGGCCACAGCGACGTTTCTTCCAGCCTGGTGGTAGTACTGGGTCGATGGTTTCATGGATGATCTTGTAGTGACTATAAACTGTACTATTGGGGATAAACTGTTTCTCGAGGACATGAAGGATGCAGTGATGGTCGAATACCTTCAGTTTGCGTAGTTCAGCTGCCCGCATAGGCTAGGTATCTTAGCCATATCGCTTGTTTACTCAGCATGGGTTTGAATCCCACTTGGAACACCCTGTTATGTTACTGTCAACAGTACAATAATCTGTGTACTGAAATATGTCTGCTCACAAAAAAGCTGACAGAAATCCAATACTCTTCCTATCTTCCGCATTCTACTACAACTTGACCTTAAAAAATGGAGTTAGAGAACATTGTCTACAGTCAGTCGTAAAACATCTTAACTCTAGATTTGCATACAAAATAAAAATATTCTGTCACTTTTGTTCTTGTGGATAAAAGTGCTGAGTAATAAGTTCTCAGTGATAGTCATTTGGAGGTTGCTACTTGGACATGGCTGACAAAATGAAAAGAAGCTACCCGCTGAATTAAATAAAATTTAACGCCCCAAATTCCATGCAGATTCCGGAGTTTGACATAAAGATACACTTGAAGGTTGGAGATTACATTGGTTGAAACATTGTGAGGAGGCCAAATAATTTACAAAAACTGTCTTAGACTAAATATGTTCTGGGTTCTTTATGAGTGACAGTAGGAAGACTTCAACTGTGAGAGGCTTACCTCCTCTTAATATCTTTATAATGTTATTAATTCACATAAAAATCTCAATCAGGATTAAATATAATCTTTTAAGAAAAACTGATATAGCTTGTGAAACAGGCACATATGCTTTGTAATATTCAAAAGGCTATAAAGTCGAAAGAAATTGTGAATAGATTGACTTTACTTTATATACAAGATGTTTTATGTTCAAATGAAAGACCTGAATAAAAAAGAAAGAAATGCGCTTATGTATTTTAAGCCACCGAAACCTGAACTCTTCCCCAATATTGTTTCAGTGTTTCAACATCATTTTCACATTTGTACAAATCATTTTCATAGTATTTTCAGCTGCGACTATTTTTAGCTAATTTTATTCAGTGCTGTTTGTTACTCTTTTTTTTCTGTTTTGAGACTGAGCTCTGAGTTGTATAATTATATTTTTGTATGTCTCGGTATGTACATAGATATATTGTAACTAATATTTTTTTTTTTTTTTTTTTTTTTTTTCATTTTTATAGATTTTTTTTTTTTTTTTTCAAAAGAATTCTTTCTTTCTGATAATATTCTGGGTGACTGGTTACAAATGCCTGTTGACAGCTGTCACATGCACTTAAATTTGTTACAATAGCATTTAAATAAAAAAAGTATGTAACCCGATTTTTTATTTTGGTCTAGATTGCACTTTGATGACGTTGTCTTAGTTTGAAAGTTTGCATGAATAATGGATTCTGCAAGAAAATCTTTTTGTGACCCAATTAAATTTCCATAAATAAAATCTAAACTGTTATTTGTAAATTTTTAATTTGCTTTGCATGGAAATGGCGATGGTGTAATGGATAATGATGTGGACTTATAATGTGAGTGTGACAAATTTGAATTTTTTTTTTTTTTTTTTTACATGGTGGTCACCACTTATCAAGGCCCGGAGACCACTTGGGGATAAGGGTTATTGCGTGTACAGTAATCAATGGGATAGTATCGTAGTAACCGTTAGTATTGGAGATTTGATAGTGTCTTAAGGGGGCGGTTCATCAGGAATTTATTTATGTTGGACTTGAAGACATCCAAGTTGTAGTCAGGTGGGAAACAGGCAAACGGAAGAGTTCCACAGGTATGCACTTCTAAGAAAGAAGCTTTGTTCATGGAATCTAAGTTTTGATTTAGGCACGGATAAAGAGTGGGGAAAATTGTTGACAATGGTTTCAGCTAGACGGGTGTTTTTTGTGAAAGATTGACGAGGTGGGGGGAGGACCAGAGATTGGAGATCAGACGAGCACTTACCATAAATAGGTAGGTTCATTTAAAGCATAATCACATTGACACACTGGTTCCCGCTAAATCATTGCAGTTAAGCAGGATTGAACCTGGTCAGTACTAAGTGGGTGACCATTTGAGACTTCCAGGTGCTGTATGGTCCTGGATATGACCTTAAACTATATCCGATGGTGAGGCCCCAGCTTGCAGGCTCTGGGGAGTGTGGAGCCATCCTTTAATTGCCATTGCTCCTAGGTCCCAACTATTGGTTAAATAGAAACTGACTTGCAAAAAACAAATATATTCTATTAAAAATTTTTTCTTCAAAATCACCGGATATGGCATTAAATAACCTGAAAAGGGTTGATATGCTGTAAAACAAAGACAACCAACTAACCAATCCAGGTGCTGTATGTGCGCTCCTCTTATCTCGGCATTGTTTCCAGTCGTCCTGGACTTCTCCTTGCCACTGGACTCAAATGGTGACGATTCAGGAGAAATGTGGTTGCGGATTGCTCAGCCATTGCCTCACAATTACACATGTAGCTGCCCCTATAGGGGTAGCCTTTTCTTTTGAGACTGAATGGAGGCATCATATCGTCGTTTATTGCTAATCGGCTGAGGTGTCCCTACCGAGGTATGCTGACAGGGCTGCCCAGACACTTTGCAAGTCAGAATACCCCTCCATGGGGACCACTGAATTTTCAATCCCATTTTCTGACCCTTGTGTCACTTTTCTCGCTGTGGGAGAGAAATATACTTGTGATGTTATCAATATTTCCTCCCACCTTCCATGTTTTAAGAGTTGCAGTGAGTTTTGCGGCAGTTTACAACAGTTAGGGACAGTCTTGAGTTTGTGGCAGTTGAGGACAGTTTCCAGTTGAAGACTGTTAAACGCATGTTATAGCTTGAAGCAGATAGATGTACTGCCGTCAGTTGATGAACATGGCTTCGATAGACTTGATATGTGGATGCGAGCATTTAGAAGGTTAATGGTGTCACACACACACACACCCAAAGTCCAACCGATATATACAGAATGTGTCTGGGTTTGTATTTTCAGTGTTGGAGTCTTTTGTTTCTCTTGTGTTGTTTTTTATACTTGGGAACCTATGCTCGTCTTCTTGGCAATCGCCAATGTGAGAGATGACATGGCCAAAAGAGAAGATGAAAGAGAAGAAATCTATTTTCATAAATCCATTATAGATATTGGCAACCTTTGCACATGGCTTTTCTTGAAGTACTTTAAACAATTTGGAAGAACCAATGCTAAGAAGCAGAATCTAACGAGTCCAGAAAGTCTTACTATCTTAATTCATAGGAATTTACTTGATAATTATTTTACCTGGAAGAGGGGGGGGATAAAATGATGAGAGGTGGCAAAGTGGATAACTAAGTGGACTGATGACCTGGGTGTGCCAATTTTGAATCTAGTCAGTTCCATAGCACCATGTTCTGGATGTTGGTAACCTTTATGTGATCCATCCTATAAGTTGTATTTATCTCCCTCTCATGTCAGGAAGATTAGACACTACAACCGAAAAGTGGGATTGAAAACTACTGTAATCAACAGGGAAAAGACCAGTTTAAAAATGGCATAGACTGTTGATTTTGATGCGCAGAGCAAAAATGCCATGGGCGAAAGTACCCGATTCTAGAAAGAATTGGTGGAAAACCAATGTTAACAGAATTGAGTTGATCGAAAAAGTTCTACAGTGCTTATACATATTTACATTTTGTAGAATGTCCATCTTGTTAGGTCCTGGATGTGACCTTAAGACATCCAGTAGTAAGGCCTCATTTGGTGTTTCTGAATGTGTGTCTAAACTTGTGTAAATTTTCATGTTTTTTTTTTTTAATTCACACTAAAGTTGGATAGATAGCGCTATAGTACATTGCTAAAGCCTAAAATGTATAATTTAATGAATGTTCTGATTTTAAGTTTTTCATTCAGACAATTGTTTCTACCTATTTTCAAAATGTACTTTTTTTTCTTGTCTGTCTCCATATTTTCAAATTCTATCTCCTACGAAACTAAAAGTTGCAGAGTGGCGCTAGGGGCCTTAAATGATTGGATTTGTTACTGGCAGATCTGTTATGGGTCTTTAGCCAGTTAAAATTGTTTTTAAGGAGTCAAAAACGGGTCAAAATTGGAAAACATTTTGTACATTCATCTTAGTTTATTAGTTCTTAATCACTTTATATGTGTTACATTGGTACAGTGGTAACGTTACCAGCTTTGCTAGTTTCGGTTTTGGTTCAAGCTGATGACATTTAAATCCTTTTTTTACTTTTGAAATCATGACTAAAACTATAATATGAAATCTGGACAAATTAAAATATATTCTAGCGTATTTTATGCTCGGGTGAAGTCTCCCTACCCCACCCCAGCTAGTATAATATATAAAAGGCTATACGACTGTATGTCTATATTTTCAAACTCTATCTCCCCTAAAACTAAGTCAGAGTGGCGCGCTAGGGGCCTCAAATGATTACATTTTTTATGGACTGTTTTATGGGTCTCTACTCTATTTTAAAATAGTTTTTAAGGAGTCAAAAAGGGAGTCAAAATTGAAAAAATCGTTATACATTTTGTACATTCATCTTAGTTTATTTTAAATTTTTAATCACTTCATATGCGTGTCACGTTGGTACAGTGGTAACGTCACCAGCTTTGAATGCTACAGTTTTGCTTTCAGTTTCAATTCTAGCTGATAGCATCCAAATCTGCTAGTGTTAAAGAAAAATAATAAAGTTTGCTTTATTAAACTTTAGGTTCGCAACATGAAATCAGGAGTTACACACTGAAATTTGCTTAAGGAAGTTTACAAAATTTTTGCCTGACATTTCGTGGCATCCTTCTGATGGGATTGGCAATTTTTGCAGGAGTCTGAATCTGATGTTTATTTATTTTTTGCATTACAAATTGCTGCAAAATAGATTTATCTGTAAACACATTTTTTTGGATGTCTTGGTTTGAATGCCATTTATCAGTTTACTGATGTTTTGATTGCATAGCAGTTTGTAGCCAATGTTAGTGAATTAGAAATAATTCAAGATGCCAAGATTAGATGATCTGAAACGGTCATAAAGCAAAGTGTTCTGAAGCAGGACTAAATATATTATGAAATTTGCTATTATACAAAAGAATTTTGAAAGCCCCTCTCTCTTGTGAGTATAACCAAGGAAGTTGGTGTTATTTGGTCAGATTTTGAAGTTTTTTCTTTGCTATAAATGTGCATATTAAATGTCTAGACGTATTTTTATGTTAGATGGTTGCAAGCATCTGCACAAGAAGCTCCATTTGATGGGAAAATAAGCACAAATTTAACCACATTCAATCATCAATTTGGCATAAATGATCAAGTCATCGTTGCTCGTTTTTAACAGGCTAAAATGTCCAGTTTGTGTGTGTATTAAAAAAAACTAGACACTCTCGAGTTGTCACGATAACATAATTTAATCTCTGATATGATGTTGGTATAAGCAAATAATACTTAATAGTACTTCTAAATATATATATATATATATATATATATCTATATATATATATATATATATATATATATATCTCAAATGATGCATAGCACCACTGGTGAATGATTACTTGAGCTACATGTCGCCTTTTAAACACGAAATAACAATACAATACAGAACGAGAGGTGAAAGTGCAATAGCTAGGTCAAGATTTGATCGGGGGGGGGGAGATATGAGGGCTGGATTAAATTAAAGACGAAAGTACAAAGCGCACATACACACAAAGCAGGGAATAACATCTAAACTAAGAAATATTGAGCTATATTTTTTTTTAATTTCAAAGCATAATTTTGCTTGAGTATTGTCTATATGAAATCCTCCACTTTTGAATATAAGCTACGTGCGTGAATGAAAAGTACACAAATTTCTTTACAACATTATTTATTGGTAATGTTCCCAAAATTCGGTCAACAGTAATCCGGCGTGCGATCGTTTCAGAGACTGTTTTAGAATTGTCACTATTGCTCTTTATTTTTTATATGCGAATTCCAAATCGTCTCTTCATCAGCATCTTTCACCAAAGTCACAAAGAAAGGTTCAGTGAGAGCATCAACATCTTACACTTTTTTTTTTATATCCGTTTCTTAACACAAAAGTTGAAAAAAAAAAACAAACAAACAAAAAACATAACTGTTGGATGACTGCATTACAAATATTTAAGGAAACTGAGAAAGCAAATAAGTCGAACAACCCCCTTTCATCATCAATTTCCATGAGGAGACGTTGTATACATTCTTTTTGCTTTCTATACGAATTTATACTTTTCTGTTAGTTTTAGCCAAATTAGACGTTATTTTATGTTAATATTAATGTGAAAATTGGTAGAGGATGTTTTCCCTGTTATTGACACTACGATACGCGAGTGTGTATA
>NC_136516.1:34138533-34398533 GCF_053919585.1 Euprymna scolopes
ATCCGTAGTCCTGTGGTTAGAGCTGTCAACACAATGGTTGTAGGTTTAATCCATGGCTAGGGAAAGTTGCTAGTCTAATCGTACTGATGAGTTGATACAAAAAAACAAAAACAAACAGCCCTGTATGTGGATGACTATATATACATACATAGAGTAGCACTCCAGGATACGGTGACCCTAGGATACTTTCTTTTTTTTTTTTTTTTTTTTAGTTTATGATGGGGAATGTTTTTCCGACCCCCTGGTTATATTTGCTCCGCCTTATGGTGTTATTTATAATGTTATTTGATTCTGTACATGTGTATTACATACTGTACTAATTTTTAAAGCCGTATCCTGGAGTTCTACTGTATATGACAATATCTAATATATAAAAGGCTATATCTGTCTCCATATTTTCAAATTCTATCTATTCTGAAAGTAAGTCAGAGCAGCACTAGGGGCCTCAAATAATTGAAATTTTTATAGACCGTTTTTTATGGGTCTTTAGCCAGTTAAAATAGTTTTCAATCGGTCAAAAATGGGTCAAAATTTAAGAAAATGAATACATTTTGTACATTCATCTTACTTTATTTTTGATTAGTTCATATGCATGTCATGTTGGTACACTGGTAACGTCACCAGCTTTAGGTTTCAATTCTACCTGATGGCACTCAAATACTTTTTACTGATTATATATTTACACACTAGCAAGGAGACCGACGTTGTCGAGATTGAGTGAGGATCAATGAATGTTCCACACTTACAATACTTTGTCATCGAAATCGGTGAAATTGCGTATTTTTAAATCAAATCGATTGATTACCTGCTCTAGTCGGTGACCAACTGTGGTAAACCAGAAGGAAGCTTGACGTACCTACTCACGGTAAATTAGTCCACAATACATTGTAGTCTACATTGCACTGTAGAGAACATACCGTTTGTTTTTTAAAATTATTTCTAAATGGCTTGAATTGAACTCTAACATGCAAAAGTCAGGTGTCATGGTTTAATTGTGCTTTAAAATGAAAAATTTAATTTGAACGCGCCCCTCTTATCAAGCAACCTACTGTTGATTTTGTTTCAGGCATTCTGCTTGTGTGGTAATAAAACTTCTCAAATGCACTTGTGATGTTTTGGTCTAAATTGGACTGTTTCTTCTTTTAATGGAATTTTTTTCGATTTTTCAACTTCTGTTAGAAATTTTGTACAGATTCTTGAGTTTGACCTAAAGAAGGTATGAGGTTACATTGGCCAAAATGTGAGAATAACACTCAAGATGAGAACCATAGTCCAAATAACTCAAATGTCACTTCAATGTAATTCATCTTTTTTAATTTTCTCTTCTGCTTTTCGCAAGTGAAAAACGTTTTATGATAATTAAGCGTAATAACAATGGAAAGTATTTCTAAAAATCAATAAATTTGATCTGGATTGATCTCAACATCTGTAATTCTACTTTTGTGTGAGATAATTAGAATATCTTAAAATACTATTTTTAACTTGAATGAACAACGGGAATATAACATTTTTAATTAAGGTATTTATTTTATTTTTTTTTCAAATTGTTTTGCTAAGTTAGGAAGTGGCACAAATTGAATGCCAATGAATTGAATTTTAACATAGCCTTATTCTTATATATCAAAAAAATTTTGTTCAATCTGTTATGCGTGAAATAGCATTTTGGTCCAATTTTGTTTTTTCCAGTTTGAAATGGCATTTTAGTCTGATCTATTTGTGCTTTGGTTTGAAATAGTATTTGTGTCCATTTTGAAATCGTTGTTTTGGTTTGAAACACCATTTTTGTGACTTGTATAAAGAGTAAGCAAGACGGATGTCAAAGATATATATTGTTAGCTGTAAAATAATATTTGGCTCCGAAAAGCCTAAAAATCTGAAACCATTACGATAGTGGCCTATTAACATAGATGAATCCTAATGTCTTCTTACATCTGTTTTTACTAAGTATTTTTGTAGCTTGTAGATATAATTAAAAAATGCTCCGTTAGATAAAGACATACCTGAATAATAAACTAATGGCATAGCAAGATTTGTAAATTCTGCTAAATAGGATAATTGGAATATCAAAGACTAATGTCAAAAATATTGTCTACTTGACATAGATTCGGTTTTAAAATCAAGAAT
The DNA here is from genome assembly GCF_053919585.1 of Euprymna scolopes. Taxonomy (NCBI): domain Eukaryota; kingdom Metazoa; phylum Mollusca; class Cephalopoda; order Sepiida; family Sepiolidae; genus Euprymna; species Euprymna scolopes. The sequence goes on from NC_136516.1 coordinate 34,140,658, forward strand.
CTCAAAATATCTTCTGATTTAAGTAGTGGAAATAGTTAACATATTGAAGTACTTAAAAGAGGAAGTTAGGCGGTTTTTTTTTTTTGGTTTTTTTCCTCCTGAGTGCCTATACTGATTAACTTGAAGAATATTTTGTTGAATTGGTGTGAACTTGAGATAGACGATTATGTATTACTTTTATTACTAACTCCATATATCCTGCATTACTTGGTAGAGTACTTATTTGCAATTTAGTTTTGGTTTTCTTTTTATAACTATGTAGATTTTTTTTTTTTTTTTGTAATTTTTTAAATAAAAGGGAGGTAACTCTGTCAATGAGTAGTTAGGTACTTTGTTTTAATACTACCATTTCTAAAGATGATGGCTATTTGAAAATAAGGCAAAATGGGCAGGCGCGTTTGTGTATGTCCATTGCATCAGGGGTTCTTGCATTGGTTAGATTCCGGGAGAAGTTTTCTCATACTTCCTAGATCATAATATCTCAGATTCACAAATGAACACCATCTCAATCTTTTTTTTTTTTTTTTTTATTGAGTTTTAAAAAATTCCCTCATTTTGAGTGTTTTTCTTTTTTGTATAAATAAAGCAAAACTAATCAAATGCAACCGATAACTCCCGGCCTTCGCCTGGGTAGTATCTGTTCTGTAATTAGTCCTTGGTCAATGTAGGGGAAACCTTCATACCGAGACAATTACTATTTATTTTGATACTGTCAGTGCCCCTTTTTTTTTTGGGGGGGGGGGGCTGCTTTTCCCCCCACATTAAAAACGACCTTCATGGGAGGTTTAAATGTAATGCCATTTCCACAAGTCATCTTTTTGATTGACTACGTTAAATTTGAACGTTTTACACTTCTGGTTGCGTTGTGGAGTAGGGGGTCAGACGTCAGGTTTTCTTTCACTTTTCCGTCTTCGCGTCACGTTTCATTATTTCTAGTCGCCATTTTGAAAAATCACTCGCAAATGCAACTGTTTCATTCACAATGTAGGTGCTACATTGTGAATGAAACAGTTGCATTTGCGAGTGATTTTTATATATATTTGTATATAGTATATCTGCAATTTATGTCCCCGATAGTAGCCCCCTACATCAGTCACACTGTGCCTTGTTTGGGGCGAAAATGTAATTTAAAAAAAAAAAAATTTATATAAATATATATTTACACTTCTGGTTGCGTTGTGGAGTAGGGGTAAGACATCAGGTTTTCTTTCACTTTTCCATCTTCGCGTCACGGGTTCAAGCCTGCCTGCCTACTACCACTTTTTTTTTTTTTTTTTTTTTTTTTTTTTTTTTTTAACACCTACACACACCCAGGCTAGTTTGAAAATAAATCTGACTTGGACAGAATATTTTCTTAGAGAAATTGAATCAAATTATATTTTGTTCTTGACAATATGCTGCAACGATCCACAAGAAAAAAACACTAAACTAGAAAGAAATATGGATTTTTGGTAGGAAGAAAGCTATCAATGACAAAGAACCTTGAGATTGACTTAATATTTTTGAAGAAATTTTGTTTTTCCTCAGCTTCTCTCTTCATATAAATATTAACAGAAAAACACTATGATATCCAGGATTGATTGAGAAATCTTTTAACTTATTTTTTTTTATTTGTTTCACATTTTTATAACATGCAATTTTTTGGATGAAATCAACAGACTTTACATCAATAAGGTTATATATATATATATATATATATATATATATAAATTATATTTTCACCCCAAACAAGGCATAGTGTGACTTTGATGTAGGGGGCTACTATCGGGGACATAAATTGCAGATATACTATATACAGGGCTCTACATTGCAAATGAAACAGTCGCATTTGCGAGTGATTTTTCAAAATGGCGACTAGAAATAATGAAACACTTATCTTTTGCAGATTGTATGTTTTTTACCAACAATCTTCCAAAGCTCACTACTGAGTGAACAATATCTTTTCAACTTTGTTTATTTTATTTAAAAAAAAAAAAGTTATTTAAACAATAAAAGTTTAATAGAACAATATACTATTTTTAACGAAGGCTGTTTGAAAAAAATCTGAAGAAATTAGTATCAGCATAAAATTTGTTGTATATTGAGAATTACAATTAAAAAAAAATCACAGAAAAATCTTTTATTATATACATAATCGTCACAGAACGAAGATGTCATATTCTAAAAATCATATGGGTTTGGGTAGTAACTTTTCTATTTGAATAGTAAACGAAAATATTTAGTTGTCAAAGGTCAACTAAAGATAAATTTGTCTGTAGAGCCCTGTATATAGGAAGTTGAGCAGCAAGATGTCTGTTCACATTACAGTTGAACTTCTGCATGTCAGTACAGTTGGGGAAGCAGGAACCCGGAATGGAATTCTAAAGTCTAGCAGTTCTGGGGAGAAACTAGAGTAGAAGATTTTTTTTACACCTAGGGACCTCTGTGTAAAGGTAGGACTTTGCTCCTTGTTGAGTTTGTTGGGGGTATTTATGTCAAGGGGATACAAAAGCTTGTAGTTTGATGCGTCCACCATTAAAATACTTGTAAAACAGGCAGACGGATGCAGCATTTTTTTAATTTTTTTTTGATGGGGCGCAAGTTGAAGCTTAGATGACCATTTAGGACCTATCAGGTTGACGACTCTTTGAACCCTGTCCAGGAGGGAGAGACTAATAGCAGATGCACCAGCCCAAGTGTGACAATATTCCAGACTTAATTTAAATAAGCTTATAATCGTTAACCCTCTCGAGGCACACCTTAGGTTCAGTGAGAATCCTTGAACCGATGCTCCAAGCCTTTGACCTCTTAACATTTAATAAAAAATCTATAATTTCAAATTCTAACGTAAAGTAAAAAAAAAAATTTTTTAATTTTTTTTTTTTTTTTTTTTTTTTTTTTTTTTTTATAGAAGTCAAGTTTGAACATGGAATAAAGTCAAATTTTACTAGTTTTATTTTTCAATTAATTTTTCTTATCAGTTAGGCTCTGGACTTATTGATTGATGTAATGTGTTATAAACACGGTTAATAAGAAAACAATAGTTTTAATATTTTATGCTCTTTTATTGACTGTAGCTAAGTGATACTTTGACATTTCTGTGTATATAAACATGTGCAAATTATTCTCCTCTCTCCATCCGCATGCATGACATATGCTTGTTCAATTAGGGACCTGAACAAATTACTGGTGATGGGATGATTCCAATATTTTTCCCGATACAGATACAATTACAGATCCTGATTCTTGAAAAATTTCTTGGGCTAGAGTATTATTTTCAGTAATTTTTGGATTACTGTAAAAATCCATCTAAAATGGGCATATATTCTTGTAAATGTAAAAATACACTTGTTGGATGGAGGGGGGTGTATAGATTTTAGTTTTATTGGTAGTTTAAAAACAAATATCATTTCATCATTCAAGTCGTGGAAAATTTGGGTATGTTTTACAATCCACAGCCATTCAAAAAAGTTTTAAAAAATCAAATATGTAACAAATGAATGCCACCAAAAGTAAGATAGACTACTCTTCTACCTAGATGGATAAGTTTTTAGTGTTTTTACTCTATGTAAAATGCTTATTTGCCTTGAAAAGCAAGTAATGCTGACCAGTGCACAAGAATAAATGGTTATGTAACAAATATGTTGCTGCCATTTTTCCATGGCAATACTTTAAAGGTCATAAATGATTAAGTTGTTGCTGATTTTCTCTCCTCTGATATTGAGCACGTAGTGCAATGGGGAAAAAAGTGGCTGGTTAATTGTAATGCATTTAAAACCAAGCTTCTATCTTTACATCATCAGCACTCTATCCTCCATCTGGCATCAATTGAAATCAATGGCTCTCGTCTTGAGGAGGTTCCATGTTTTGACAAGCTTCTGAATCTGACCTTTACTCCTGATCTGGAATGGAACACGTACATCAAATCTGTTGCCAAGATCACTGGAAGAAATGGTTGGATAATTCTATTGCTACAGTAGATATCTCGTTGCTGATGCAATTCTCTGCCTGTACATGAGCCAAATACGTTCTAGGATAGAGTACTGTTGCCACATCTGGGCAGGAGCTACCAGAAGCCTTTTATCCTGCCTTGACAGTTCAAAATATACTTTGTGGCCTAGTAGGGGGATGCCCTTTTCTGTTCTCTGCAACCTCTTTTCCACGGAAGAAACTTTATGATTTTCATGGCAAGTGCTCGTCTGAGCTCCAATCTATGGTCCTCTCCCTCTTGCTAAACTTTCACAAAAAACTCATCTAGTTGAAACCACTATCAATAATTTCCCCCACTCTTTATCTGTGCCTAAACCTAAATATAGATTCTATGAACAAAGCTTCTTAGAACTGTATGCATGTGGACCCTGCTTTCCAACTGACTACAATCTGGTCATCTTTAAGTCCAACACAAACAAGTTCTTGATGAACCGTCCCCTTAAGTAATCCAATTATCAAATTTTCACTACTAACGGTTACTATATTTTCTCATTGACTACTATACACTCATTAACCCTTATCCCCGAGTGGCCTCCAGGCTTTTAAGTGGTGACTCCTTTGTTAAATAAAAAAAAAAAATTAAAAAAATTTGTCCCTCGGAATTGTCTAGACTAGTCTTTATTGGCCATATCTATTGATTATGCTTTGCAGGTTTTTAACCTCCACATCAGAGCAGCAAGATGCAAAGTTTGTATAGTTGTGGAAGGTCTGGCCCAGAACACAAAAGAATAGCTGTCGCACAGGAGCAACATTATCTTCACTGCATGGATTTGCATTTCTATGCCTGACATGTCTTTGCTTGCTGCATGCAGGGACAGACAACCAGAGAACACCAGATCCTGATGCTGACGTTTTTTGGGTTCTCACCGAAACTCTGTTAGTGGAATATCTCTGCCATGATGTGAAAGGGGTGGAATTATGTGGGTCAAGTGCTGCATGTAACAAAAGCCTCTTCAAAACTTTTTGGGGACAGCTGGTAAAACTTATAGGCCAGTGTTTTTTTTTTTTTTTTCATTTTCGATTTTTGAACAATTATGAAGACTTGACGACAGGTCGAATGAGCCCACCATTTTTCTTTTTACTACCTTTATTTTTAACTAAAAACACTTATCTTGCTGTTGGTAATTATTTATTGTGTGTATGTGTGTAGCTATTTTAGAAAAACACTGAAAAAATATGTGCCATTAATAAACGCTAATATCTTTTATTGAAAGTATTATGATGGTGAAATGCTCTTTTCTGCTAATATTCCCCCCGGGGGGGGGGGGATATTGAAAAATTCCAAGCTAAATAAAAAAGGAGAGGAGAATTGTCAAGTTTATTGATCTCGTTGAAGGATTTGGAAATGTTAATAGAAAAAAAAGACTAACTGGATTTTGGGTAAGAGCAAAGTGTAGTATCTTACAAAGTATCTGTTCTGATACTACTGGAAGATGTTTTTACCCATATTAAAAACCTCAACATTGTGCTCAATCCCCCCCTCCCTTTGTCTTTATACATGCACACACCCGTTGAGAAGCGTGTAAATAGGTACTAACTAACCGGCCATTGACTTTTTTCTTATTTGGTTAAAAAAAAAAAAGAAAAAAAGTTGCCTGAAAGGAGTAATAGTTCTCACCAAAAATGTCTGAATAGATGACCAAAAGAGTGATGTCAATGAATTGAATGACTAAACTTATCCTGTCAGAAATCTCTTGGACAAAAAAAGAAAAAACGCTTCCTTCCTTTTTACTCCCTCCCCTCTTCCTTTCCTTCTTACCGGTTCTTCTGTACATTTCTAGCATCATGGCACCATCAGCAGCAGCATCAAAAGCAGCTGTAGTGGCTGCTGCTGCTGTCAGTTACTGCTGGAATTTGTCTGGTGATTAACATTTAGTGTGTGTGTGGGGGGGATCACATTCGCTCTTTCTCCTCAAATATTCTAGCCCCCCCCCTTCTAGTTTTTCTATCACTCATCCCACATATTCTTAGTGTAGTATGGCTGTGGGTGCCCCCTTTTCCTGAATGCTGGAAAGGAAGGATACTATCCTTTCCTGTGTGTGTTTTTATTTTTTAAAATTTTTCCTTCCATACTTTGTCTCTAAAGTTCATATAGACTTATAAGGTAATTCTTTTCCCATCAACCCTGATCAAATCGCTGGTTTTTGAAACTTGGTATGAAGTGATTGTCTTTTGACCTAAGTACTTGGGTGTTTTTTTTTTTTTTTTATAAAATAATTCTTGTCGATTTTCCATCCCTCTCTTTTTTCTGTCTAGAAACAGAAAACCACAAACTAACATTTTCTTTTTCACACAAAATGAGAAAGAAAAATTTATAAGGAAATAAAAAGAACATTTTTTAATCAAATTATGAAATCTAACATTCTAGAACAATACAATATATATATATATATATATATATATGTACACATCACACACATATACGGCATAATCACGTTGACATGCCGGTTTTCGTCGAATCACCGAAGTTAAGCAACATTGAGCCTGGCTAATATCAGATGGGTGACCATTTGAACATTCTAGGTGCTGTATGTGTTTTCCTTATTTCGGCAGTTTCTAGTCGTTCTGAACCTCCACTTGTCACTGATATGTAACAACACCGACTCATGAGAGGTGTGTTTGGAGAATGCGCAATTCTTGTCACAAAAATTCCATGTGCAGGCACCCTTACAGTGGGTATCCATAGTCTGTTAAGAGTAAAGGAAACTACCATATATATATATATATATATATATATATATATATATATATATATATATATCTTAAACTCTGGCGTTGCACTGGAAGTAATGAGAATTTTGTATGCTTTTCTTTCAACTTTGAACCAATATTTTTAATTTTCAAAATAAATTAAGACATCCTTATTGTTTTAGTGATATCCAGTATGAATGTTAACTTCACAACATTCTAAAAAAATAAAAAAAAAACAAAGAAAACAATCCAAAATTATTACCATCCATCTTTATAAAATCTTTTTCTAAAAGTTGTTTGATTCTGGTGTAAGTCTTTGTTTACGATTGCATCCATGGTAAACGATAATAGGAATCGATAATTGAACAGCAGCTGGAATCTGAGAGGAAATTTGAATGGTTTCATGAAATTCATTGAAAAATTAAATACTTATTAAAAGAAATTTGAATTTGCTGTTGGTCCCCTAATTTATCGGACAGGGACCTATGTTTTCAGTGGTGTCCATGCGTCTGTTACTCCAGATGATTACCAGATAATCGTCCATTAGTCTTTCCTGAAATTTTGCCACAAATTGTATTTCATCAAATAGATGTGCACAGTAAAACAAAAAAAAAAAATTTTTGCAAAAATTCTCGTTACATCTCCAGGGGCTCAAAAGCGCTCGAAGATGGCCAAAAATGACATGTTTTGCCCCATAACTTTTGATTTTCCTGAAACTTGGCCAAAATGTGGAGGCCATTGTTCTTAATATAAATTCAGTATGGGTGACCATGGCAAAATTCTGGTTCACATCCCTCTGGGACCTTTAGGGCTAAAAAAAAAAATACATGCCGTTTTGGAGCTCTTTTTTCATATTACTCAAAAACTTGATATGTATGTCTATATAATGGTTTTCCATGGTGCTGAATTCAAATATACATGTCTTTAGCTGTGAAACTGCACTGTTTGTCCATTTTCACTGGGATTTGGCATTCCCAGGAGCTCAAAAGGGGTCACAAATGTTCCAAAATTGCAAAAAATGACACTTTTTACCCACATAACTTTTCCCCATCCGTTAGATTTTTCTGAAACTTGGCAAAAATTTCAAGGCAACGTTGGCCCTTCATACTTCTCACATTCATCATTTCTTCACTATTTTTTTTTTGGGGGGGGGGGCGTCATCTCACATGCAGCACCAGAGGGGGACCATGCACGTGCAGCTTGTTTTAGAAATTAACAGAAAAACAAAAGTAATTGGGATTATTCAGACTACTGTTCTCATCTTGGATGTTGTTCTCTCAATGTTTGGCTGATGTAATTTTTGAGCTTCAGGTGCATCTTACTAAACTCTAGAATCTGTACAGAATTTTGTACAGAACCTTTTATTTAATACAGGATAGATAGTGTCTACATTTTAGTTGCTTGTCAAGACTATATTCGTCAATCAGTTCATCAAATCATGTTCTCATCTGCTCTAGGCCACAACCTGTCATTAACTGTCTAAAACTGAAGACTATAAACTGTCGCAAAACCAAATATATTTACCTCTGTCTTGGTCACTGCCACACCTTGATTAATAATCCTATTCCAGACGGTCTTTGTGTTCCTTGGTGAACAACTTCTTTCTCATTGTCTTTTTCCTATCCTCACTTCCTATAATTTTGTTCTGCTTATCAACTCATTTCCTCCTTTTGTTACAGATTTTCCTCTTATTTTTATCTAACACTTTGTGAGAAAGATGTTGATAGTATCACACCTATGATCGATGTTTGTTTAAAACTCAAACCGGTTATCCAAAATGTATAAGTATTAATCGGCCAGAATTGCAGAACAGAAGTCGCTGAATTTAAAATATAGCTGTGCGGTAACAGAATGCTGCTTCTATAAACAATGGACACTATGCAGAAGAGTAATGTGGAAAATTCATTGAGGAAGGGAAACTTTATATTTTATTTATTAAAAATTTTTTTTTTTTTTTTTTTTTTTTTGAAAAGCAGATATCTCTGAATAAATGTATTTTTTTTATAAAATGTAAGAGTATTTTTGTGAAATACGCTTTAGAATGTGGTAGGTTATCTTCCTATTGTGATTAAAGTTGCAAAGAAAAACTGAGTTTACTTTATTATATAGATAATTAATTTAATAAATACTGAACATTTTCATGGCAAGTGTTCGTCCGAGCTCCAATCTATGCCCCCCCCCCCCCCGGTCAAACTTTCACAAACTCATCTTGCTGAAAACACTATCAATAATTTCCCCTACTCTTTATCTGTGCCTAAACCTAAACATAGATTCCATGAACAAAGTTTCTTTCTTAGAACTGCATGCCTGTGGAACTGTCTTCCGTTTGCCTGTTTTCCAGACTACAATACGGTTGTCTTCCAGCTCAACATAAACAAGTTCTTGATAAGTCGTTACACTTAAATTAACAAATTTACCGAATTTCCATTACTAACAATTACTATATTGTCCAATTGACTACTGTACACTCTTTAACCCTTATCCTCGAGTGACCTCTGGGCCTTGATAAGTGGTGATACCTATGAAAAAAAAAAAAAATTCTTGGATAATAAGTGATAGAAAAAAAGGTTTTGAGTATAGATAAATTTCATGGATACTCCTCGAGCATCTTTTAAAATCATCCTTGACTTGGCATTTAGATGTCCAGAACTTAAGGAACTGCTACTTAGTTTAGTCTCTTGTACTAACACTTAGGAAAGTGTAAACCAGAAAATCACTATAATCTTGTCCCCTACCAAGGATACTTAACTACTAGTGATGGGACGATTCCAATATTTTTCTTGATTTTGACTCAATTACCAATTCTGTTTTTTATTCTGAATTCTGATACAATTACAGATTCTGATTCTAAAATTGCCTAAAAATGTAAACTTCCATTATGAAATGGCTTAACGGCGAGTCCTCATCTACTTTTAAATGTAGATTTAAATTTCTTTTTAATCTGACAAACTTAATATTTCCCCCTTTTCTATTCAAGATTTTAATAAACTCATTGGGAGATTTTCATCTTTTTTTTCACCCGTGGCAGCATTGGAAAATGAAGTTTAAAATATAAAAGGGAATATAAGTAAAAGAATCGTTTTTGAAATCAGAAATCGGGCTCCAATTTTTCTGATACCTCAAAGTTCTGATTCTTCAAATTCCAATTGTCTCAACATGATTACCTACCCTTTGTTATCTTTCAATAATCAGACAAACCAAGCCTAAAAAAGTCTCACCACCAGTTTTTAATACCCTGAACCCCAAAGAGGTGAGCTAATAGACAAGTCATTCAATAACTAAATAGGGATGGAAGGGCTTACAAAACAAAAACGTTTTAGCCATTTTAACAAAGTGTGTGTGTATATAATGTTATCCACAGGCACGTGTTTTGTTTCTATAACTAATCAGTGCAATTAGACTTAGTGAAATACATTTTTTTTTTTTTTTTTTTTTTAATATATGCACAAAATCTAAAAGAATTATATACCTTGTCTAATTTATATTTTATCTAACCATATTTTTTTTTTTATCTTTTCAGGTAAGATTCTGTTTTGTGATTAAATTAAAATTTCTCAGAATGAAATGGACAGGTAAAGGTAAATCTTTTTGATTTTATTTTCATTAAAAGAAAAGAAAAAGCAAAACGTATAATTCAGTCTCTCCTCTTTTGTAATGAATAAATTATATGGATAACATTGATCATTCATAAGGGCAGTTTCAGAAGGTGAGGGAAATCTAACTCCTTAGTCAGCAAGTCTAATGCAGAATTGTGTATATATGTGGAGGGAAGCATGCATATCTTCATAAATATACAATAGCCAATGGGGAATTTGGGAATGACAGTAATGAGTAAAAGTTTAGGCTAGAGTCAAATTTAAATTTCCCATGTTTGAGACTAACCCTTAGACTCCTGCCCTACTGCAGCACCCATAATTTGAGCGCTTTGTGGGGTTATAATTGCTCCTTCTTACCTGGAGTGGTCGTATTTGTCAGGGTTTCGTGTATGGATAAAATAACAGGCTGATAGATCTAACGTTGAGTCTCTGACTTGTGGCAATCTGTTAGCAGAGATGGTTTTAGCTATTTTTGCTAATACTTCACTGTCATTGATCATAGATAATTTATTTTTGAGAAGATTCTAACAATGGTCAGGAAGTACAAATTCTCTTTAAAAAAAAAAAAAAAAATATTGAAATAAGAGTCACTCATCGAGATATGCATTTTCCCTGTGTTAAGGGGTGTATCCTGAGTGATACGTTTTTTTTTTTCTCCTCCGCACACCGCTACAACGCAAAGCAATGTGTCAAAAAAAAACAAAACAAAAAAAAATCCTATTCAACTTCAAGCAACCAGCTTTATGGAGCCTGGCACACCTCACTTTGCTGCATGTAGTGTGACTTTGCAAGATTGTCCGATACTGTGTGTTTAAACCTCGGACGCCATCTTGGATCTCTTTTTGTCCCAACCCGCAGGAAAGACAGACATGAGGGCGTTTGAAAGGTAGGCCATTCCTATTTTCCCCACATTCCTAATATTTGGTAGTAAAATATGATATCAAACTAATCTCACGGGAATTTTTCGTGTTGTTAACTGCTATATAAATTAAGTTGGTAGACCAATTATCTTAAACTCACATTGAATCCAGTTGTATAATTTCCTGCTCTGTTATAGAGATGATCATAATTAAGTAGAATTTTTATTTGTAACTTAAGAGTTGAATTAGAATTAAGTGAATCTCTTATTATATAAAAGGAACTTTGCATGTGCAAGTTCGTTCCCTATGGTCTCAAAAACGGCCGAGCCGATTTTTATGAAATTTCACACAAAGGTAGTTCGTGTTTGGCAGTGTTCTTAAATAGGTTTTGTATCGGAAAGTCTTTGATAAGATCAATAATCTGATGAAAGAAGGAACAGGCAATTTTGACTAAAGTTAACACCTTACACAGCCTAACATCGCAAGTGCATTTGAGAAGTTCTATTACCACACAATTTTAAAGGCCAGCCATATAAAATCAACAGTAGGTTCTTTGATATAAGGGCACGTTAGAAATGAATGTTTCTGTTAATTGAAGCATGATACTTGACGTTTGCATTTTAAACTTTAATGCAAGCCATTATATATAAAAAATAATTTTATAAAATCAACAGTAGGTTCTCTACAGTGCAATTTAGACTACAGTATATTGTGAACTAAGTCACTGCGAGAGGTATGTGAAGCTTCTTCTAGGTGCCCTGCAATGAGTTCCCAATTAGAGCAATCAATCGATTTGATTGAAAAATTGGTGATTTAACTAATTTTGATGACAATAAAAAATATGGGAGTATGAAACATTCGTTGATCATCATTAGGGCTAGGACAACAGCATATTGTTTTTGTTGTTCTGACTTTCGAGTATATATCCGGTACAGTTACACAATTAATCAACCAAGAACCACATCACTCTACATAAAAACATAAGATATCAATGAATATATACCTGAGAATCAAAACAAGGAAAAGAATATGCTGTTGTCACCATTCAATCTTAGGCAATGTCGGGTCACACTGCTGGTCCTATATAAATACATCTTTATCATTACTCTAGATTTTTATCTTTCAGATAGCTAGAAAATGCCTTGCCTTATTTTTAATTTTCAACAAGATTTTCTCACCTTAAGGTTGGCCATCATAGAAAGTGTTATTAAAATCTGAACCCAGCTGTCTCTCCCATTTTTAATAATACAATTATTTATTTAACACATTCTTTAAGTTGTGTGTAAAATGTGTCCTTTCATAAAGTGACCTATTTTTAAAAAATTTTTTTTTTAATCTGATTCTTTTGTTTCACATGTAACCCCCCCCACCCCACCATCATTCTTTTTCTTTTGATGCTGTCCTATATTTTATTTGGCTTATTTCATCACTGAACAAATTGTTTTTGATTTAACTTCAAAGAACTATGAACAAAATCTAATTTTATTTTATTTTCAACATTTACAAAGAAACATTTATTTGAAACTAGCTGGGTTACTTGCTATCGTCTGGGTGCTAAATAAGAGCTAGGAGATTCTATCAGGCATATATATGCTATGTGATTATGTATTGTAGTAAAAACTGGATAACGAGGATTGAGGACATGCGTTGCATGATGAGAAATAACATGAGAATAATATGATGGGTATGTAATGTTAGTTTTAAAGATAGATTTATATCTAATAACCTCAGATTAAATCTGAACATTATATAGAGATATGTAGAGAAAAGGATACATCTTTTGGGTTTGTAGATGTAGAACAGTTGAGATATCAGGATCGGTTATCCGGGGAAGGCTGAGTAAAGCATAGGAGGAAGTAATAAGGATGGATTTTAAAGAAAGAGGGATAACTAAATACCTAACCAGAGATATGTTAGTTTTTTTTTGTTTTTTTTTTTAAAGCTGTCCAACGCAGACCATCATGTAAAACTGATGTTGAACCGATGAGGAGTATCAATATATTTGATGACAGATAAATGTTAGTTTCCAAACAAATCAATCGAGCATTTAAAAAGGGGGGGGGTCAAGATTAAAATTATTTAAATTCAAAGAATAACCCACAGAGTACCCCCCTCCATTGCAATTTTTAATAAAATTCCCAACTCTTTCCGCAATCCAACCATATTTGGTACAAATACATTTCAGTCTATATTTGCTTACTAGTTTCACCCATTTATCAATTTTGATTTTTGTCAAAGGTATTTCACACTTTCCATTTGTGTTACCAAGAAAATTTGAGTACTTTTTGCAAAAACCTAATTTTTGTTGACTTTGGATTTAGTTTGAAAAAATGTCATTGTAAAAAGAATATTTAAATTCGATATATTAAGCTTGGTGTATGATGATCAGGGCTATAAGAGAATATTATCATTTTTTGACTCTCCAGTATATATCCGACACATTTAAGTGATGTAGAACCACATCACTCTATATAAAAGCATATAAGATATTAACAGATATACATGAGTCAAAACAATGAAAAGAATATACTGTTGTCCTAGCCCTAATGATGATTAAGATCAGGCCCAAACTAATCTAAAAATATGTGTAAATGGGCCAGAAGCTCTCTCGCCCCCTTCTCCCTAAATGCCATCCAGGAATCGTTAATAAAATTTACAATCCTTTCTATAATCCACAAAGTTTCAGTCAGAAGTATTAGTTTTCCATTTTCTCAAAATACAGTGTGACCAACACCCCCCACCCCACCCCATCAAAAATTTCACCCAGGGAATTGTTAATATTATTCGCAATCCAACCATATTTGGTACAAATAAATTTCAGTCTATGCCGGACTTGCTAGAATTTCAGACATGAATGCCCAACAGTTTTTATTTTATTGACATTAAATGGTCAAATGCTCCAAATGTGCATCACTTAGATTGAATCAATTCTGAATGCTATCCATTTTGTTATTAAAAGATTTTGAGGTGGCAAGGATGTGCCGCCTTGTTGAATTGTCTCATAACACAACTTCCAACATTTCAAATGACTTGCTGGAATGACTGTAGGGGCAGTTTGGTGATAGTTTAGATGTGATCCTGAATGAGATTCTCATCCCTTCTTTTTTATCTGTGGGTGATTTAAAGATAATCCAAAAACAATCTGCAAACTATTCCTGAGCTGATGATTATCATGGCACAAATCAGAGCAATGTCAGGAGTTATTGACAATTTTGCATGTCTTATCTACGTGTACTGATCATCGAATGGCAATAAAATACAAAGACTGTTGGGTATTCATGACTCCAAGAAGAAAAGTTGGACATTGAAGTTGGTTTGTGCCAAATATGGTTGAATTGTAGAAGATTGTGAATCTTATAGATTTCATACGACATTTTTTTTTGGGGGGGGGATCATCTCGTGTTTATGTTACCAGTTTCCTCTCGGATATTGACTAGTTATTAGTGATTTATTTTTTTTGATTTAAAGAGAAAATTAAAATGTACTCCCTTTTATTGGAATTGAACTCCCAACCTTCAGATTATAACATATTACTGTTTAATACAGCTTTCCCCTTATTTATTGTCTCCCACTGATTGTCTCATTAGTGTTTCATTGTGTTTGGTCATGATTAGATGAGCAGACAGAAAGATGTGTAGACCAATGCATTGCATTATTATGGAGACTTATGCGATTGTTAACATTAGAAAGGATGGGTAGGTGATGTAAACAATCTAATCTTTCTAATTCAAGAGAAATTACTTGCAATCTAGTTTATTAGTAGCCGGTATTGCTCAGGAGTCCTTTTCACTTTAATTTTCTTGTTTCAATCATTGTCTCTCCCCTCTTTTCTACTTTTTTTTGTCCTTTTAACTATACCTCCCGCCCTTTAAGTTAAATTTAATTATTACTAGCTGCCCGGCATTGCCAGTGTGTTGAGCAAGAAAAAAAAAAAGTGGTAGTAGACAGGCAGGCTTGAACCCGTACTGCAAAAGAGAAAAAGAACGTGATAAAAAAAAATGTGACGTCTTTGCTGTTGCACCCATCATCAAACCGGAAGTGATGAATGTTAAAATTAAGGCTAGTCAATCGAAAAGAGGGAATGACTTTCGAAAATATCGGCGAAAAAATCGACCCTACCCTGTAGAAAAGTGCCCGGTTGAGGGTGAAGGAATTAATGTTTTTAGCCAATTTTTCAGTATTTGTCGTCTGAAGGGTTGAGCTTTAAAACGATACCGATCTTGTGAAAATCCATTGCCTGTCGAAAGTTTTAGGCAGACATGCATGCATACAAACATACATACATTTAAACAGACAGGTGAGATTTATATTATAGAAGATGGCACCATTTGGTTATTAAATTATTAAGTCCAAAGTACACAGCATCAATGGCGATGCACTTCAGAGATCCATAACCCTCTTCCTGATCTTCATAAATGATCTTTTAAAGCATATTCTGATATCTTTCCTTGATATCTATGCACCAACACAACTATATTTGGTAACACTTCGAAGAGTGTTGATGATCAAGTCTTTTCTGACTTGCTCTCTCTTCTGAGCACATATCTTGTTACTTTTAACGCTTCTAGAATCAAGCTTTTCTGTTTTCATTACTAACATTTTGTTCCTTGCTTTTCCCCAGTCAAAATAAATGGCTCTCTTGTGGGAGCTCATCTGTTTTGATAAACTTGTCTTACTGGTTTTCATCCCAGACCTGAAATGGAAGATTTGCATCAAATCTGTTGCTAATACTACTGGAAAAAAAATGATTGGATCATTTGTCTACTCCAGAAAGTACTTGATGAGAACCAGATATGTCCTGAGATAGAGTACTGCTGTTCTATCTGAATAGGTGCCGCTTTAAGCACTCTTTTGTCTTGGATAAAATACAAAATCAACTTTGCAATCTGGTGGGGAATAGTCCTTTCTCGTCTCTACCACCCTTTTAATACAGATGTTGCTAGCCTCTCTTTACTGTATCATTCTATGGTAGATGCTTGACCGAGTGTCAATTCAACCCCCTCTCCCCGTAAAAGATTCACAGCAAGAACTCATCTGACTACATGTCAAAGCAGAGAACGTTTCTCTCTTCCTGTGTCAAAAATTAAATGAAGCTTCCATGAACAATTTCTTTCCTAGAACATACCATCTGTGAAACCAGATGCCATAAATCTGCTTCCAAACCAATTACAGCATGATCATCTTCAAGTGTTCAAGTCTAATGTAAACAAACACTTGTAGAGCCATCCACTGGAAAAAAATCAAACCCTTTAAAGTAATCATCTTCCCATTCCAGCCACTGTTTCTAAACCTCTTCTGATGGTGACCAGCATCTAACCAGCAATCATTTTAACACTTGAGTGCCTTTCTCCAGGCTTTAATAAGCAGTGATCCATCAATAATGAAAAAAAAAAAAAAAAAAATGCTATAAAACTAATTATTGGTAAGGTGATATCGTTTTGGATATATATTGATAAATTAAAGTTATTCATCTCCTTCCTATGTCGAATGTGACACTAGGATAGGAAAGTGGGATTTGAAAAAAAAGGCAAAAAACCCTTGAACATTATGGTTTACAAAAAATGCCTTGGTAGCCTTATCAGCATTTACCAATAGGGACACTTCAGGTGATTAGCAATAAATTACCCCTTTCTTAAAGGTGATGCCTGGGAGAGGGACTTCCTAGAATTACACAGAACCAGTCATACCTCGGTCAACAGGAAACAAGCCATCTCAACAATGGCCTAGACCAGGAATCGCTAAACTGTGTGCCGCAGGCCATATTTGGCCCACTAAAGTCTTTAATCTGGTCTGCGGAACTCTTATGGAAAGCATAAAAATATTCAATAAAAATAAAAAACATGTTAAATGTGTGAAAATAGTGTTTTTTTTTTTTTTTTTTTTTTTTTTAAATCATTACTATATATTGGGTCCAATATGAAATATGCATTAATCAAAATATCATATTTAAGCATATTTTACAACTGGGCAATGCCAGGCGGCTTGCTAGTTTATATATAAAGATATTATTTTATTTTAGTATTAGTGATTTTTTTTTTTTTATGTTTGCATTAATTATATGGGTTTTAATGCAAACATGAAAAATTCATTTGGGAGTGAGTGATCTATGGATTTTTAGTTCAAATCAATAAATATTTATCATTTTATTATTAGTATTGCAATGGAAAACTAAGTTACAAACAAAACAAAAGTTAAGATTGTTTTTGCCATCAGAAAATAGGCATAAATTTTTCCAATACCAAAACAGTTTTTTCAGTTTCCAATTCCGATTAATTGTCTTGACTAATCAAAATGTGGAAAAATTTTTAACCGTTCCATCACTAATATCTAGTATCTATCAAGAAAAGTATGTGTTAGTAAACAAGCTGAACTAGGTAAAAATTTGCATCTAAACAATTCCAATGAGGATTTGTCTCTATCAGGAACTTTTTCATTATTTTGAAACGATGAAAAATAATGAAATCAATACAATTGGAAGACACTTTCACAAGTGTTTGACTTTGGATTTGAGGAGGACCAGGTTTTTGAAAATTTGTGGCAAAGTCTTCTGCAATTGAAGAAAAGTTTTGCTCATGGAAATTGCGTATAATTTTAAGTACAGACTTGATACTCAATTGACTGAATTCGGCATTTAGTAATCCCAAAAGGGGTTGATATGCTGTAAAACTATACCCCCTCCTCCCCATAAAATATTTGCAAAAAAAATCTTTATAACAATTTCCCTCACTCTCTATTTGTGACTAAAACTAAACAAAAATTTAATGAGCAGAGTTTCTTTCCCAGAACTGCCTGTCTGTGGAACACAATACGATAAGGCTGCTTCCCAGCTGACTATAACATGGTCGTTTTCAAGTCTAATGTAAGTAAGTTATTGTTGAACCGTCCTATTATATAATTAAATTCTAAGTTCTACCATTACTGACCATCGTGTGGACTCATCGTCTATGTAACTTATTAACCCTTATGAATTTCAAAAATGCAATCTGGATGTGAGGACACTTTGGAAGAAAGATATGCAATAAAATTCTGTCTTAAACTTGGAAAAAATGCCATAGAATAGTATGGAATGCTTCAGATTGCTTTTGGACCATTTTGCATGGATCAAGCATCAGGTTGATTGGTCAAATAGATAATTTGGTGGATAAGGACCGTCTTGTATCTAGAGAGATAATAAGTACAGTTTGATGTCAGTATGGGTACTGTACACATAATTATTTGCGAGGAACTGAAGATGCAGAAGATTTGCGCAAATGCACCAGTCCACAACTCCATCCTTGTCACAGACTATTTGACAAAGATGGGCATAAAGTCAGTTCATCACCCTCTCTATAGTCAAAGCCTTGCTCCCTGTGATTTCTGTGTTATTTCCTAAACTCGAGGAAAACCTTAGAGGTTATTGTTATGAGATAATTGAGATGCTGTTATGAGGGTCATTTACACGTTCATACAAGACTTCCATGGGACGTTCCGAAAGTTGTTTGAACACGATACAAGTGCATTGCAGCTGGAAAATATTACTTCGAAGGGGACTAGAGTTTCATGTGTGTACTAGCGATAAAAGTACCCATACAAAAAAGTCTGGAAACTTATTAAAGGCATTCATAGATTCCAAAATTTAATAGAGGAAAGAACTGCTCTACATCAAATTTTGAGTTATAGTCAG
Source organism: Euprymna scolopes (assembly GCF_053919585.1). NCBI lineage: Eukaryota > Metazoa > Mollusca > Cephalopoda > Sepiida > Sepiolidae > Euprymna > Euprymna scolopes. Next base: position 34,159,437 of record NC_136516.1, read on the forward strand.
ACATTTTTAAAAGGATCAGTACATGTGTGCGAGCAACAGTGTGTGTTTGATAAAATCCTAAACTATTGAACTTATTATAGAATATGTATTGTAAGAAACCGGGTGAGTAAACAAAAACAACTAATCAACCAGGATTCTGAGAAATGGCACTTGCCGTCATTTGACCAGATATTGACTTCCTTTCTCAGAAATTTTAGGTGAAACGTTTAAACTCTTTGACCCCTTGTCAGGAATGTTTTCTGTTTACAAAATAAATCCAAATCCATCTGAACAATTATATTTTAATTAATGATGTACCTGCAAATATTTAATGAAACGTGACCGACAATTTCCAAAATATTTGTAGATATGGCTAATAAACTACTAATTTACTCCTTCTCCCTGATGTTTTTTTTTTACCCGAAACAAAACATTACTTCTTGGAATGTAAGAAGCTACTATTTGGGATCCAGTCGAACAGGGGACTGGGGAGCTGAGCAGAGAAATTTTCACATTTCATTTAAACTTTTATAAATGAGTGCAGTCGGAAGCAGGAAACAGGTAAGAAATTCCAAAGTCTAGCACTCTAAGAGAAGAAACTATTAGAGTAGAAGGCTTTGCAGCATCTAAGAGACCTCAACAATGAATGTGTAGGATTTTACTGCTTGTCAAGTTAGTCGTGAATAATTATGTTGAGGGGACACAAGTGCTGTGAGTTCATCAGAGCACATTCCATTAAAGTATTTGTAAAACATGTATAGCGATGCAACGTGATGGGATAAGGGTTGGAACTTGTCTAACAGTGCGGGACCTATTAGATTCAAGAATTTTTTTTACCGTGTCTAAGAGTGAGAGATTAGTAATAGATGCACCAATAATACTCCATGCATAGGCAAATTGTGACTTTGTAAAGATATACATTTTATTCAATTTGCACATTTTGTGATGAAAATGCTCTTTCAAAATGTATTACAGACTCCCCAATTGATGGACGGAGCCTCTTATTGAGATAGTGTCCATGCACCATACAAAAGAAGAAAACAATATTTCTGAAAACGTTATAATTCAACTGGTAGTATTTTATGTAATCACATTAATTGCAATTTTTTTTTTTCTTTTTCTTTACAAGAGAATTTATATTTCGGTCATGACATTTACCATTTTTGTAATTTTTAATGTTTTTTTTTATGCTTATTTTTGTTAGTGGATGACTCGCCTCTTGTTTTGATAACACCTAAACAGAATTGCAGGGTGAACCACATGTCACAAGATCAAATATTCACAAACAAATTTATCATTATTTTTTTTTTTTTGTCTTTCATTAAACAAATTACTTGCATCAATAAGCCTATTAGAAATTATATATTATATATATATATATATATATATATATATATATATATATATAACAAGGAAATCGATGGGAATAAAAAGTAAATGAATTACAATATCTATTAATCCATCAAAAAGTAAAATGGGTTAAGGATTTTTTTTTTATTCCTTATTTGTATATTTGATGAATTATTGTTAAAGCTTTCTTTTCTTGATGGGTTATAATATAATTATCTTTGTAATTTTGCGTGTGTATATATATATATATACACACAGGGATGTAGTGTTCACCTGATATACACGATGGTAAACTTAAAACTAATAGAAATAACAGTATTTATATATAGAAAATGTAATCCCAACCGAATAAAAAAAAAAAAAAAAAAAAAAAAGCTCAATATGCAATAGTGTAAGCTCGTATTACTGTGACCGGAAATTGTCTAGACAGAATGAAACAGATCTTCCTATAAAGAAATTCGATGTCATTATTTAAAAGTGTAGGCGTGATGATTATAAATTTTTGAAGTATTGCAGAATCATAGTTTATTAAGGCTGTCAAAAAGTCATGATGATGATAAAGATGACATAATAATAATAAATGCAAAATAATTCTAATAATAGTATAGTCAATGCTCATGGGTAATAATAATAGTAATGATAATAACCATAATTTAGTAATTATAGTAATAAAGTTAGTAATAAGTATAAAAAATTTAGTAAAAAAAACCAAACCTAATAATAAAGATGTTGATTATATATATATATATATATATATATATATATATATATATATAATTAACATACATACACGTACTTATCCACATTTCTACATACATAAGTACACCCATAAACATACAAGTATATATATATATATATATATATATATATATATATATACACACATACATGTATATGTGTGTGTGTGTATATATATATATATATATATATATATATATATATATATATATACAACGCACAAAACACATCTACAAAGACAGTCGAACAATAAATTTTAATTATAAAGTTCAACTTAGTTTTAATTTTCTTTCTCTTTATAATATGTATATATATATATATATATATATATATATATCATAAATTTAATAGAGCTGTAGTTGGCAGCGAATGTGTTAAAATATTCCAAAATAACTGAAATTTGGGGAATAGTGATTAACTTTCACTCCTTTTGTATAAAACTAAATATAGCTTGCATTACCCACTTTTATGCCTAGCAGTTGTGTTCCAAGGATCATGATAATGGATTAATTAGTTTGGGAGTAAAAGCTATACATACAAATATAAACTTATACATATCTTTACAAAGTTATGTATGTGTGTGTGTGTATATATATGTATGTATGTATATATATATATGACAAATAAAGAATAAAAAAGAAAATCTGATATGAACTGAAATTCAAAGTTTTGTCCACTTGGGTATTTTCAAGAGTGAAATCTTGAAAATAAAAGATGATAGTCTCTAATTTGGGTGAATATATATATATATATATATATATATATAATCTGTGTATTTGCAACTTGGCAGGCGTATGTCAATGTAACATGTTATTTCTATGCCCGCGCAAATATACATGTCTATCTTTAACAATATTTTAAGTTTTATATGCGTATGAATTTAAATCGGATGGTAACAAATAAGGCTGGAAAGCTACATGTTTTTTTGTTTGGATTCTAACTGATGGCACCGAAGTTTTGTTATAACTTTTAAAATCATTACTATATATTGGGTACAATATAATAATCAATACAGAAGTTGCTTTATAATAATAAATATGAAATCTGCATAAATGTAAATATATTTGGGCCTATTTTACAATCAACCAATACCAGTCGGCCTGCTAGTACATATACAAACTATACATAGATGTTATATTAGGAAAAAAGAAAAAAGCAAAATGAGAGAAAATCTAAAGATGATTTAATATTGTATTTAATGGAAAAACATCAAATGATAAACTTGAAAAACCAAATCAAATTGTTAAACAAGAATTTGAAGTCAAATGCACACATATTTGTATTTGATGGTTTGAAAATGAACAATACTTTTGCAATCTTTAAAAGTGTAAGTAGAGGTTAACGCAAAATATATAGATAACCGTATTAGTTTAAGAATGTTTACTGGTAACAAGATTGCCTGTAATATTGGTTTAGAGTTCACTGCTAAAGTAAAATTATGTCCTGGTGATGTTTAAACATCGTTTGGTCTGCATCTAATTGTTCCTATTTACAATGTCTCCCCACGGGACAGAGTTAGACACCAGGGTCGTTTTTTAACGTGGAGAAAAGGAACAAAAATAAAAATTGCCTCAGTCGTGACAGATTTCTCCTCCACTGACAGAGAACAAGAAATTGAAGTGGAGCATCTGAAGAACAGATGGTATTTATTTGCTCCCCCACTGAGCAAATTAGGCACAAGGCCGTTTTTAATGTGAGGTAAAAACCAGCTCCCCTAAAAGTAGGCAAAAAGGGGGCACTCTGGTTACCAAAAATAATAATTGTCCCAGTATATAGGGTTTCCCCTCCATTGACTGGTACAAATTATCTTAAGTGCAGCATCTGAAGAACAGATACTACACTTTGATCTTGTCCCGAAGGCCAAGAATTTAAAAATGTTTTGCATCTAATTGTTACTGAGGATTGTCCATCGTGCTGCTTTCTTAACAGCATGAACAACTTTTCTCATAGTGATACTTTTTTTGATGCACTTTTCCTGAAATTGCTCAGACATTCCAAGATGGCCATGGAGCACACCTACTTTAAGAGTCTGTTAAAACAAAGACCGTACTCACTGCTTCAAGAAGGCTTATTCTCTTGATCATTGCCACAAGCCAAGTGTGCTCCTTTTTTCATGTGTATAGAATCATTTCTATTCAGTCCTGGAGTATGGGAGCACCTGTCAATATATCAGATTTTTTTTTTTTTTAATCCCCCCCCCTGTCCCAAACAAGGCACAGTGCCACTTTGATGTAGGGGGCTACTATCAGTGACATGTGACATAAGTTGCAGGGATACTATGCAGGGAATTGAGTAGCAAGGTGTCTGTTCACATTACACTTGGACTTCTACATGCCAGTCTAGTTGGGGAAGCAGGAACCCAGAAGGGAATTCCAAAGTCTAGCAGTTCTGGGGAAGAAATTATTAAAAGTAGAATGCTTTCTTACATCTGGGGATCTCTACTGTGTAGGGGTGGGACTTTTCGGCTTCTCGGGGGGGTATTTACATCGGGGGGGGGGGGGTTACAAGGGCTTGTAGTTCGTCGGTGCATCCGCCATTAAAATACTTGTAAAACAGAGAGATGCTCCATTTTGTTGATGGAGCAGAGGTTGAAGCTTAGATGATTGTTCAGGACCTATCGGGTTGGCGACTTGTTTGAACCCCATTCAGGATGATAGACTTTTGCAGTGATCGTGACACTTGCACAATGGAAAACGTCAATAAGGATACTCTCAAGAGCATTTGCCTTCTCAATGTGATATGGGACAAAGAGGAAGAAGCAACTTAAAAAGTAAGCGCCCCAATGATGCTGAGTTAAAGAGCTGAGAGGGGGAAAAGGAATCAAGTAAAGATTAGATACCTCGTAGCAAATTACAAAAATAAGGGAACAATTCAAGAGGCACCATTTGTTCGACCTTGACATTGCCGTTAGGTGGTTCTAAACTTGTAAACAGGTTAAATAGTAGACATATTCGAATATTCGCGAGCAAGATTTTTTAAAAATATATTTACAAAACTTTCAAAGATTTAAAAGAAAAAATAAATATTTACAAAACATTTTCTTTAATATTAAATATTTACAAAACTTAAGGATTAAAAAAAAAAAAACTACTTTTTTCTATTTACACAAAACTTTTTAATGTAAGTAATAAAACGATGTATTTAAACAAAATATATTTAAATAAATGGGTGTCTGAGTACCTTCTTTTTATATATTTACAGAACTTTTAATAAAACTATTAATAATAATTATAATAATAATATAAATAAATGGTAAATTTTTACGACATGGCCGAGCATATTATAAACACGCCATCCTCCCTATGTTAAGAACGGCTTTAGGAAAAAAAACACAAAAAAAGCCGTTCTTAACATGAGGAGGTTGGGAGGTGTTTATTTCGAAAGCCGTTCTTAACATGGGGTGGTTGGGGTGTTTATACTGCGTTGGAGCAGGTCGTAAAATAATACCAAATAAATAAATAAACCGAGGTTATAACTGAGAATTTCGTATGATGTCAATTAAAAAATACATAATTAAAAAAAAAATTGAAATAAAATTATTATAACCAAACTTTTTATGGCAGAAACAAATATAAAATAACTGACTTGTTCGGATTTTTGCGACCAAGATTAATTTTTATGTACAGTACAGTGTGTGTGTTTATCGTTCTTCGTGCGTTTTTAATATAATTCAATATTTCAAGTGTGATTTATGTATGTATGTATGTATGTATGTATGTATGTATGTAGATGGTCAGTGGAAGAGAAATCCTTCTAGACCGAGGCAATTTTCATGCATAATAAAATCACAAGTGTAAACAATCGAGATTTTAAAAAATGTATTTTATTCACATATCTTTTATAAGTTTTATTTTTATAAAGATGAAGTGTAGCATCACAAGATACAAATCTTTTTATAATTTTTATTTTTATTTAAAAAAATAACAAAAAACTTGCTATTTGCTTACTTCTTTATAAAGGCAAATTGGTGCTAGTGCAGAGAGTGATCCGCGCTATTTTTTTAAATTGTATTTCCAAGTTTAATTAAATTTTATGGTATGTTTTTTTTTATTCAATTGTAAGGTTGAAGTATAGAATAGGTACAAAACACCCTCCCCTCCCCATATTAAGAATGGCTTTTTAAATAATAACATTATTTACGTCCGGATCACTCTGCACCAGTACCGGCAAATTAAATGAAAGTAAGTTTAGCGTCCAAAAATTTCAGTTTCCAATGTTTTGTTATTAATATAGGTCATTCATTTTATTTTTTTATTATAATTATAATTATAATTATTATTAATAGTTTTATTAAGTTCTGTGACAACCCATTTATTTAAATATATTTTGTTTGAATACGTTTGTTTTATTACTTACATTAAAAAGTTTTGCGTAAATAGAAAAGTTTTTGTTTTTTTTAATCCTTAAAAGTTTTGTAAATATTTGATATTAAAGAAAATGTTTTGTAAATATTTATTTTTACTTTTAAATCTTTAAAAGTTTTGTAAATATATTTTAAAAAAATCTTGCTCGCGAACATTCGAATATGTTTGCTGTTTACAAGTTTAGAAACTAACGGCAATGTCAAGGTCGAACAAACAGTGCCTCTTGAATTTTTCGCTTATTTTTGTCGTCTGCTACGAGGTATCTAATCTTTACTTGATCCGGGAAAAGATAATGAAATACCAAGGTCTTATCTATGACATGAAAAGAATCTGGAATCTTAAAGATTTTCATCATTCCAGTAATTATAGAAGCAACTGGACAATTGCACTTAAGAGATGGTTAGAATCTTAAAAAGGTCTCTTGGTTGAAATGTATGAGATAGTGGGTGAATGTCTGGCATCTGGTAGGATGCCCCATCCCCAGCTAAAAAAAAAAATTATATATATAATCCCAAAATTAGGACGGAACAGAATTTAGACAAATCTTGAACTGACATTTCTGTCTAAATTTGGTTCTGCTTTATATCCTTTCAGATAGAGCTATATCAGTAATAAATGATAATAAATTTTATTTCATCTAACACTTTACTGCAGTTTCATGATCAGAAGTGTACCTGATTGATATCCAACATTACACCCAGATCAGTCAAGTGTGCTATTTAATATTTATCATTCTGGGTGGAGGGAGGGGTCTGTCAAAGCCAGATGACTGAAACTGTTTTTGCAAACTTTAGTATGACAGACCGATGAACTGGACACATAGTTTCCTTCCATAGATAAGTACTTGTTGGGTATATTCACACAAACATTTTGATAAATTAGTGAGTCATTTTACCAATCTTAAGAGACTGTTTACTTTCAAGTGTTATTTTGATGACTAAAGCGCTTTGTACAATATTTTCAGACTTGTAGGAATGTGCAGACATTCAAACTGGTAAATGAGCAAAATTGCAGAAATGTTAGGGGGGGGGTGCAACCTTCTGGGAGTCTAGAATGTTCCCTTCCTCTTTTTGTCACCTTAAAATGTTGAAAAAAAAAAACTATTTTAAATAGTTGCATAAAAATAAATAAAACATTAATGTAAATCTGGCTCAAATTAAAATTGTTGAACTTTTACTCTTCGCAAATATTTGTTTAATTTGTGATTTAAAAATAAAAAATAAAAAAAAAATTGCTCACATATACATAGCTATACCTTCCTTGGCATTTGCCTTGGTGCAATAACGTCATTTTAATGTTTAAAAGATTTCTTTTGCACATTTTAAAGTTTTGCACAGAAATTCTTATGTAAAGTAGATATTGCATTATTTTTGGCACATTAGAAGGGTATGCCGCCATAAAATTGGGTGATTCTATTTATAACCAATCAGATGCAAGAACCGCTTTATAAAATAATAAATCTTAATTTCTTCAGTGATATCTTTGTGTCGAAATGAGAAGAGCACTACATTTCTGCTGATCATGACTGGATTAATTCTTTGCCTATGAAAGTTTCTCTAACCAGATTTATGCTGCCATTCTTTGCTTGAAACTACATTTTTTGAGTAGATAACTCTTATTTTAACTTGAATAGCAGTTATCTCTCTTACATTGAGTTAAGCTTGTAACTAGACATTGTTTACAAATAAGGTATCACATGTAAATTTCCTTGTGAAAAATATTCTGAGCAAAAAATTTTTATTTGCAAAGTAATTTAACCAAACAAACCCTTATTTATTTAAGGGCATTGACTAACGACAAAGAAAAGGAAATGGCTATTCAAAATCAAATATTGATATTTTAGGATGGAAGCATATTTATGTATAAACTAGAAAATGCAGCTGATTTAATTTTATATATTAGAAATGATAGTCTCTCAGTGGGGAGGCTGGCAGGGTCTCTTATAGATTTACTAACGTTGTCAAGCTTTAATAGCAATCATAGCCAAAATGAGGACCTATGAATAATGTAAATAAATTGTAACAATTTAATAAAGTTATTTTATTACTAGTCGTATCTATCTGGCGTTACCTGGGAGTTTTTTTAAAAATTTGTTTCATTTTAAAAAAGTGAATTAACTTTTTTTTTTTTCAATAAGAGTTTGAAAATCGAAATTAATTTTTATGGTAGAATTCGTATTTACTTCTAAGTTAGAAATAAGATTGGTTTTTAATGTGGAGAAAATCCAGCCCTCCAAAAGGGGCACTCGGGATTGGAACAAAAGTAAACATTGCCTCAGTATAGAACGACCTATCCACTGACTGAGGATATTATAGAATAAGTGTAACACCAGAACAGATACTAAACTTTGTTCCTAGTCAAAAGACAAATATTCTTATGGGTTGATGATTCAAGAATTATATAAAACTATAATTAATTTTAAGGTAATGTTTTTATCTCTATAAAATGACTGAATGTAACTAGCTTCAAAACTTTCAATCTTTTATTACGTGAAGATGTGCTAAGAATTTTAAAATCTACTTAAATGACTTCCTATTTCACTTAAAATGCTTCCTAATTTCTTTTAAAATTCGAAGTTTTATAAAATTGACTTTTTTCTTTCAACTATTAACAAAAGATTAAAATTGCTGACTTTATGAAAAAACTGAAAAGCAGTGTGGTGGATCTCATTTTGTAATTTTTTACAAGTTTGCTTTTAATATTTTCTTATTGCATTTTTATTTCTATAAATATTTGCTTAATTGTTTGCTTAATTGTTAAAGAGAAAATTAAGTCGTTTAGAGGTGAGAAATATATACAGACATGAAGTGCTAATGTAAGTTTATTTGAAGCAATAAATGATTCAGCATGGTACAGCTTTTTTTGAATGGCTTGATTCTGTTGTTGGCATTGGTTTCTCATCCTCTTTCTAAAAGAGGAACCACATGAAGGTTTCTAAAATCTATGGAACTGACTGGATTTGAATATGTCATGTCCTTTGTCTGCACCATTAGTCACTTGAACACTACCACCTCTCGCAGAATCCATTGTTGGTTCCCTGACAAAGGCGTAATTGAACCTAGAAATTCACTTCCGTTCACACTTTCTCGATAATCATGCCTTGGATTTTTTTAAATTTTGCACAAACATTAGTCATGATAAAAGTAAATTTTTGCCAGAACGGATTTTCCAAGATAACTCTGGTTGCTTCCTAAGAGGGCATTATAGGGGTAAAATTGCCCCCAAATCGTTTGTTTGGATTTTACCCAATAACCATGCTTTGGAATTTTTGAAATTTTGTACAAACATTAGTCATGGTGAAAGTAAATTTATAACCCTTGGAGGGAGGGGGGGGGGCTGTATGCTTGGCTTGTTTCTGATGGCAATGTCACTAATGAACGGTCTATATTAAAAAAAAATAAAAGCATCAGTTTGTGCATTCATTCTTTTTGCAGACTGTTATCCTCACCTTCATAGTTGTTGTTTCACCACATTTTGGCCAACTCCTCTTGTGACCTTCTTCAGATGATTGCAACAGGATAGGACTACTAAATCTTGTGATTATCACCATTAATTACTGCCTTTCATAGTTGTCTCACCATATTTTGGCCAACTAATCCTCTGGTCTGTTTACATAGGATTGAAACCGCTATCTTCAAATAAGTCTCACCTGGAACCGTAGACTCGACACCTATCCACTGCGCCACAAGTCTTATCTCAAACGATTCCAAAACTAAAAGAAAAATAAAAACATCAGTTTGTGCACAGTCACATCTAAATATGAAATAAAAAAACACTAGTCAATTAGAAAATGACATAACTCCACCTGACAAGTTAAACTTCTCTGGTGATATGATGTAGGATTTCATTGGCTACAATATGGGCCAAGTAGCAAGTCTATACAATGAACAGAATCAAAGTTATCTAGGTAAAAGTCTAACTTTTCTGAAGATATGCCAAAATTAACTCGGTTATAAGTTAAACCATGATCAATATTTTGACCAGGTTTGATGATTGGTTAAATGATGTAAATGCTGGGCTGTATACAAACTATTACAAATTTAACCAAATACATAACCTCCTTAAAAAAAAATTTTGACACGGGTGACAGCTGTAAACAATTCTAAGCACTCATCGGAAACATCACGTACATTTATAAGTAAAACTAATGTCATAATTTACTGGATTCAAACTTGGTGCACACATATCGCCGGTTCGCATCATTATCTACTTCACCATAGCCATGATTTTATGAATATAGTCATAACTTGTCTATGCATCCTTGCATTTCTATAAGACACTGTTTGTGTTCTTCAGCTTCAAGTGTGTTTTTTTTTTTTTTTTCACAATAAGTACAGATAGAATTTGTTTTTGTTTTATAAAAAGGATCACCACTTATCGAGGCCAAAGACCACTCAAGGATAAGAGTTAAAGAGGTGGAATTGTCAGTTGAAAGACGAAAAACCTTATTAGAGGATTGGGAAAGACTGATCTGATGAGTCAAGTTGGAATTGTGGGAAATGTTGACATTGGATTTGAAGCTGATCCTATAGTAATATCAAAGAGTGCAGTCAACATGGTAATGTTCCAAAAAATGGGAAGCTGTTAGAAGTTCTGCCCTTACACTAGGCATGTAGAGGAAGAAAGGAAAGTTTTTTTTCTTTTTTCTCCTTATAAGACAAGTTCTTGCTGTGAATGTCTTAGATATTAGAGCTTAGTTTAAACATCTTCATGGAAATAATGATAGAATAAAATAGCAACCTTTCTTCTGTAAGAAAGATGCCCCCCCCCACACCATTACAATAAATTTTTAACTGACTAGGCAGATGTGACAACATATACCTTTTAAGCACTTGTACCTCTTTCGTTTGAAATAGCATTTTTGTTGGTCTGTCAGAGGTTTTAGATGTATCCATGCATCTCAAAACGAGCCTCTGTCTGCCTTTATTTCAGCCAAGCCTAAGTTTAAAATTGTATTTTTGTTGCAGATATGCAGATCAAATGAATTAATTTTAAGAATGTTTTTGTTTTAAACGTTGAAGATATGCAACCTAGTTTAACACAAAATTGTTTGAGTCGCACGCCGAGAATCAATCTCTCTTTGCCATACCTTGTTTGACAATCTGCTAATTACTGTCTGCAGTTAACAATTGCATAAACATCTTGCATCGAGGTAAACACCTTGCTTCAATTCAACACTGCTGCTACTGCTTGCTTCAAATTCAGATCAATATCCAACTTCTATTAAGTTATTTTGCGTAGCATACACATCTAATGTTTGAGCTGGGCTTGACCTTTACTCCTAACCTGAAATGGAACACGTACATCAAGTCTATTGCCAAGGTCGCTGGAAAAATGGTAGGATCCTTCTACCGCTCCAGAAGATATCTCACTGCTGATACAATTCTCTATCTATATAAAAGCCAAGTACATCCAAGATGGAGTACTGTTGCCATATCTGGGCAGGAGCTGCTAAAAACAGCCTATCCTGCCTTGATAGAGTACAAAATAGACTTTGTGGCTTAGTGGGGATGCCCCTTTTCTCTTCCCTGCAACCTCTCCCGCAGGAGAGACGTTGCGAGCCTGTCTGTTTTATCGTTACTTCCATGGCAAGTGCTCGTCTGAGCTCTAATCTCTGCCCCCCCCCTCGCCAATCTGTGGAACTCTGCTCAGTCTGCCTGTTTCCCACCTGACTATAACCTGGATGTCTTCAAGTCCAACATAAACAAATTCCTGATGAACTGCCCCCTTAAGACACTTTATCAAATCTCAACACTAACGTACTGTACACACAATAATCCTTATCCCCGAGTGACTTCCAGGCCTTGATAAGTGGTGACCACCTTGTAAAAAAAAATAAAAAAATATCACAGGTAAGTATGAATTTTGCAGAAGGATATTGATCATTGTCCTCCATTCTCATAGGTATTCAAGCGATTGTTTTACATCAAACGAGCAAGATAGATTTTAGAATTAAGTTTGGATAAGATTAATCTTTAGTTTTTCTTTGTGTATGGAACCTATCAGAGTAAGAATGGTGTAAAAAATGTTCTATTTTTGTCTGCCGGCGTGCTCATAGTTGCCTTGAAAAACATTAAAATATTGCGTTAGAGTAATTTTATTTACTTTTCTTCTTGCCAAGAAGTTTAGATGTGAAAGGTCAGTTTAATGTATGGAATCCAGACCCAAAATTAAGGTTTTAAATTTGTCACAGTTGAGTTTGTCAACATTTTCTAATAGGGTTCCTCTGGTAACACAGTAAACCAATCTGTTCTCTGAACGAAAAAGATAATGCCTGGAAAGTTAGCCTCTTGAGACTGAACAGAGCCATTTTCCACTCTGGTATAAGCCTGCAGTGTAATTTAAAAAAAGAAAAATTATTCAGGTCTTTTGAGATGTCTATGGGCCCTTTGGATCTGCATTTTGGCTAAAATGGTTGACTTGTTTTGGCACTTTGCTCTTGGTTAAGTTAAAGTATTATATTTATACAAAAAAAATTACTTTAGATGGGGATGGAATTGACTGTGCCAATTTCAGATGCCATTTGAGCATTTGGTGGCTATTTATAGAAATACCATTAAAAATGTAAAAATGCACAATCTCCCTTGGTATGGATCAAAATAGCAACATTGAGAATTTTTTAAATTTTCAATAGGTATTGTATTGCATAAAGGAAGACAGTTTTCATTAATACTGAAAATTGAATCCTTAAGTGCATTTCAGTTTCTTTTGTAAACAAGTAATCTATTTTTTTTTTTTTTAAATTGTTAGCAAAGAATTTTAAGTATGTTTCGCCTTCCAAGTTCGCAAAGACCCGTGGCACAGTGATTAGAATATTTAGAAAAATTCAGTTATAAAGTGACTTTCTTTTGAAAGTTCAATCCTCAGTGTAGGCAACTGAAAATACAATCATGAATTACCTTGGACTTTATCCAGTCATGATTGATGGAATGATAATGTTACCCTCATGAATTAAATAAAGGGTCCATTCAAAATTCCTTGCAGATTCCCAAGTTAGACAGAAAAATTTGAGAGTTCGACAAGATACACCTGAAGGTCGGAGGTTACATCAACTAAAACATGAAAATGGCACTCAAAATGAGAACAGTAGTCTGAAGAATCCAAATACGAATAATGAATCCTCATTTAAAAACTCCAGAAACATAGTTTTGTTCGATTAATAAATTTAATGACAAGATGATACTGTAATAATTCAATTTAAATTTCAAAATACTATTTAAAAATACTAAAATAAATTCTCCATAACTTTTATAGAAACCAATGTGTATTTATATATAAATAAATGTATGTATCTCAATCCCATCACACAAAAGTTGGTGAGTAAAACATGGCTTTTGTTGTCTCCTGGCCCAAACCATTTCAAGTGGTGAGAGGAAGCAAGAAAACAAATAGTAAGTCTGACAATCACCTTAGATTTATCCCATTGCCTGAAAGTAATTTAAGAGAAGACTTCATTCTCATAAAATATCAATATCTTTCAGAAGGGATGATAATTAATTTGTGAAAACTTAAATTATCGATGTAGTTCTATAATTCTATATGAATACTAGCATGCAGTTCGGTGTTGCTCAGTTGTAAAATACGCTTAAATATGATATTTTAATTTATGCAAATTTCATATTCATTTTTACAGAGCCATCCTCTCTTGTTTATTATATTGTACCCAATATATAGTAGGGATTTCAAAACTAAACAAAAATGACTTAGTTGCCATCAGTTAGTATCGAAACCAAAACATTTAGTTATAAGTACTGCATTTATACATTTATGTATCAGTTACAACATAAAATCTTAAGATTCTTTACGGTAAAATAGTGCAGATGTCTTATCTAGATTTAAATGTGATGTCTAAGATGCAGTTTTATAATCATTAATATTTGCTAATATATGTATATTTAGATAAACAGCAAGTGTTAACACTGAAGCATAATTTTCCCTTTTTGTCATTTTGGACGAAGATTGTACACTAGTTAACTAATAAAAAAAAATGGAATAGCTTTAAAAAAAAAGTCTCCTGTTCATTGCCGGGGACGTATAGCTGGCTGTTTATATCCCCCCCCCCCCCGCACGAAAAAGTAGTGGTTGATTTGAATAGTTTTGATTTTCTCTGAAAAACCTACTTTGCCATTGTTTCTATTTTGTTTTTGTACATAATATATAATGATACTTATTAAAAGGATTTCCCATTGTGTTATTGAAAAGCCTCTAAAATGGCCGACTTTGATTGTCAACTTCTATAGTTTATTGTATTTTGAAATATGGTTTTCATTAGACGCATTAAATGCATCTTTATTTTATCTGCTGATGTTTTTATGGACCCAACATTTTAATTAACAATTTCCATTGTACTGAAAAAACAATAATCCTATATTATTACTGCCCTTTTTTTATGCTCCATCAATTTGATGAAGATTCAACTTTTTTCCCCTTATCTTTTTTTTAAGAGAATCTGTACATTAAGGCCATAAACTTCTCATTTTACCACAACTACAAAAAACTTGCCTTTTTTTTTTTTTTTTTTTTTCGTGTGCATCAAACGGATTTTCCACCAACAACTTGTTTCTAAAAACTTTTCACTTTGGAAAACATTACCACAGGACTGTTGCTCTTCAAACTGTCCTCATAAGTAATAAAATTTGCTCAGTCCATTCATAATTTTCAATCCTCTTGTAATTATCATTCAACTAACAATTTGTCCATATTAACTCTTATTCTTGAGTGATTTAATATATCTATGCTTATAAAGTTGTATTCCTGTATGTCTGTCTGTTTGTTTACAATTTGATTAATATATACAAACTGTCCATTGCTTTCCCCATTTCATTTATTTTATATATAGTATGATTCTTTCAAAAAATACAATCAAGCGGTAACCTCATTTGGATATTACATTAAGGAAAATCGATTTTACTAAATAGCTGTATGTTAGTTACTGTTTATAGCGAGAGAATTTAAGTGTTCTATTTAAGATTATTTAAAGTTGATTTATTTTGATAATGTATTTAATTTATTTTGAATTATTACCCAACATAGATTTTTTAGAAACTGGTTTAGTTATTTTCCCTGTTAACATCGGTTTGTGTGTTTGTTCGTATATCCACTAAAAACTTTCATCAGCCTAATAGAACTGGGTCGAAACCAGTGTTATCTGTAAGAGCGATTCCTCTGGCGCATAATATCTGAAAATTAGAAAAAGATGAATTCTGTGGTGGTCAACTGGACCATTTCTTACAAGGGGTCACTTTTTACAACGCCATTTTTTTGCAAGTCACTTGCGCATTTATATTTATAAACGTTATCTTTCCAGGATCATGGTGTCATAAGTCGTGGTACAGTTGGCAAGTGTTTGCCATTTACCTTTTTCCCTTTTCCTCTTTTGCGTTTCAGGTTCGAACCTGCCTATGTGGCTAATTTTTTTTTTTTTGCAGTCGCACGGGCACTCGCTATGTTTATTGAAACAAAAGTTGTTTTAATTCATTTTTGTTTTTGGGGGTGGGGATCCAGGTTGTCACCTACTTCCGTTCTTTTCTGTGGTAGGGGGGTGGGTGCTCAATATCCTTATTATAGCAGCTCTGTCTAAACCGAATTTCATGTCCACTCGGGTAAGGCTAGGTATTCATGCTAGTATATATATATTATTATTATTGAAAAGACTTTCATAGAAAAAGGAGAAAAATCTACTAGAAAATCCTGATACTGTTTACATTTTTTATTTTTTTTTTTAACTCTGCCAAAAACCCGAGAAAGATAAATATTAGTGAACAAGTTTTACTTGGCTCAAAAGTACAAATAAATTGAAGAAAAAAAAAAAACTACAAACAAAAAACTAAAGTGATCTTGAAAAGCTACTTCAGTTAAATAGCCGAGCGATGGAATTCTCCTTATCCCACGCAGATAAAACTAAAACCGATTTATATTTGAATCTAAAACAACAAAATAAATCGAAAGCTACTCAAGTTAAACTGGAAAAATAAACAGATTGGGTTGTTTGAAAATATCTGAAAGAGATTATTCGTGACATCTTACAGGACGTCGCCTGCAATACTTGCAAGAATTATTCTAGAGATTAAAAAGGGGCCTCCTTATAACCTCTCTGATAAAATGGGCCAATTTTTACGGTGGGTGTGCCCAAATGTGTATACTCCTAGAATTTTGCATTTCAATAAGAAACTAGAATTAAAAAAAATAAATAAAAAGATCAATTTTTATATAAAATTATACATTATCTAAGTAAGTCGTTCTATCATGTTCAATTTAACGTCCATTTTACATACCAACATGCATGAAACTGCTTTTAGAAATAGACTTCTAAAATAACCTATCGCTAATTAGGTCTATTTTTCAAGTCCATTTTTATCATTTCTGTTTCCCTTGGCTTAATTGTTCTAAACCTACTAGCCTAATTTCTCATCTATTCTTTTAAAGTGGACATATTGTTGAAGTCTTCTGTTCTACACATATCTACTTATACTGTCTAGATTTAATCTTCCTCTGAGGTCATCTGAACTAAGCCTATCTTTAAAGATAACATTAATGATATCATTCTCATATCCTTTCTCTTCATGCAACATGTCCTCAACCCTCACTGACCAGATTTCACTTTCATACACCATTACATTATGTACACCTATGCCTATAATCTATCTCTGGCCAGGTCTTTATCTATTTTAAGTTCATCCTTATCACTTCCATGTGTTTCATGTGAATTGACCCTATTCCCTCAGCTGTTCTACAGCTACTAACCACAAAACTCTTATCCATTCTTTCAACATGTCCATGCCATCGAAGTCTCTTGTTCTACACACATCTCCTTATGCTGTTCATTTGAGCTATCTCTGTATTAAACTATGGTTTCACAAAATGTTTACTATTTTGATATTTTGGTGCATAAAGCATTCAAGATACTACTTAAAATCGTGATCGTTTTGTGCTACCATATTTGATTACAAACATGGTGAAACCGATAATGCTATCGGTAATAGATTCAATATAGCAATACTGCCCAGCTCTAACAATAATTATACCTACTTTTAATTGTGGGCTCTATCTACATGGTTGCAAGGCCAGATATCACCTTGAATAAGAGTAATTATCTGTTATACTAATGCTGAGTTAATCAACGTTTGTTTCCCTAAAGATTTTTTTTCTCTCTTTGTTCATGTAATATATATATATATATATATATATATATATATATATATATATATATATATATTAAAATATTTAGGTTAGGATTGAGTTGTAGTTGAAAGGTGAGGAAAGCTTTTTTTTTTTTCTTTTTTTTTTTGTAATTGGCCATTACCTCGTGATTCATCTCTTAGTTTTTATCTAAAATTCCAATCTACTTTATTTTATATGGTATCTATCACTCTTACTTCCATGACCCTCTTTCCTTATCTATTAAGTTAGAGGTAATTAAAGAAAAGGGAAAGATTGGTTTTAGCCTAATATATATATATATATGGCCATATAATTTATTCCATAGTTGTAGACAAAGGATATAAAATAGAAAGGCTCTAATTTGGGATTTTGTCTTTATTTTTTAAAATATTTAACTGGATTTTCTCGATTCAAACTATCTAGTATGAACTCAATAGGTGACCCAACGGGTTAGTTTTTTGTTTTGTTTTTTGTTTTGTTTTTTACCTTGTACATCATAATTATCCTTCTACTTATTCAAGTTCTTTTTTGTTACTTCATTAAAATATATTTATTGGACAAAAATGTAAATCCTAATCTGTTATTGATTAATCTAAATATTTTCTTTTTTTGTAATTTTCAATGAAAGAGGCTTATAAGAAAGCTTCTTTTTTTTTTTTTATATATATAGTTAAGATGGGGAATTTATGTATTTCACTGTTATACTCATGGAAAGTTATGAACTCTGTGTGCATAATTACCAGGCCTATAATAGGTCTCACCTTGAAGGAGTTTTCTCCAAATATTTCCTTCCATCAAAGCAAAAAAATCTATAATATTCTGGCTGTTCCTTCCTTAGTCCGTACATTATGCTTTGAAAGAGGCTAAATACAGCTTTTGAAGGCCAAATTGCTTCAAAAGAAGCCAAATTCATGAAATTTGGCTTTTAAAAAAGGCAAATGTCGCAACCCTGGACAAGAATGAGTGATCTCCATTTGATGTAGCCTCGTTTTTGAATATCATAATATATGATCTTTGTGATAATTGTGAGAACAGAAAGTGCATCTTTACTGAAGAAGAAAGTTGTTGAAACCTTACATAAAAAACGGAACATTCAAAAGAAACAAGGTAAAAAAGCAACATTGTTTGCCAAGAGGTACTGGGTTAAAGGAGTAAATAAGATTCTCTTGAAATGTGATTTTATTTGTATTGAACTATGTAGCACAAAATTATTTTTTGAGTATTCATTGTTACTTATTAATTCATCTAATTTGGTCAGTTCTATATTTAAAATACAATGGATGCTATTTTCATAGAAATATTAAACTCTTATTTGTGTTCTTGGTTTTTCTGCCCCCAAAAAACTAATTTTGTGCCATCCAGAAAAATATCGGCTTTACCAAAATATATTTGTTGATTGAATATACTTATGTTGTGAAATTTCCACTGGTCTTACTAGTTTTTAATTATATTTCTAGTTGAGGGTTGGTTCAGAATTTAATCAAAGCCATGAGTTTCTATTTACATGTTTCCACATTAGAATGATTACCAAAATGACTACTAAAAGGAGCACACTGAATTGGAACAAAAATAAAAAGCTCTGGGGGATTATTCTTTGACCAGAAGATGAAGTATAGTATTTGTTCTGATACTGCACTTGGTTCCTAGAAAAGAAAGGTCAAAGAACCTTGACTTAATTCTATTGCTAAATTGCATTTACATCCTTAAAAAATGATTTCAACACACCAGGTGTATAATATGTACTTTATTACCTGGATTTTGATTCTTGCATGTTTAGCCTTTATACATATGAGATTAATATTGATGTATCAATTTAAAGCAACAAACGAAAAGTCCAATAATACCAAACTCTAACGATGATCATTATCGCTAGCTGCAAAATATGCACTAACATGACCGTGTCCTCCCAGTTTTACGATCTTGTGCCGAGGCGTTCGTTTCATGTTCATGTCTGTCCATTCACTGATATTGTCTGTTTGTCATTACTTTTTTCTACCTTTCACATGGTTTCTTTGTATGATGCTTACAAAAACTTTTGAATAGCCCCATATAGTGGAACACTTAATGTGACCAAACAATCTCAAAACTTTACACTCTGACAGGACCTTGATAGGATGTCAGTAAGTTTTTGCAACTCTGCGATACTTAGGTAGTTTATGATAATCTAGCCGTCTGGTTCACAACTATAGTTTGGTCTTTTCTCAGATGTTGTTAAGGGCTTGCATAATGACTAACACAGCCGAGTGTCCACCAAACCTTATGATCTTTGGCCAAGGTGTCCAATTGTTTCATCTTCATGTTCGTCTATTCACAAAAGTTGTCTACCTTTCAAATGGCTGCCTTGTATTATAGCTTCAACACATATTTTGAATAACTCTGCACTAGAACATTTATATGGCCAAATATTTTTAAGACTGCATTTAATGACAGAAGACGTTGATGAGATGTTCTTGATTCTGGATCTGTGCTGCATGATTGCCAAACTTGTTATAGGTATCACATTAATCACATAAGATCAGTCTTATGTATAAAGTCAGTGAAATGTGGATATGTATATTTGTGTTTATTAAAGCTAATTAAAATTTCTGTTTCACCAAGACTTATACTACCGCCACTTTAAATCAACAAAAATCTAGTTTGAATAAATTAAAAAAGCGCAAATATTTTATCCAGATATTTTTGGCCTAAAATTCGATTTTCAATGTTAATGTAAAGACGGAGTAGGAGGTACAATCCACAAAGAAAAATGGCTTTTTGTTTTTTTGTTTTTTTTTTCCACAATATGGATTTTTTTTCCATTAACACTATATTTTTTAAATTTTTGTAGTAAATGGAAAAAGTAATATGAATTTAAAAAAAAAAAAAAAAAAATAATAATTAAAGAATATTAGAAAAATGTTTCTATTTTGTATGCCAGCTGCATAGGTAGGTTGAACCGGCTTCCACCAAAGGAGGAAGTTTCGTAGGAATCTCAAGTTCACAAAGGGTCCGCAGTCAAATGTATGTTTATATTGCTCTTTGTAGTAAATGGAAATCGTAATATTCAATAGAATAAAAGAAAAAAAAAATAGTAAGAAAATATATTTTATTTTTAGTAAATATAATTTCTATTCAATAAAACAAAGATATGGAAGTTGATTTGAATAATTATAGAAATAAATACTCAGTGTAATATGGAGTTCAGAGTTAGTAGTAGAATTTCTTGGATCCCTTAATTTAAAAAAAATGGGGCCGGGTAAATGCTGTGTGGTGTATCTTAGAGGTCTCATGAATAGTTCGTAATTATTTACAAAGGTTTGTTTTGCTGCATAATTAAAATAGCAACTTATTAAATCCTAATCTGTTAAGGATTAATCTTAAATTCTCTTTTTATAATTTTTAATAAAAGAAAAAAAAAGACGGCTTATTGGAAAACTTCAGTTTTTATTACTCTGTACTTAAAGGATAAATATTTACACAATTGATTTTCTTGGCAGTTTAAATTTATGAAACTTTAAAATATAAAATCCTGAATAGCCTTATGCTGAAGTAAATCTTGCATGCATTTAGCGAAGTTCATAATATTTTCATGTACAAACAGCTGATTTTTGGATTAGTAGTAATATCGTAATACTGAGCCAAGATCACAAAATACAACAAAGTCTGGATCTATCAGGCACTTGTCCAGATGATCCTTCTCTGACTGATACCTGACCAATGAGAGCTGTGGATCTCAAAGCTGGAAATGTTAGACCTTTACTGCCTCTGCCAAATTCTTTGGGTCTACTGGCACCATTTTGTTACCAATAGCTAAATCTAAATGTGATGCAGAATCATCTCCCCTCAGCCAATTTCTTTTGAAGAGATGACTTTGCTTGTTCAGTCATGCTGCATGCTCAACCTAGGAGGGTTCATCCACGGAGCAATAGCTTCAGAACCACTTCAAGGTTTGTAAAAACACTCGGAAGGCCAGCTGAAGATGTGTTTTCACACCGTCAAACTCTGCTTCAGATGTTTGTCATTGCTTTTGGAACTTGCTACTCATCGCTATCCTGGCCGCTGCCGACTGTCATGCGTGGTTTGCATTCATTTGGGATGCATGTTCTACGGGAGGAGCTAGCTCAACCCATCCTTGGTGAATGTTGTCAAATCAAAGTTAATGCATATGAATTGGCAAGTTAAATATTCTGATTTGCAAGAATCTGTTTTAAGATTGGTGATTTTTCGCTGTTAAGCTCACAAATATTTAGGTTTTTAGTGATTCCATGTGTGAGTATGTCTGGAACTTGGAAGACTGTGCAGAACTTGATGGGTTAGAAATTCTTTATTGTACTCTGTTGAAGATAGAAAGGCTAGTGTTGGATGCACCATCATAAGTGTGACAAGTGAATGTATAAGTGAATGGTGGTTTTTATAAAAACATAGAATACTGTTGGATGTAAAAAGTTTTCTAGCCCGATTGAGTATGTGGCAGGCTTGGCAACATCTACATATGATGTTATTGAATCTGAGTATGAAAGCTAATTTTGTTTATTATATGTATACCCTATTTGGACATTTTGTACGAAAGACATGACATAAAACATTGTGGTTATCATTAAGATGGTGTGGGTGTATTTGAAAGTGTGAAGGGGTAAATAAATGTTGACAAATCGAAGATGTAGGTTTATTGCAGGCATAATTGCCTTGTTTGTGTAAGATGTATATTTGGATTTTTCGGATTACTGTTCTCATCTTGAGTGTTTACAATGTTTCAATTGATATAACCTCTGACGTTCCTCTGGTGTATCTTGTTAAACTCTGGAAGGACCTGTTACGTAGTGGATGAAGTGCTTGGAAAAATTCAGTTGTAAGTTAGAGGTTGAAGGTTCAATCCTCTGTGCAGGTAATACTCATAATACAATTGCAAATTACTTAGGACTTCTACCCAATCATGGCTGATGGAACAAGAGCATGTTACGCCTATGGATTAAATAAAAGGTTTTGTTTGAAATTCCATGCAGATTTTCGAGTTTGACTGAAAGATTCCCAAGTTCAACAAAATGCACCTGAAACAGATTGGAGTTTCATCGACCAAAATGTTATGAAGATAACACTCAAGAATCCAAATAATCAATCTTTATGTAAAAATTTTAGAATCCTAGTGAGCCTAGTTCATAAATGTGCTTATCTTTATATATCAGCGTCTCTTAAGATCTGTCTATTCTTTCCAAAAACGTAACTGAATTTTACATGTCGGTTAAATAACATTTATTTTCCAAAAGTCATGTAATTTGTGATTTTATTTTTGCAAGAACTCATACTAGAACACATTTAACTTTTTGATTTAGGTGTTAAATGTTTTCAGTTGATAAGATTACAAGCTTTTGAGTGTTTTTTTATATTTACACCATTACAACTATTTTTAATTAAAAACTGGAGGTAAATTGCTATGTGAGTGGTGATATTATAAACCATGCACATTGTTGCATTGAAAATGGAAATAGATGTGCCTTACCCAAGAAATTGGCTAATTTTAACAAATTGGCTTCTTTAATTTTCCTTCGTCTTTTGTCTACAATTTCCTGTGATTTGTCTCTAAAAAGATTCCATTAGTTAATCACCGAAGCACAAGTTAAACAATTTTCCTAATTTATGTAGCTTTTGGGTTTTAATTTCTACATTGACCAAAATGCCTCTTTCTTTTTATTACTGTTAATTTTGTAGACAAAAAAAAGCTATTCCTATAAACATTTAGATAAGACTTGATTAAAGTTTGGTATTTTTAAAAATTTTTCTCATATCTACGTTAAACACTTAAAAAAAAAGAAAAAAAAAAAAAAAAGAAAAAATTTTTTTTTAATTTTTTTTAACATTTACCCCAAACAAGGTATATTGCCACTTGGATGTAAGAGGTTACTTAGTCATTTCTTTCGCTGCTCAACTAAGTCCATGGCCCTCTTTCCCCATTTTAGCTTCGAAAGTTCCCAAGACCTTAACATATTTAAATTTGAGTTGAGCACCATGCACAACTGCTAAATAGGCATACACAGAAAATTTTGGACAAATATGGTAAAATAGTCCCAAAAATGGAGTGTTTTTATTAGTCCTAAAAGAGCCCCTGGGGCACACCCAAGAGTTATCGCGAAGTATAGACAAACAAAGTTATATAGAACTCAGAAAGTTTTATAAAAATCCAAGTCATTAATTTTTTTAATAAGCACACAAGTGTTAATTTTAGCCATTTCAACCTGGAAAGTACCCCCCTTTGGGGCAGGAGGCAACCGAAGTTTTCCCGGAAAATCTGTTCTGTTACTTTTTTACTTATTAAGTTTAATGTTTATGCAAAATTTCAAAAAATTCCAAAGCGTAGTTATTGAGGAAAGTGCAGACAAGGGTGAATTTACAGGTCCACCCTCCTTTTGTTGGGGGGGGGGGAGTCACTTTTCTTTCTTACATCAACATTGAAAATTGAATTCTAGGCCAAGAATATCTGGATAAAATATTTTCAATTTTATAATTTATTTTTAATTTTCTTCATATCTGCACTAAACACTTAAAAAAAAATGTTTTTTTAATTTTTTATAAACATTATTCAGACATGTTACCACTTGGATGTAAGGGGTTAGTTTTAGTTGAGCAGCGAGATAGCTGTCCTGCGTGGCATTTACATTTCTGCATGCTAGTACAGAAGTGGTAAGGTGGGATGAATGATGAATGAGTCACTTAACCTTCCAGGGTCATAGTGCTGCATTTTATGTAGTGTATCTTGGGGAAGAATAGCCAGGTAGCGCCCATTCCTTTTCAGACTTGAAAGCACATACAGCATCTCGTATTTCCTAATGGTCACTCATTTTAGTATTAACCAGGCTTAGCGTCACTTCGGTGATCAACAGGAACCAGTGTATCAACGTACTTATGCTGTACGGGAAAGAGGGAGGATATTCCAAAGTCTAGAAATTAGAGTAAAGAAATTATTATTAGAGTAGAAAACTTCAGCATGTCAGGATTTCTGCTGCAAAAGTGTGGGATTTTGCTGTTTGTTGTGTTAGTTGGGAGTATCTATGTTGAAGGGGCACACGTGTTAGGAGTTTGTCAGAACATTCCATTGAATTACTTGTAAAATAAGGAAATGATGCTGGAGTTCGTCTTCAGTGTGTGATTATGTACGAGAGTTTTCAGAGGGTCAACTAGTCAATGAGAAGGAAAGCCTGAGGCTTGATCATTGGTGTAGTGACAATTGTTTGCATTCCTCCTCTTATCAATATGTTCAATATATTTAAGAAAGAGTCAAGTTCAAAGATTGTAACTTTACAGACGGAGACAACATTGATTTTTATATATAAAAAATGAAATATTCCAAATCTTCATGATGCAAGTGAAATTTAGTTCAATGGTTAAGACAAACCAAGCTTTTGTAACTCTGTAGAATACAGAATTAATGGCATGAATAATATTTTGTAATAATCCTCCAAAAGATTCAACATGAATATTATTGTATTACTTTTGTATAGCTTTAATAACATAAAAACCATGATATAATAAAACTAAACCTTATGCTTAGAATCCTTATTCCAATTTAGATCAAAATCCATGACAAAATATTTTAGAAAATGTCTAAAATTTAAAGCTTAAGCTTACAGAATCTTCAGAAGGAATTGAAATTCAAGAAATCTTGCTTAATTGGCGTCTAATAACTATGGATCAAATTCGATGCTAATGTCATATTTGAGTTTTAAAATGAAAGATTGTATCCATATTTATGACACCTTAAAAATACACCAAAGAAACGGAAATTTAAAGAATGTTAATCAATACATCTGGTGAAATTTTCATAGTCAAATATCTGCATTTTCACCAAGAATTTCTACCCTCCTCTTAATCTCTTTTGCATAAATTAAGTCCAACTAAATGTAACTCACATAATCCACTTTTCCACCCATCAGCTGTCTTCTAAACTTCATACTGATCAGTTAATTTAGAAGTCACTCTACAAATATATAGACACTAGCAGACTGCCCGGCATTGCCTGGTTTTAAAATATACTTAAATATATTTTAATTCATGCAGATTTTGTATTTATTATTATAGAGCAAATCCCGTTGATTATTATATTGTACCCAATAATGATTTTAAAAGAAAAAAAAATGATTTCTGTGGCATCAGCTGGAATTGAAACTAAAACATTAAATGTTCTAGCCATCGTCGTTATTTAACACTTCAGCCTTTGTTGTTACCGTCTGAGCTGTTGCCAAATAGATAAAAACGGCTAAAAATTAAGCGACTTCAAGGTAAATATGTATATGCATGCATGCTTAGAAATCAGTTGATTTACTCCTGCCAAGGTTTTTTTTTCAATTTTGACCCCTTAACAGCTATTTTTACAGGCTAAAAACCATATCGGGAGTATTGCAAAGGTTCAAATATATATGATATATATCAAGTTTCAAGTCTTTAGATCAAATATTCAGAGAGGAGTTTTGTAGAGGCATTTTGCACAGACTGACGAGGTCACTTTATATAAATAAAGTATTTTTGTGTGCTAGAATGTTTTCATCCTAAATTCTAGTGGCTTGTTTTTTTTTTTTTTCATTGCGCTCGCATTGGTACTCAAGAGTATTTTATTTTATTTTTTTTTTTAAATCTTTTTTTATTTATTTTTTTTTATGGGGTTGGTTGCACAATGCCGGGTACCCATGCTAGTTCTAATAATAAACCATAAAAATGAATAATTAATGAATGCTTGATTTCAAAGGAATATGCAAATTAGTTAGCATTCATGAAATCACTCGCATATACATGACTGAGTATATTGAGAAGTTCGTTTTAATAATTTTTAAATAGAAAAAATAGGCTTTTAATATAAATGTCAGAGCGAGAAAATAACTCGACATCATAGGTATATAGATATAAACATACCTAATGTTATAGTGATACAAGATTTCTCCCCATTATCTGCATTATTACATTTTTTATTTATTAGTGTAAAAAGTAAACCATGACATGGATTGGGTTAATTGAAGTGTGCTCCCATAGTTATCAAATATTTTCCCTGCAGTGGAACTAAAAGCAACAAAGTGTTGACACAAAATTTTTAAATATCTAACAAAAATGCATTCATGTTTTCTAAGAATCATGAAAATCTCGGGTTTGATAAGAATCTGAGCCATTATATCTATTTTTGTGATTTCTTTTTAAGAAGAGCACGAATATGATGGGAAATTAGATATTTAAGAAGAGAAACAAGTCGGAATGATCCTAGGTTGAATCTCAGAAGTTTGTAACCAAAATACGAACCTTATTCTGACTCTTAAAAAAAAAAAAAAAAAAAAAAAAAAAAAAATTTTTAAACCCCTGGTAAGCATTCTTTCTATCTTTGAATAATAGATTTGTCTTTTGTCAGTTATACAAGGAAAACATTTTTTCTTATTCATAATATTTAATCCTAATTAATATTTCATTTTTTTTTTTTGTTAGTTATATCTGATATATATCGATTTTAGGATAATTGGTATCAGAATCTGAGAAATTTGGTGTTTTCTGATGCCAAAAATGTTTATTTTAATTTAATATTATTTATTTTTGTTTAAAATTTAGTTTCTCATTGTTGATACTAACAAAATAAATATTGATTTACGGAGATATCCTCTTTAAAAACGTGTTGAATTCTCGATATGTAAAACTTAGGCACCGCCAAAAATGGCCGCAAAATCAAGTTGTTTTTTAAAACTAAATTACATTTATTAAAATCCATTATTTCTGAGTAACTTTTTTTTTTCCAGAAAGATAAAACCCTGAATTTTATCATATAGAAAACAGAATAATGTAAAACTTTTTCTACTATTTTTAATTCAATTTTAAATGTTAAATTTTCCCAAAAAGTTAACAATTGATATTTTTTGTCTTGCACAAAAAACGCACTTAAATATTTTAAAAAAAGGGTTTTTGAAATAATTTATTTATTCATTTATTGTATAACTAAGATTTAGGATGATTTTCTAAGAGAATATGCAAAAATATTATAATATAAGTACCTGAATTTCAAATAATTCCACTTATTCATATAGGTAACCAGATATTTCGCGTCGCCGTAGAGTTCAGATCGACTCTGTTTACGTTTTCTTTTGATGAGACGAAAACTATGGAAGACCAAACAGGCCAAAAAAACTTATTTTTCAGTGACGAAAATTTCAATGTATTATTAAGCTGAGGCTGGCCAGTACCAGATGGGTGACCATTTGTATGAGTTTGGTTTTTAATGTGTATGTGTGTGGGGGCCAGGCTCCCCAAAATGGGGGGAGGGGGCAATTTAAAGCAGAATAAAAAAAAAATTATTTCAGCGCGTTTGGTCCACCGTAGTCGAAAGGCGGCAAACGTTTTCAAACGAGATCGAAAAAAATGATGCTATTTTTAACACAAAGGGCACAATATTTATCGAATTTTTTTTTTTTTTGTATCGATTATTCAAAGCATGCTCTGTTTAATAATGGTCATGCATTATTCGGCTCGCTAAAAAAAAAATTGTTAATTTATTTATCAAAAATTTTAAAATGGCTTTTTTCGTATAAATATTAAAAATTTTTTTTTTTTTGTTTTGCTTAACTTAAATTAATTATTTTACTTAACATATTCACCGAATTTCACACTTCAAAACTCAAAAGCGGGATAATTAAACACAATCGAAGTTCTGATATTCAGACGTCAAAATAAGGTATGCAAACAATTTTTTTTTTTTTTTTTTTTAATCTATAATTCTGTCCCTTACAACAACACAATATGTTTTGTTCAGTTTCAGATGATTATTTTAAGCATATTTGTTCCCACTTCAAAACAAGGGGGGGTTTTGTAAGCAAAAAAATATATATAAATATCGTTTATGAAAAATAAGTACACTGTTATAAAGTTCATTCTTCTCCTAATAATCGCTGAAAATTTCGTATTGATCGGATAAATACCTAATTTTTGGTAGACTTTTAAAAAGACCGTCCGTCAAAAAGTACTGACCTGCCCCCCCCCCCCCAGTTTTGTAGATCCACTCCGTATATATACACACAAGTTTTTAAATTTGTGAAAATATATTGTTTTTTCCCCTGTGTGTGCGTTTTTTTTTGTTTTTTTTTTTACCGTAATTCAAAAACTAAAAATAAAACAAAAAAACTAAAGATCTTTAAAAATAATCTGAATTGAGAATATTGAGCAGAATTAGTAATTGTACCGGAATCGGGGGTGGAGAGATTAGAATCGTCCCATCACTTATATATATATATATATATATATATATATATATATATATATATATATATATATATATATATACGCACACACATTCCCACCCCTCCTTTAAAATAACTTCTAACCAAATGAAATATTTGTTTTTCTGAATTCGAATAACATTACTCATTTTTAGTGGGTGTGCCGATTAGCCTGTGATGAATATATTCCAGTCTGAAACCTCTCCTTTCCAACTATTTAATCATTTAGTACATTTATTTAATGTATACGCTACTGCCCGGGTGTTATTTGATTTAAAAGAATGTGTTAGATTTCTTGTACAATTGGATGTTTGTTCTAGAACTTTTTTTTTCCTTTTCCTTAGAAGCACTCTACATATTCACACAACACAAGCATTCCATTGCTGTCAGTCATTTCTTTCCAGCATTACCAGTGGGGGTGTTTCCACATCTTCACATATTTGGTCCACACACTCCCGGGATAAGCCGTATTTATAAGACCTGTAGGCACGTTCAAACCAGTTTAATGTTTTTTTTATGGGTTTAGTAAACAAGTTTTAACTTCCAGTTTCTTTCTTATCTCTGTCATCTTTATACTCCTTCTCTTAAAGTCTTTCCGTGTTATTGTTCTGAGACAATTGTTCTTCAATATCTCCGACCTTCAATGGTCAGTCATTTTAGAGTCCAGGTTTTATGTGTCAATGAGAACAAAGGCTACATTATACAGTCATAACTTGATCTCATTTGATACGTCTTTTGTGCTCCAAATATTTATAAATCTTGTATTTTTCATAATTACTATACATATCACAAACTAGCCTTGTTTAATGTGAAATTCCCTTTCACAATTTACAGTTCGTACGATAGTTTTAGGGTTATTTTGAACTTAAATGTAAATAAATTTACCCTTCTCCTTTTTCTTATATAATTGTGTGTGTGTGTGTGTGTGATCAATGCCTATAGTTAGATTACTATTTTTGACGATTAGCAGTTTATTTTTAATGTTGCTGTTTTTCAAATAATTAAACATGCTGTTATTTTTAACAATGTTTGCTTAAATGAAAAAATATGCCTAAAAATACAGTATATTTAGGCTGTATTTTAAAATTAATAGCTTCTGCTCAATTTATACTCTTTATTTTTCCAGTTTTTCTTGTGATCTTTTTCGTGCAAAAATCAAATCCATGTATACAAATTCGTTGTCTTGTGTCAGAAAAAATTATTTTCTTGGCTACTCCAGTTAGGTTACTATTTTCGATGATGGGCAATTTTTGTGCCTACATTTTGCTTTAAAAATAGAAATTGACCCCCACCCTTCCCGAACATGCTAAGGAGAGTAGAAAGTAGACCCAGATAGGGGTCCACTCTCTACTTAGCCAGCCCAGGGGTGGTGGGGTCCACTTTCTACTCTATTTAGCACCCCCGGGCGTCCACTTCTACTCTGCTTGTTAGTTAGGTATAGTTCTGATGAGGTTTGGGGCTGATTAGTTTATTAGTTGAGACACATTTTTTTTTTTTTTTTTTTATTGATCAATGTCTTTTAAATTTAGTTTGGTTTCTCCATTTCATCTATGAGCAAATTCCATACATTCCTGTAAATACTCTTTTAACAAATCTTGGCGTTTAAAAAGAATCCATCTGAATAACCTAATCAATTCCAGCAAATGCCGTGTCATGTTTATTCTTGTTTTCTCATTTGTCCAAGTCCAAGATGTCTAACTTGGCATGTGGAATGGAGCAGTTGCCCCCCCCCCCGCCTACCTTTATTGGCCAGTTTACAAGAACGAGTTTCCTTTTCCTGCCTGTTTATTTTTCTGATAAACCTGATTGCTTTATGATCAACATTTCTGTTTGATATCAACCTTATTAGCTGAGAGAGAAAACCGAGAAAGAGGCTTTGACGTCATTTAAACTTTTTTCCTTCAAGGACAAGACTTACCTTTTGACTAGGAGCAAAGTCTGGTCTGATCTCTATACAGCTGTTCTGTCCTCAGTGAAAAACACTTTTTGACTGAAGCAATTTTTATTTTTGTCATAATTTAAAATGCTCTTTGTGCAAAAGCTGGATTTTCCCCTATATTAAAAACTCTTTTCTCGTGGGGGCGGGGCGGTAAATAAGAACTTTTTAGACTGTTTAGCCGTTTCAGTACTGCCATCTTATTTAATTTATTGTCCATGCTGGCAAGTGTTAAAACCGATTGAGGCAAATGCGTTTTAAAATATTTGAATTGTGCATATATTAGTGTTGGGACGATTAATCGGAATCAAGAATTGGAAAAATCAGAACTTTTGGTAGGTATCGGAATTGGAAAATGTTGTGCCTATTTTCTGATGTAAAAACGAATTTCTTTTTATATTTGACTAGGGGGGGGGTACCCGTCGTTGCCCGGGTGTTTGGAGGTGTGTGTGTTGGGCACATGTCCGCACTAAAAGTTAACTCCACTAATTCTATTTGACCTCATTAATGAGGTCAAATAGAATTAGTGGAGTTAACTTTTAGTGCGGGGCAGCTTTTGGGTTTGTTTACCCAACTCTGGCTGGTTGTTTCCCCAAGATATTGGGGGCGGGGGGAACCAACTCCCCATAAAAAAGGGATTATCCAGATTGAATAGCAATTGTCTGATATTAGGAGTTTGACACCACATTGATCAAAGCTGATTGCTACTGGACGTTTGCCCAGTGCGATTGCCAGGAACAATTCTTAGCTTTCAATTAGTTTCGGTTTTATACAAAAAAGCTGAACGAACACAAGACGGGCTGAAATAGCAAGAATTTTGTAAAAATCGACGTAAATAAATCTAGACGCGACCTATGTTCCCAAATCGTAGATATTAATATCTAGGGGGTATATAAACACTTCTAAGCGATAGTACCCCCCCCCCCCCCCCGGACCGTCGTCGAAAAGCCTTTTCGAGAGATACAAAAATGCGCACACCGCATTTGCCTTTTACTAGCGAGGGGTACCCGGTGTTGCCCAGGTGTTTTTCGGGGGTATGTGAAAAAAAAAAAGGTGCCTGTGAAAAAAAACAAAGCCTTCACGACGCGCAGTTGGAAAATAGTAAAGTGTTAAAAGAAACAGGTGCCCGTTTTTGATTGACGTGACGGCGATAGGTATTCAGCAGTTACAATTTTGTGCGGGACAGTTTTGAATGAGGTGAATAAATCTGTTTGTTTTTTAAAAACCCGCTCCCTGTTTATTAGGAGGAGCGAAATGAAAGCTAGTCTGATATGATGAAGTCGACATTGAACAAACGTTACTTAGCTCTCTTGAGACAACTGGCTTTTGGCCTGTGATTAGAGTCGAGTTTCGCTTTTTTTATACCGAAAACCGAATGTAACGCGTGCGGATGCGGGAAATGTGGAATAATTAACGTTTGAAAGTCAATAAAATTAAGCAGACAGGCGAGCTCCGTGGATAACTCTGAGATATTACAATTTATAGATGATATAAAAAGTTTTAAGAAGTTGTGAACCGAGCAAGCGCTTCTTTCAAAGAAGCCTTTCGTGGACATTGAGGAAAAGCGTACATACATACACACATACATTTTCGCTTTTATATATATATAGATATAATATATATATATATATATATATATATATATATATATATTTCATTTAAAACAATCTTTCACTGCTGGTACTAATGTTTAAAAAATAAATATTTATCGATTTTAAACTGCCAGTAAAACTAAGATCTATAAATCCTCCCCTCCCTCACAAGTGTGCTTTTGCAGTAATCGGGTGGGGGAGGGGAATAATAACTTTATAGGTTTAAAAAAATTTTTTTTTTAGAGATTCATTAAAATCAGAAACATTAATTGTATTGGAATGGGGGGGGGATATTGGAATCGTTCCATCACTAATAAATATATACACACACTAACTGTATCGACCTTAGATTATTCCGCTAACCCTTGATCCTCACGGAACTTGGAAGGCATCAAGTACCATTTTTAATTAATTTTTTTTTTTTTTTTTACATACAGCTTGACCTAGGATTGAATCCCAGTTTACCAGTCCATTAGCAAATTCTCTAACCATTGTGCCAAATTTATTAGTATTTGTTGTTGACGAAGATTTGGTATGTAAGCCGAAAATATACTATTACTTTTGTATATATCTTTTTTATGCTCAATTCGGTAGGGAGTAGTGTAGTACCTATTGCCATGAAACCATTCTTCTAGACATACTACACTACTCATCCCTTTATTTTGTATTTTATTTTTTGAAGGGGTTAGTAGTGTAGTATTATTTCGTTTGTCATGATACCATCCTCCCAGGATTACCTTCTCCTTTTTTGTGGGAGTGGTAGTGATATGCTAGAAAAAAAATATACGACTTGTTAGTATATATGCTAGTAGATACAAGAAATCTGAAACGGAGAATATTTTGAAGTGCATATTTTCTTTTGAATATCTTTTACATTCCAATTGTTCAGAATGATAGTTTTTCGTTGATGCTTGAAAGATTTGCAGTCGAAAACTTAATATGCCATGTTATTTAACATAGAGACTTTCTGTATTTTAGAACTGTCTTGATTTGAATGTCTATTTTTGTGCTCAGAAGAGAAAGAAATCCTTGTCCCATTCGTTCGGTGAAAGGAAGTTCTGATTTTTTTTTTTTTTTTTTTTTTTTATCGCTTAATAATCCTCCTGAGAACAACATTGGCAATATGCGAAAATGACTGCATATAAAAACAAAGTTGTATGCAATTAGAGAAAGAATGCACACAGTTATTTAAAAATAAAAAAGTTTTCCTTTTTAAATGCTTTGCATGTGAGAGTCTATAAAGGACATCCCCGTCCCTACAGACATCCACGAAATGTTACATCCCTCTGCCTGTTCTACAAGTACTTTAACGGTGAATGCTCTGACTTGTGCCCCCTCGACGTAAATACCCCCGACAAACCCAACAAGCAGCTAAATCCTACCCCTTCACGGTAGAGATCCCTAGATGTAAGAGAGCCTTCTACTCCAGTGGTTTCTTCCCCAGAACAGCTAGACTTTGGAATTCCCTTCCGGATCAATGTTTCCCCAACTGTACTGACATGCAGAAGTTCAAGTGTAATGTGAACTGACATCTTGCTGCCCAACTCCCTACACAGTACCCCTGATGCTTATGTCCCTGATAGTAGCCCCCTACAACAAAGTGGCAATGTGCCTTGTTTGGGGTAAAAATGTAATTAAAAAAATTTTTTTTTTAAAAACATCACCTCATTTGCAACCTAGTGGAGGGATGTTGTGTATTCTCTGCAGTTTTTTTTTTTTTCTTTACAGAAGGAATGTTTCTAGTCTTTTGCTACCTTATCATAATGTAAAGTGCTTGACTCAGCTTTGATTTTAACAGATTCCTCCTTGTAAAATTGCCACAGCAATAACTCGTTTTACTATTACCGCTGTAAAGAACTGTTCTTCCTTTATATTATTTGGATTCTTCAGACAACTGTTCTCATCTTGACTGTTAATTTTCACATTTTGGTTGCTGTAACCTCCGACCTTCTTCAGGTGTATCTTGTCAAACTGAATTTTTCTATCAAACTCAGAAATCTGCACAGAATTTTGAACATAACCTTTTATTTAATCCTTGGGGGAAGCATGCTCTCATTTCATCAGCCATGACTGAGTAGAAACTCAAAAGTAATTTGCAGTCGTATTTTGAGTGTCCAACGTTTTTACAATTTTATTAAGTACTTGGTACAAATAGAATTTTCATGAACAGTTCTCTCCAAGAACTTTCCATCCACAGAATGTGTACTCAAGATTTATCTGAGGGCTCAACATGGTCATCTTTAAATCTAGTGTCAAACATTTGTCATAATTCGTCCAATGTTATTAGTCAACAAATTTTCTTCTTCCACACAAAGAATCATTGGTACAGCAAATATTTCCTCGTCTCTTTTTGTCTATTGTTACAAATATTCTGTATATCCTTTTTAAATGCTATGGAGTGACCAATATTTATCTTGGTCACCCAACTTGATTTCCAAATTTGCCGTGTGTGCTTTTTCCACAAAATCTAATGTTTTTTTTCAATTTTTGAGTAACGGGTTTTCTCCACAAAACTAACGCAACATTTGCTTGAAGCACACATCTGAGGTTTTGATTGCTAAGTTCATATTATCTAAAAAAACAAAAACACAATACTAGACGTACACGAGGATATGTGATATGGACGCCCAAGAGTTCAAAAACTATATCGATAGATGAAAAAATTTTTTAATAGGAGAACGATTTTATATAGGACTGTTGCTCATTTTCTAAACATCAAAAACCTTGTAGACCAACGTAATACTTCCATCAGTAGCATACACACTGTAATGCACTTTCTGGTTGTCACTTATATGGTATAGATATGCAAATATGGTTGTAATGACGTTATATAAACGAATCTTGGTTATTTTTCTTTGACTGTGTATTCTTTCATGATTTGCGCACAAGTTTTTCTTGGTAATTTTTAAAACACTATTTGTAAATATTAAAAAAAAAAAATGTTTATTGAAAATCGGTCATTTAGAATTTATTGCTAATCAACACTTTTACCCAGCACACCATGGGAACATATGGACAATTCTAGTAGAATGCGATGGGCTTTAAAACTGATCTGCTCTAGATGTGAGTATGGGTGTGTGTAGAAAAATCAGTATATAATATTTTATGTAGATACATGAAATTATATAATTTCATGTACCCACATAAAATGTCATAAGGATATCTAATATCTTATGTACCGAATTAAAAAAAAAAAATTATTTCAGCAGTGCTCAATATGTGTGTAGAGCTAGTTCATAAGTTAAGAAAATATGGGCTAATTAAGCTACAATCTTCTGCATTTTGTCCCTGCATGGAATCGTCAGGCTAAAATGCATGGAATTTGTGTTGCCTGGTGTTATATATATATATATATATATATATATATATATATATAAGAGCAAATAGTTAATAAGACATGTTAAAAAACACTTTGAAAAAAGTTAAAAACATATTTAATCTGAAAAGGAAACACTTAATAAGAGGATAGTCCTTAATCCGCAGAGTTTCGAAGAAATACTTTCCTTCTCATCAGAGGGTAGTAATTAGCCAAATGCGGGATCGGATTTTGCATACAAAAGTATTTGAAACTGCAAGATGTTACTTGATAACAAAAAGTGAAGCAAAGGGAATAGGGTGAAGAAAAAGGTAATTACACATGAATGGATAGTCTGGTGAAAGGTAAATTATCCAATGACGGTAAAATCCAAAAATGTAAATCCAAGAAAGAATTAAATTTTCATTCGCACAAGTAAAATCCAAGGAAATCACGTATTTGGAAGATGGTCCAAAATAATCCAAAAGGCCGAAATCCGTGGAATAATTCACAAATATGTACAAGGAAATTTTATATATATATATATATGGGGATTAGCAAACTAATCAGATTCATTGTTATTCCTGCCTGCAGGTTCATGTTTTCATCAGACAAAGGTTTGACTAACTTTAACTTCCTATTCTATTGTTCTTTATTGTATGTGATTCCTTTTTTTTTTTTTTTTTTTTTTTTTTTTGTGACTGTCAAATTAATAGTTGAGCTTATCTTGTCATCGGGCTTCATAACTTATCACATGTTTACACTTCTTACTGTGTTGCTTGTGTATGAGACTAATTTAAGTAACTAAACTGTTAATCTATCTAAGTGCTATGGATGGATGTATGTGTGTGTCTAAATATTTAACCGATAAACTCTTGAACTATTGGTCACATAACACTGAAATTAACTGGAAATAGTAATCATACATCAAGGATGGTTTATAACGAGTAAAATCTTTGTTTGGATCGATGAATAATGCGTACAGAAATTTGTAGGCAAGTGTAAATGCAAAATGTTCATTTGTAACTTGCCAATGTATTACTTTTGCGCATGTGCAAATTTACTCATAGCTTGAAGTGGTTTGATTTTAAATCTTATCTGTTGATAGCTCAAAGAGTAGGGAATGTGGCTGGGATGCTAAATGTTTGTTTTGATTCTAGCTCATGGCACCCAAGCTATTTTATTTTAATTTTTGAAATCGTTACTAATATATATATATATATATATATATATATATATAAATTACTGATTAAAAAAAAAAAATTTTTTTTTTTAATTAAATACCTTTGTTGCCATTAACCAAAATCGAAGGGAAAACATTTACTGCTCCAGCCACATTCCCTGCCATTATATATAATATTCAGTTGAGAACTGGCACTAATAATACAAAATCTACATGAATTAAAATATATTTAAGCGTATTTTACAACCGGGCAAGAACTCCCCCCCCTTCCTTTACTAGTCTATTAAGTAAAACTGTTGGAATAACATTTATAAATCGGTGGCTAAATACTTCAAACAAAATTGGTTCATTGATCGTTGTTTTTATGAAAACTGCTAAAAACATTTGCATATTCTTAATTTGACCACACAAGTAGTTGACTGGAAGTAAATGTATTTAACATCAAGTAAAACGATATTGTTTCATGCAGAAGTAGTTGTGGTGCAGTGGTTAAAGATGGGCTGAGTTTGGCATGCTAGGTTTGAATTTTGTTGGAAATCTCAAGGATCCTCACAGACCATCTCAGCAAAAATAACCTTAGTGACACGCATCATGGTTTCCGTTCTGCTGGATCTACAGCAGATGTGCTTACAGTTATGTCATAGGATTAGTGAATCTCTCAACGGAGGCTACCTTTCTAGGGCAATTGCTCTTGACATATCAAAGGCCTTTGATAAAGTATGGCATAAAGATTTACTTCAAGATCTCCAGCTACGGTATAGCTGGAAATGTCTTAATTATTAAAGCATTTCTCTCTGATCGGTTCATAAGCGTGGTGGTTGATGGGCAGAAATCAGAAGCTCTCAATATTAATGCTGGAGTCCCTCAGGGGTCCATCCTGGACCCAACTCTTTTCCTGATCTACATTAATGATTTCCAAATCACATCCTTACATCATTCGTAGACATTTATGCTGATGACACTACTATCTATGGTAGCACATCTAAGACCGTAAACGACCAAATTCTCTCTGATTCTCTCTTCTCTGATCTTGAGGATGTGGTACAATGGGGAAAGAGGTGGCTGGTTACTTTTAATGAATCTAAAACCAAGCTTTTAGCTTTACATCATCAATGCTCTGATCCCCATCTAGCATCAATTGAAATGAATGGCTCTCGTCTTGGTGAGGCCTCATGTTTTGACAAGCTTCTAGGCTTGACCTTTACTCCTGATCTTAAATGGAACACGTACATCAAATCAGTTGCCAAGGCCGCTGGAAAAATGGTCGGCTCCTTCTAGCGATCCAGTAGATATCTCACTGCTGATGCAATTCTCTATCTATATTAGAGGCAGGTATGTCCATGGATGGAGTACTGTTGCCACATCTGGGCAGGAGCTGCTAGAAAGGACTTATCCTGCCTTGATAGAGTTCAAAATAGACTTCGTAGCCTCGTAGGAGATGTCCTTTTCTCTTCCCTGCAACCTCTTTCTCAGAGATATTGCGAGTTTGTCTCTGCTTTATCATTATTTTCATGGCAAGTGCTTGACTGAGCTCCAATCTATGGTCCCCCCTCGCCAGACTTTCACAAACACCCGCCTAGCAGAAAACACTATCACTAATTTCCCCCGCTCTTTATTTGTACCTAAACATAAATGTAGATTCCATGAACAAAGCTTCTTTCTTAGAAATGCACGCCTGTGGAATTGTCTTCCGTTTTCCTGCTTTCCAGCTGACTACAATATGGTTGTCTTCAAGTCTAACATAAACAAGTTTTTGATGAACCGTTCCATATAAGTTAACAAATTTACCAAATTTCCATTATTAACGATTACTATATTGTCCAATTTCTACTGTACACTCTTTAACCCTTATCCTCGAGTGACCTTTTGGCCTTGATAAGTGCTTATGTCTATGTATAGTAAAAAAAACAAAAAAAACACATCCTTCAATCATTTACTGATGACGAAATTAAATCAACCATGGATGCATAAGGTATTTTTGGTTATTTTTTAGTTTAAGAGTGGAAATTCCGAATTTATTGATATTGGGCATAAAATAATTTTGTACTAAAATTTTTTTATTTTATCATTTTCTTTATAAATAATTAAAAAAATATATGTAACACATATATCGTTTACTGTATTTACTAAAAATATTAACACAATTTTACAAAATTATATAAAGCGCTTTCTTACAACGAATTCAGATTTTATCAGTAAATTACAAAATTATTTGGAAATCTTTCCAAGCCGGAAGTAACACGAGTTATCCGTCCTTATATAATTTTGTTGAGAAAACAAACTGCCATGGGATAGAAATGCACTTTGGATCAGATTTATTGTAAAACTACAATCCCTTTAAAAATTTTCATTGCTATATATGTAAGATATGGAACAATTTTTTTTTTTTTAATGTCTAATGCGTATTTTTTTTTTCTTAAGTCCTTTTATCCTTTCTGAAAATTATAAGTTTATCTTAGATTCATGAATCTTGATTTTTGAACTTCCTTTATTGTAATTCTATTTTTTGGTTTAATTTTATGTTTTTTTTTATTTAAATTTTGTAACATATTTGATAGTCAGAAAGTAAGGTTTACAACTTTGGAAATACATAAAAAAAAAACAACAAATAGTATGAATAGAATTTTCATTAAGGCAGTGGGTGTTTCTTCAAAAAATGTTTGAAGGGGGGGGGCAAGACTTACTTGAGTCCTTTAGTTTAATTTTTTTTCTTTGAGTCTTGCAAATGTTGCTGACTTAGACTCCCTACTTTTGCGTCTAAATCACTTTATAACACATCTTTATAAATAAGACGTGTTTCATGATTACTGAATCTATACTAATGTAAGATTTTTTTTTCTTGTGGTCCGTCCACTGAATACTCTTAATTTATGAAAAATGATAGAAATTGACAACCCCTCCCTTTCCACTGATGTCGTGATTCGCACCACCTTTTGACTTCACTTTTGACTCGGCTTCCAGTAATGTCATACTTCAACATAACGTGCACACAGCTCATCTTCCTCAGCCCCTCCTCCCTGCGTTTGTGAAACGGCTTGCTTATACGTAGCCCAAGGTCGTCTAATTTGCATATGATCGACGAGACTTCACATTAGTTCGTGCAACCATTGAAGATAAAATCAACTGGGTGTCGTTATTTTGGTTGTTTCTTTTATTTAGCAACTGAATCCCAAAAGACAAGCAGACATGTAGGCGTTTTTGAGGAAAGTAATTTTCGCACTCCTTATAATTTTCTTTGCAA
The DNA here is from genome assembly GCF_053919585.1 of Euprymna scolopes. Taxonomy (NCBI): domain Eukaryota; kingdom Metazoa; phylum Mollusca; class Cephalopoda; order Sepiida; family Sepiolidae; genus Euprymna; species Euprymna scolopes. Next base: position 34,199,485 of record NC_136516.1, read on the forward strand.
GGTATAAGACAGAATTTGAAATTTTGTAGAATGATTTGCAGATTCATTAAAGATGAGGATATTACTCCTATCTCCATGATAGGTTGTCGGTCAGTCCGTCACACTTAAATTTGAAATTATATATTTCCGTCGGTTACCCTTAAATTTGAAATAGCAGTTTTTGATCTAGCTCTCTCATGTATGTATGTATGTATGCATGTATGTATGTATATGTGTGTGTGTGTGTATATGTGTGTGTGAGAATGCACACATATACATATATGTATAAGAGGCTTTTTGTTCATCGTCTTTCATGCATAAGCATTTCGTGACTAAGGCTCGGATTTCATCCTTAGGGCTCAGAATATATATATTTTTTTTTTTTTCTTTAAGGATCGTCAAGGGAACCTTACCAAACATATACACATTTATTTATTTTTGCAAGATATCACATACGTTTAGTGATAATTTATAATGGTTAACACAGTGGAGAACTTTAGAAAAGGTATTTGATTTTTATTTTTAAATTCAGTATGGAGCCATTTCATTTCCTAAATTTGATTGCATGATAACAGTTACAAAGAGAACGTTTAGCGGTGGGGGGTGGGGGGTAAGAGTAGTTTGTATTGGTTTTTCATTCTGTCTAGTCCCCAGTAAAAATAGCAACTTGCGTTCCATGAATTGTTTACAACAACAAGATTTTTTATTTTTGTATTGCTAGTTTAAGTTTCAGCAGTTTTTTTTTTATATATATATTTAATATGCCGTCCTCTTCCTCTAACTTGATGTTTTGAGTGCTTTTTAGTTCCAAAACGCTTTTCATTCCAATGTAAAAAAAAAAAAACCCTGCTACACTTGTCTTTGTAAACTGTTTAATTATACATGGGTAAATGTGACTTTTAACGGTCCCAAAAATTGTAATGTTCCTGATCAAAATTTATGATACGATTGTCAACACTGGGCAATTTAATACTCTGCAATATGTAAAAAATGTGTTAGGATATCCTTCTAGAAAGAATTCGTAATAGAAAAATGTCGGAGGGCAGTGGAAGAATACCAACAAAATCATTGGATGCAGTTTTAAAAAAACGTCTTTTTTTATTCTATCTTCGGCAACAAGGTGATGTCATCTTAAAAAAAAAAAAAAAAAAAAAAAAAGGGATAACCTATGTAAGAAAATGAAATTTCCATAAATGTGTAGGATACACATACTCTCCACCCTTATAAGGAATTTTTGTATTAGTTGTTGATCAAATAAATTCTTTCATACTGGGACTTTTTTTTTTTTTTTTTTTAATCATTTCTTGAATGGTCTGTTACCATTGTAGACTGTGACCGTGACCTGTATTTGCATCATTGTGTGTTTTTATGTCATTGCTTACTCGAATTTGAGTTGTGGCTCGTTTTCAACCCGTTTATATATATATATATATATATATATATATATATATATATATATATATATATAATATGTCAATTTGAGTTGCTATTCACCTGCCCTCTTTCTAATATATATATATATATATATATATATTGGGAAGTAGTTTGGGTAAGTACTGTAGCATCAAAAACATGATCTCTAGTCATTAATTAAGAAATAATATTATTTGAATAAATATTTTATTTGAAAACATAACTTATTTGTTGGAATAATGTCATTAACAAAAACAAAACAAAAAAACACAGGCAAAATACAATTAAATGTGACAATTAGAAAATTAACAATTACAAAAGAAAAAAAAAAAAAAATTTGAAAGACAGTGAAATCATTTCTTCTAAATCAGGGTTGTACAACAAGCAGCCTGCAGGCCACAACCTGGTCCATCAGACCAGTTAATGTGACCCTTAGACATTTTTTGTAAAATTAATTTTATCATTTTCAAATTGACTACATAAAATATCACTGAAGTCTGCAAACGTTGCGTGTTTTTTTTTTCTTTTTCGTTTTAAAACAAGGTGGATAAAAGATTTTCAAGTAGATTTATGTAAAAACTAGACATTGTTACTCTTTCAGGTAAGTTCTTTATAAGTAAGTCAACATTTTGTTACTGTATAAAATTTGAATCCTAACAGAGCTGCTTCGAAAAAGTCTTGGAATATAAGGAAAGAAATTTAAAAAATTCATGGTGAATAAGCAACAAGATGTTACGTATTTCAGAAATGAGGACTCCGAATTCAGCTCACAGATGGAAAGTTATCAAGTCAACTTGGATTGGCTGCAACATCTGTCAGGTCAAACATTGATAAATTATGTAAAAATGCAAAATACCTAGTTTCACATTAAAGAAAGTAATAAAATGTTTGAATATCTTGTTCTTATTTCTACATGTATTCACGATATTACTAAATGTACTTAACTATAGTTCTCATAAGTCTACATTTTTTTTTTTTTTAGCTGGCCCGCATTGTTACAATGTTCAAATGTGGCCCAACATTAGAAAATGTTACACACCCCTGTACTAAATCAATAAATGAATTGAGTTTTTTTTTCTTTTTCACTTTTCCTAACTATAACATCAGAAATGTTTAATTCCATGATACATGATATTTTAAAATGCAAACACACACAGCTTTAGATATTTATTTTATAAAGTATATATACAACCGTTTTGTCAATGGTAAAATGTCTTGTGCTGAGTACACATAATGCACTTCGATCTTATCCAAAAACCGTAATCAATTTTTTTAAAATTTATACAGTAGAACCTCAGGGCACAGCATTAAAAATTAGTAATGCATATAATCAAATAACATTATAAATAACACCGTAAGGTCGCGCAAATACTGTAACCAGTAAACATATTTTACATGGTAACCTGGAAAAACCGTATCCTAGGGCCACCGTATCCCGTATTAATGTTTAAATGAAAAAAAAAAAGACAAAACAAACTCCTAAGCCTATTTGCATATATCAAAATTACATAAAAAACACATTCAATATTTAACTAAATTTAATCTTTTAATTTTAGATAATAATAAAGGAATACTCTATCTATTTTGTGTCCTAAATATTTTATGGTCTCTTGTGCCGACCCTCTTTAAAATTGACCATCTGATCTTGGAAAAATTGACCTTGTAAACTCATAAAATCTCATATCTTCTGCTGAAAAATCTTGTTTTAGAAGATGGAACAAATTCACTGCTTTAGGAGTCTGAATGGAATAAATTGTCAGACTCTGACTAAAAAAAAACAACAAAAAAAAAACAATGAATGATGCTAAAAATTTTTTAATTAAAAATGAAATGATCATCATTTAAACATTTTGATATTTTTCTATTTTCGCCATTTTTTCATCAAAAATCCTATAAACAATATTTCTAACACCAGTTTGACCGTTTTAAAATTTCGTAAAGCGAGTATTTCATCATCTTCTCTCAAAGTCTGGTCTTATTTTTATGAGAGATGCTGATTCATTGAAGTGGCGTCATAAATAAATACTGTCAAAATGACCGGTTCTTTATACCTTTTTATAATGAGTAATAAATGATATAAGAAACGTTTAGTTTAGTACTGTGTGTGTGTGTGTGTGTGTGTGTGTGTGTGTGTGTGTGTGTGTGTGTGTGTGAACTTTGTATTAGTTCTTTTCCTTTAAAAGAAAGCACATTTGAAGTTGACATGGAAGGAAATGCGTTGAGCTTGTATCAACTTGTATGGAGAAAGAGAAAAATGTTGCTTTTACAGACTTGACTTTGAAATGGTCTCTGCTTGTATAACATCCGGTTTATGTTTTGGAAGGGGGAATGGTTTCTGTCTGGTTGCACAAGAGATTAATATGAATTGAATCTTAACTATTGAAAGAGAAGTTTTGCTGTGTTGCATACATTTTGATCCTTGACAATAATCGTGTTTTTCTTGTCTGTCCTGGTCAGTATTTGGCCGTTTGCTAAAGAATTACCTCCTCCTCCTTGGGTAGGAGAAGATTGTTTTATTGCTAATGGACTAAGACACTTTTACTGAAGAATGCTGACAGAGCAGATAATGGTAAATTTTGAAACTGCCCTGAATATCCCTTTGGAATGAGAAAGGAAGCGGGTCTATATCTCCTTATAAACTAACCTTGTGCCTAACTTTTTCATTGTGAAAAACAGGTAAATAATTTCTGGTTTAAATTTTCAACTAGTTGCAATGTAATCTCATCCCTCTAAATTTCAGCAGTTGGTATTTACTGATCATGCACTCTAATAGGATGCGAGATAATATTGGAGGGTTGTAGGAGGACAACGCCTTTTGATGGTCAGTTATTTAAAAAAAATGTTTATTTCTTCAGTTTACCATCCTTTCGATTGGGGGGATGCAAAAGAGATGGGATCAAATATAGATACAGGTACTACACTTTGATCTGAATTTAAATTTCAACAGGTTTAATCGTTTATGTAACGTTCTCACCAACGAGGGATCAATAAACCAAATGAAGTCTTTATACATAAATGTGCAGGGTATCTATACGTGGTCTTTCTCTGCATTGTCAGTTTTATCTAATGGTTCTTAACCGTCTCGGCTGTTAAATTAGGACGAATACAACTTCTTGTGCAGGAAAGACATGTGGAAATGTTTGCTGAGTTTTTCAGGGTTTTATTGGAGAGAATTTACTCCTGTAGAGATGTACTAATAACTAATCATTAGGCCTATGACAACAGAATATTCTTTTCATTGCTTTGACTCTTGAATATATATATATATATATATATATATCAGTCACAGTTAATCAACCGAGAACCACATCACCTTATATAAAAGGATATCATTCAAACACTACCGTGTTTGAATATATGGTTAAGTGGCAGTTTTAGTCGTTTAGAACTACTTTAAAGCTTCACCGCTCACTCATTTTTCGACCAAATTTCAAACAATTAGTTTATAGATCAGCTATATTGTGAAAATTCTTTTTTCAATTTTCGTTCAGTAAAACAAGTTATGATCAATTTTCTGGTATTCAAAATCGTAAAAAAAAAACGTAAGGAGGTGAGCGACGTTTATTATTGGTTTCTATAGCAACAAAGTTGCTTCAGCGACTACTGTTGCTACCAATTCACCGCTCTCCCGAAAAGAGAAGTAACAAGTGAAACAGAAAATGAAAGGGAGATAATTGAGGGGATTTTATTGAAAACAGACGAGTTTCATACATTGTTATTACATATGTTATGTTTTTTTTTTTTTTTTTTTTTTTTTTACAGTGATCACCACTTATCAAGGCCCGGAAGCCACTCAGGGATAAGGGTTATTGCAAGTACATTACGTTAGTGTGGAGATTTGAAGTGTTTATGGGGGCAAAAAAATAAGACTGAAATTAAACAAAGAACAAGTGAATTTACTAGAAGTCTGGAAAAATCATGGATTACAATAGAAAAATGCGAGCATGAAAAGTAATATGGTTAAGCTTAAACCTGGAAAAGTAAAGGACTAGTTAACGCTCTGATCCCCATCTGGCATCAATTGAAATGGATGGCTCTGTCTAGGAGAAGCCCCATGTTTTGACAAGCTTCTAGGCTTGACCTTTACCCCTGATCTGAAATGGAACACGTACATCAAGTCTGTTGCCAAGGTCGCTGGAAAGATGGTGGGATCCTTTTACCGCTCCAGAAGATATCTCACTACTGATTCAATTCTCTATCTATATAAAAGCCAAGTATGCCCAAGGATGGAATACTGCTGCCATATCTGGGCAGGAGCTACTAAAAACAGCCTATCCTGCCTTGACATAGTACAAAATAGACTTCGTGGCTTAGTGGGGGATGCTCCTCTTCCCTGCAACCTCTCTCCCACGGAAGAGACGTTGTGAGCCTATCTTTGTTTTAGCGTTATTTCCATGGCAGGTGCTCGTCTGAACTCCAATCTCTAGTCCCCCCTCACCAATCTTTTACAAAAAACACCCGTCTAACTGAAACCACTGTTACAAATTTTTTACTCTCTATCTGTGCCTAAATCAAAACATAGATTCCATGAACAAAGCTTCTTTCTTAGAACTGCACACCTGTGGAACTGTTCAGTCTGCCTGCTTCCCACCTGACTATAACCTGAATGTCTTCAAACAAATTCCTGATGAACTGCTCCCTTAAGTAGACACTTTTATTAAATCCCCACACTAACGTACTGTACATGCAATAACCCTTATCCCTGAGTGGCTTCCGGGCCTTGATAAGTGGTGATCACCTTGTAAAACAAAAAAAAAAAAAATGGAAACGAAAAGGACAAGTAAAAAATAGAATAAATTTATAACTTAAAATATTACAGCATTAAGAATTTTTTTAAAAATGCAATTATATAATCAATTAATTCCTTTAGTAGACGACCCAGCTTATATGACAATCAATTGATTAATCAACAGAACTCACTTTGTTATGTGTCATCTCATGGGGTTGTAACAAATACAAATGTACATGATAGGTGTTTGCTTTTTATCACAGATGTAAAAAATATATACTTCGCTATATCATCATGCTCTGTCCTTTCTCCAGTTTGTTCTACTTGCGTGATTGCCAGGTATTTTATAGATATTACCTTAATTAGCATGTTTTTTTTTTTTTTTTTTTTTTTTTTTTTTTTCAAGATTAAAAAAAAATGTCTAACTCCAAATTGTGTGTATGTATCAATATGATATATTTAACTATTCATCTGGTATTGAACCTTTCATGTTAAGTAATGCAGTGAAACTGTAGTGAAGTGCTATGCTAAGTACATTTTATTATCAGTATCATTCATATAGCTCTATCAGAAAGAATAGCGAGCCTTTTGTCAAAGATGTCTGAATTCTGTTCAGTTTTGATTTTGAATGGTTGGTTGGTTTTGTTATATATGTATATAATTTAAAATTCAATGTAATTCTTTTATCTAACAATGTTATTTTTTTATTTTCAGGTAAGATTCTGTTGCTTTGTGACTAATTCAATAAAATCTCAATAAAATGGACAGATGGAGGTAATGCTTTTTTTTTTTTTTTTTTTTTTTTTTTTTTTTTCTTTTTTTTTCTGGCTGCTTTTGTTTTTTTTTTTCCGGATGTTTAAACTTGTTTCGTAGTTCATATTTACTTTAAGGGAACCCTAAAAAATGTCGCTTGGCACTATTTTAAAGCTTTGTGATTAATTTTCTTCAATTGTACTGTTGGAAAAAACAATTATATTTACAATATAAAGGAGTCATAGATTGTTATCCACAGTACAAGAAGTGAAAATATACTTGAGTATGAGGGCAAAAACAGTGATTAAAAAATGTTTTTCGTTAATTTTATTTAGTTTAAATGTTTTTAGTCACAACTTCTACACATTGATCTAATGTGTGCAACCATGTTTCATAATGTATTTTGAGGTAAGACCTTTAAAAACAAAAAACAAAATCACTTCATTTTCGTCCTCCTTCTCAACATTAACATATTTCCACTTGCATTGATAGTTTTCTAATACTCCGCTATATATGTATAATATGCAATACTTCAAACAAACTACACCTTATTACTTAACACATAAGCACCGACTAGCGCCTCACACTGCTTCAGACATTTCTTCACCGACATTTGAAGACGTGCCAAGTATTACTATCACCATGGCACATGAAAGAAAAAAAATTTCTTTTAATGGATCAAAATATTGAATTTACTTTTAATAAATAAATGTATTTATTTATTGAAAGAAATTCTGCATTTGTTCAGCTTTTAAACGTTAAATTTTGAATTTTTTATCTTATTATATTTACAGTTTATATATATATATATATATATATATATATATATATATATATATAAAAGTTCTGAAAATATAGATGGTAGTAAAGCAACACGGAATAATCCGCATTTCATCCTTGTGAGAATTCATCAGGCTTATGTGAAGAATTGTGGTTATCGCACATTTTAATATAAACAAATGGTATTGAATTTGCTAGTTAGCCAATCAGCTTAGTTGTAAACCATGCTGGGTTACAACTAAGAAGCTGATTGGCTAACTAGCAAATTCAATACCATTGGCTAACTAGCATCCTATTCAGACAATGGCATTACAAGACAACGGTATAATTGACCTTAAGTTCACCCTTTCCGTTTTTGTGTTTTATGGGAAAGGGTTAGTTATGTATATGTGTGTATGTATGTATGTATATATATATATATATATATATATATATATAATTGATCTGGTACAGGAATGTCAAAAAGGATGGAAGGTCAAATTCCAACATTTGGCCTTTGGGGTAACAGGAAATATTATGTTAAGTGAACAGCTATAAACCTATTCAGAATTGAGAAAATTGATAAACGATCTTCAGGAAACAAAGCGTCTTATTGGCTATGGATGAAAAGGGATGATACGAACTGGAAGGAGAAGTGAAAGAAGTGAAACACCATATGCCGGATAGTGTGTGACGTCACAATGCAATCAAAATTAATTATTGATGAGGAATGAAAAGTATGTGTCTTGATAATATTCATGGATAGGCGACACTAATGCTATGTAACCAACTCCTGACAGAGGGGCCACACCACTTCAAAAGTCAAAGAATAAGGTCCGTAATGAGAAATGGTTACTCCTGATGTTAGTGTAGTACTGAATCTGTCAGTTGCAAAGCAAAGAAAGATTGTGTCATTGAAATTGCAATGATTTAAGCAAACTACAAAATATTATATTTTACTGTTTCAACAAAAATATATGAAATTATTGTATGCGTATGTATGGTAACATGTAATTTTGTTTAATTTTGGTGTGATGGTTTTAAAGGATGCTGTATTCTTAGTAGGCAGTTTGTTTCATGATTCAGCGATTCTGAACATGAATATTGCTGAAAGACATGGTAGCTATGCTTTTTTTTTTTTTTTTTTTTTTTTTTAGGCATATCCAGGTTTGTTAGGCACATGGGGATGATAACTGTGTTCAAAGTTATTGTCAGTATGATGATTAATAAGGTCACTAAATTAGTTGTTCGACATCAGAACTTTGACTTAGACCAAGAAAGCAAAGCGTTTAAAGTATGTCGGGTGTCTGATGGCGGGTATTAGCTTGTTTGTACATCTCTGAATGCTTTCCATGCAGTCCTTGTTCTGAGCAGGATGGGTTTTCCAAACAAAAGATGTAAATTCAAAATGTGCTCGCATCATGGCTGTATAATTTTTAATAGCTGAAAAGTGTCGAACAACGGTCTTATTTTGATACCCCTATTCTTGACAATTTTGCAAATGTACTTTTGTCTAAAACAATCCTGTCGCATTTATAAAGAGAACCTAATTTAATAACATTTGTGTTGTTTAACCATGAGAGGCCATTTTTCAACATGGCTGCATCTTATATTGTTACTGATGTATTATGGTGAAATATCAATTTAAAAAAAAACAATTGAGAGAAAGAATGTCAAACATCAATCAATTTTAGCAAAAACAAATAGCGAAGTTCAGCAAACCCTGTCAAAAGATAGTCTGTTTATTCAAGCAGACTTTAAACTTGAATATGGAAGGCATTATCATAACCTTTTCTGTTGTTCAGGTGAGCAGAAACCTGGAGAAAGCTGTCTTCTATTGATACAAAAATGAAACCACGGGTTGAAAATTTCTAAAGTTAAATTTTCATTCCTGTTGATTATGCTGTATAGTGAAATAGTGTTCTTGTATCTTTTGCTGCTCAAGTGAGGATTTAGTCTTTGAAGACATTCGTTTTTGGTGAACCTGAAGAATTCTGTCATTATCCTGTTTACCTACTTGAAGTGTTGAAATTTAAGTTTTAAATTGTCGAAGACCGTTTTGTGCACAAAAAAGAAATCCGTCGTTCTTTTCTCCCTCTGACACAAGTTAACCTTACGTAAAAAAATGATCCGTTATTCTTTTTCCCATTGACAGGTGAAGTACATAGAAAATGACTGAATGAACAAAAATAACTTCCTTCCAATCAAAAACAATATGGGCTTTTTATATGCTGAAATTCGACATATGCAAATTAAGATGCAACCGAATTTGAGCATGTGTTACTTTTTCGTGTCCTATTGATCAGGTTTTGAATGTCGCACACACAACCCTTGGCTGTTTGTTTCCGTGACTATTGTCACACTACTGTTGAACCCTATTCATTAATATAGCACACATTTTGGATAGAATTGAGTATTAGCCATGAATTTTTAGTTCGAAAATTTAAATTGTAATTTACTCTAAATTCCATTTTTATTTACCATTCCACGCAAAAAAACAAACAACTTTATTAGCAAAATATGCAGTTAAAAAGAAAAGGTATTTTAATTTTATTTAAATTCATTTAAAAAAAAAAAATGAAATCAATCCAAATAGATAAATGATTCATTTTCATTTTAAAAAAGATAGTGGTTACTTTTAAGTTTTCAATGAATTTTCTAGAAAAGATTCAACGGATTTCCTAAAATGGTTTTATATTTTACCTCTATTAATCAGTACTGTTTCTTTTTTTTTTTTTTTTTTGTATATTTTATTTTCAATTATAAACCACAAGCATTTTTGAATAACATGCCAAAAATAATTCAGTTTTGTCTATCATTTTTTTCTTTTCCCCAAAAAACTTTCTCTGACACTTTAAGCATTGTTTTTAAATTTTTATTAAACATTTTTCGTCTACTTTATCAGATTCTTTTAAACCATTTCTTTAAAAAAAAAAATCATGAAAACAAACTTTACTGAATACTAAGAGGAATGTTTAGTGTTACTATGTTAAATAAGGAACCCTATGTACTTCAACCCATAATACTGTATTGTTCCTTGTATATTACATTTTATGAACTTGAATTTTGGGAAAGAGAAAGAGTGCAACTAAAGTGACGTTGAAATACAAGCTGGGCTACCCAGCATTACCCCTGGGGAAAAAGTGTACTATTTTCCTATTAAAACTTCTATTTTTTTCTTTTTTCTCCCTTTTCCTTCTCCCTATTCCTTCATTTTCCTCTGCCCAGCCTATTTATTTCTGAATGTATACACACAGACAATTCTCATTTATATAGATTCCTATAGGAATAGATTGACACAAGGGAAGTAATTCCTTGATAAAAAAATCAGTTATTTCCTTTTTAGTGCATAAAATGCCCCCAGGACAAAATCTATGCTAGTGTATGGTCAAGGAATGACTTTTTTTTATTCTAATGTATATTCTGGTTTGGAGAGAAGTTAGATTTTTGTATTTCTTACAGAGAAATGTTGGCATTCTTCTACATACAGTGCTTGGTCTTTTCAAATGGTCACCCTTTGATAATTATCAGGTTCAGTGTTGCTTTAACTTTGGAGATCCAATGAGAATTGGTGTGTCAACATGATTGTTGTATATATTTGAGGCACACCTGGAAATGAATGAGGATCCTCATGCACTTCTGTTTCAAGCCCTGTATCTCTTAACATTATTATTTTGAAAATTTCTTTAATTTTCATCTATAATATAAATCTCACTGTCTGTTTAAATGCATGTATGTTTGTATGTTTCGCAAAAACTTTTCACAGAGGAGATGGATTTTCACGAGATCGGTATCATTTTGAAGCTCAACCCTTCGAACGACATATATCAAAAAGTTGGCCAAAACCATTTCCTTCACCCTCAACTGGACACATTTCTACAGGGAGGGGTCACTTTTTTGCCGATATTTTCAAGTCATCGCCTCCTTTAGATTGTCTAGCCTTAACTTAAATCTATGTCACTTCTGGTTTGGCGATGGACACAGCAGCTAACACGTCATTTTTTTTTTTTTTTTCTCAACCAACACCCTTACACACACCTCCACTTTCTTTTCCACCTTTGCGTCACGGGTTCAAGCCTGCTTACTGCAACTTTTTTGCTCAGCACACACCTCATACACACCCGGGCAATGCTGGGCACCCAGGCTATTAAAAAATAAAACGTAGACATAATGTTGCATCTTTTAATCAAAATGAAATATACTTGCCAAAGTATGCTTGGTAATATGATTATGGAGATCAATTTCCAAAACTCTAGGAGTTCTTTAACAGAAGAACTGAAACTTTATATATAGGTTTAAAGGTAGTTATCTTTTGAAATTTTTTTTTTTTTTTTTTTTTTTTTTTTTTTTTTAAGTGTTGGTGTGGTAATTGTTTGTATTTTTGAGATGAGGTGTTTTCATTGATTGAGATTGTCGGGCTGACTTCCTCATCTTGGTTGTTATTGTCACAACGTTTCGGCCGTTTTGCCCTCCGGCCTTCGTCAGGTGTTTTGTATCGAAAACATTCAAAACAGAATCAGCAACTATGTCCCAAACCCAAAGCCTAGCTGGAGTCCGAACACGGTACCCCCGTAATAATAATAAAGGGTTGGGTTCGAGACTCCTAACAAACGGTTCCCCAGTTCGATCCAAAACACCTGTCAAAGGCCGGAGGGCAAAACGGCCGAAACGTTGTGACAATAACAACCAAGATGAGGAAGTCAGTCCGACAATCTCAATCAATGTTAGTGTGGTGTTGAGTTAAATTTCGACACATTTCAATCTGACTTTTGTAATTAGAAGATATTTTCTGTTGTCCATTAACTTATATTATCAATCCATATGAGCTCCTCATTCTGACCCTAAAATTAGTCCTAATACCTTGGTTAAATCAAATTTTAGTTCCTCAAATTATTGACAGTGAAATGGTATTTGGGTTTGGGCATTATTCTTAAACAATTTATTTTTCTTTAAAACCAAGTTTCAAAAAAAAAATTGGTTAAAAACAACCATTTGTAGCAAGTTGAATTTCTTCCAAGAGAAATTATTTTTTGCAAAATTTTAGCTTTCTTTGCATAAGAACTTAAATTGCTAAGTGTAAATATGATAACAAGGAAACTGGATAGTGGGAGGTGAAGAACTCTATTGGACTGATAAATAAATAGAAGATAAATGAAAATATTTTTTTATATGGTAATGACAGGATTAGATATCAAAAAATAAAAAAACTATTTTTGAATAGTGAGCTCCATTTAGATTGAGAGAGGATTTTTACATGATTAAGAAGTGTAGAGAGGTCATGGTGGAAACTGTAAAAATTACTAAGGACAACTTAATAGATTTGCAACAGTGGAGGAGGGGATATATAGTAATAAAGTAAGTTTCAGAATTTAAGATTATGATGGGTAATTTGTGCTCATGTGGCATAACGGATGAGATCTTTTTGAACTTTAGAAACAGGGAGATTCTTCATGGTCAGTGGCCAGTTTCTGCTTAGTCAGCTAACTTGTTTCTTAAAACCATGTTTCATAAAAAAAACTTTAAAAAAAAAAAAAACTATTAAAAACAATCATTTGTAGCAAATTGAAATTCCAAGAGACGATAAATCAATTATTTTTCTTGTAAAAATTTTAGTTGTTTTGCATAATGAGCTCATATGGCTAAGTAGACATCAGGAAAACAGGGAAATTGAATTAGATTTTTAAATAGGAGATACATGAAGATATTTTATTAATATAATGATGGGATTGAATAGAAGAAAAAAAACTTTTGAATAAGATGGAGGGAGGACTTTTCTATGACGAAGTGTATAGAAGGTCATGACGGAAACAGCCAAACTAAATTTAAAAGTTACTAAAGACAACTCGACTGATAGTGGATGGGTGGGGGTATAGTAATAACAAATCTTTTGGAATTTGTGAGATGAGGATAATTTGGACTCGAATGGTGCAGTGGCTAAAAGTGCTGAGTTCAATCAGTTTTAAGTAATATTCCTTCAGAGGTTGATAGTTCAATCCTTACTACAGGCAATAACTAAATAAAATTAAAGGTTACTCAACACTTCTATCTAGTCATAGCTGACAGAATGAAATTAATCTACCCCTTGTGGATTAAATATAGGGTTCAGTTTGAAATTTTATATAATTTGGTATAAAAGATTTCTGATTTTGAAAAGATGCACTTGAAGCTTGACGGTTATGTTGGCGAGAATGTTGTGAAAGTAACAATCAAGAGGAGAATAAAAATCTGATTAATTCGAAAAATAAAGCAGTAAAGTATATTTCGAAAAAAAAAAATGCACATTTGCTTGAAACAAGAGATCTAGCCTGTTCACGTATGCTATACGATTTTTTAATTGAATCTTGAAATGGCATTGTACATTCTTTGTCTTTTCATCTGGTTTTAATGAGATGTTGTTTGAGGTGTGAATAAATAAGCAAACATCCACTCATAAATTATCTTAGTATTATTTTCTATTTCTACGTTTTAGAGGATTAATGGAGAAAAAAATGTACATATTTATTTTCGATTATGTTTTTGTTTCAGATTTTGAATTCAATTTTTTATCCCCCCCCCCATCCTTCCGCCACCCCCGACAAAGGAGCGATTGAACCTAGTAATTCACTCCCGTTCGCACTTTTCTCACGCTTTGAATTTTTTTTTAAATTTTGCACTAATATTAGTCATGGTGAAAGAAAAATTTTCACTCATGGAGGGGGGGGGGCCCTGCATATAACCTTAAACTATATCTAGTGGTGAGGCCCCAGCTTGCGGGCTTTGGGGAGTGTGGAGCCACCCTTTAATTACGATTGCTCTCAGGTCCACTCTGACCCAGAGTGGTAGTACCTGTTAGGGTCCCAACTATGGGTTAAATAGAAACCGACTTGAAATCAACAAATATATCTATTAAAAAATTTTTCTTAAATCTTTGGATTTGGCATTAAATAACCCGAAAAGGGTTGATATACCATAAAACAACCAACCAACCAACCATGGAGGGGGACCCCCACATGCCCTGCTTCTTTTTTTTTTTTTTTTTTTTTTTTTTTTTTTTTTAAATTCATCTGTCATAATTTAGAGCAGTTTTTTCCCAACCTTATCTTGGTCATGGTCCTCTTCAATCCAATGCTCTGATAAAAAAAAAAAATATGGATAATCATAAAACGAATGTAATATTTTGGTGATTTAAACTAGTTTAGAGAATAGTTCAAGCAGACAACTGACCCCTTCCCCACCCCAATGTTAGTCTTCTGTTAAAAAAAAATTGTTTTTGAATGTAAAATTTTGAAATAAATTCTTGGCCTTTTGGCCAAGAGCAAAGTGTAAAATTTGTTCTGATACTACACTTCATCTCTTCTCTCTGACTCCGGTCTTGATCAATGAAGGGAAATGCTTCAAAACTGAGGTAAATTTAATTTGTTTCTATCCAGGGTGCCCTTTTGAAAATCGACTATGCTTCTAATTCTGCCCTCGTGGGGAGACAAGTAGGATATATATAATTACAGGGTGACCTCCAAAAAACAGGACATTCAATTGTTTTTCTGAGCATTTTACAGTCAACGGAGAAAAAAAGGCCAAAGACCTCAGTGTTTAGATGTGATGTTTTGAATATAATAAACTAGTTATGACCAAAGTTTCATTTCATTCGGAAAAAACACTAAGAAACAGGGCCTAATTAGAGTTGGGGCCCGTTTTTTTTTTTTTAGTCACCCTGTATATATAATGACTACTATTATATGAAAAGAACTTTGAGTTTATTCCCTATTAACTCAGAAATCGCTGGGCCGATTGTTTTTAAAATTTTTTTTTTTTAAATTTTTTTTAAATTTCACTCGAAGGTACTTGATATGTCTGGGGAGGGTTCAGAGGTTTTATATTGGAATGCTTTTGCTAAATATTGAATCAATAATTGAAAAAATCCTATTAAAGAAAGTCCGTTTTTGACCAAAGTTACTTTTATACAGTCTAATATCACAAGTGTATCTGAGAAGTTTTATCACCGCACAAGTGGAAAGGCCCAGCCTATAAAATCAACTGTAGATTTTTATAAGACAAGGGTGCAGTCTGAAGGATTTTTTTTTTTTTTTTTTTTTTTAGCACAATCGAACCATGATACTCGACTTTCGCATTTTAAACTTTAAGTCAAGCCATTATTTACAGATAATTTTATAAAAATCAACAGTAGATTTTCTATAGTGCAGTGTATACGACAATGTATTGTGGACTAAATCACTGCTGGGGGTTGTCCCTAACTAGAACAGGCAATCGATTTGTTCGAAAAATGAGCAATTTCAGATTTCATTTATAATAGAAGTATGGGAGTGGAACATTTGTTAATCCTCATACAATCTTGAACAATGTCGGGTCTCCCTGCTAGTGTGTGTGTGTGTGTGTGTGTGTGTGTGTATGTATTAAATACTAATCCTTAGTAATCACTAACTCTGCATTGACCAGATACCATAATACTTAGTTCACTGCATCATAACAAAGGCCTAGTAGTTTCCAAGAAAATGTGGAACAGACAAAAAGAAATGTGATATAGATATAATTTTAGATTTGATGTTTAAAAGATCTCTGGATACATTTCAGATTTTCTGAAAAATAACTAAAAAAAAAAAAAATCTTGAGACCCACTTATTGGAGAAAACAGGGCACTTTTGTGTAAACAAGATACCTCATAGATTTACCAAGCCTTAAAAAATGAAACTTGTTTCAAGTCGATTCGACTACCATCCATATCATAGTTGTTGTGGTGAAAGAGGGTTTGGTGGTGGCAAAGCAAAAGGATACACCAGAATTGTAGTCCATTTTCGGTTGTGGCACCTGCTTCGTTTTCTGCTGCTATCTTGTTACCTGTAGTCAGCCAGTGTAGGTATGTCTGAAGATATGGGACTGTTAGGTACCCCCCCCCTCCACTCCATCCTTCTATAAACATCTGCTTCATATATACACCCCCCTCCACCTCCTCCAGTTGTCTGGTTCTTCCATTAATGAACCCAGTAAAGATATAAGATAATATTGACAATCATGTAGCTTTTATGTTTACCTGCTTCGTAATAACAATGTCAACTTTTGAAGCTTTACTTGGTACAAGAAATCAGAAGCCTACAAATATTTGACCAAATGTATTTTGCTTTTTTATATACTATTATATATTTTTTATCTACTATTATATATTTATTTTTAAAAAGAAAACCAGTTTTTATCAAACTTTTGTCTTTAAGTTTTACGGCATCTAAGGACCTCTACAGAGAAGAGGTCCTTAGATGCCGTAAAACTTAAAGACAAAATCTGAAACAGCCTCTCATACATGGAGAGCTATGTAAAAGATTTATTTTTTTGTGAGAAGTGAAAATAGTGATTGCAAGCCTTAAGTTATGGTCTTCGGAAAGTTTTAATTTGTAGCATTCAACTCTCATAAATGAGCGAAATGGATTCAAATTCTTAGAATCGAAGTAACTTTGTGTCTATTAAACTCTCATTAAAAGTGGAGGTCGAATACAAATTTTTTTTTTAAATTGTGGACCGGTCTAAATTGGAGAGATATCGATTTGGTTGCATGCAGTTACACCATTTTTAGAAACTCAAGTCATGTTATTCTTGGTTTAATGTATTTTCTAGTGGTCAGGATATCCACACGTTATGAAGTTGATGCAAGAAATGCCACTTAAATGTTTTGATAATGTGTTTAGGGATCCAGCAGCTGGATAGAAAAAGCTTTGTGAAAGCCATGCAGAAATGGCCAGCTGGTTGGAGCTATGTCTTGGGTGTCTCAGCTAAAAAGAGGATGATAGCCAGTTCTATATTCCCTATGAGGGTGGAATTAGATATATTTTTTTACTTTTGACACGGTGCATTCTTTTATTGGCAAGTAGGATTCAAGGGAGATAATTTGGTTATGATCCAATGATCATTAAATAATTTTGAAGTCCCTATTAACTGTGACTAGTAGAACCATAGAACCATCTAGATTTTTTTTTTTAATTGTATTGTCAATACTTATAATTATAACTATTTTTACTTCTTGAATTATCTGCCCGTATGTATTGGATCCAATATTCTGTTTGTACTGTTTACTTAAGACGTCACTGTAGCTCAACTGTGGAAAGCCCTCCAAAAAAAAAAAAAAAAAAAAAAATGTCAGAAACTTGAAAATAACTGCAACAGATACTGAAAGCTGTCCGGACACTGCGAATAATGTAAATAACACTGCCTCATCTGGCAAATATCAAATTTTGTTTTGCTTTGCAAAGTGATCCTTTTAAACCTTCATGAACTTTAAAAGAAATAGGCGAAATAAGAGTTTGTTTCATTGATATCAGTTGAAAGTTCAATTGTGTTATGGCCATTTGTTGGCTGCAAATTAGTCCATGGCATATTCGAAAACAAAACATATCTTAGTTAATTTTCATCTTTTAAAACCGAATATACACTCGAATTACAAACCCTTTTGTGAGGAAGGGAGAAGCAAGGTTTTGTATATTCCTAGTAAATTTCTTTGGATTGAATAAATCCTATTTAACTGAGAATACTCCTAGTGCTCCTATTTACTTGTCTCCTAATGAGAGAAGACTTGGATACAAGGACAGTTTATTTAGATAAAATCTAGCTCCTCCCCCTCAAAAAAAGAAAAAAAAAAACCGTGACACGTTGAATGGGGGGGGGGGGGTAAAAATTGCTGTAAAGATCAAGTTAAGACAGAAAAAAATGAAGTGTTACTTCGAAAATACAAGGATTACAAATGTTAAAAATATGATAATGCGAATGTTAAGCTGTTATTTTAGAAATTATTTTAATGAGCATTTAGAAATGTGTCTGCATTAAAATTATTAATATCTTGTTATATATTAAAGGCACTTTTTGTGAAAGTTCATTTTGTTCTCTATGGACTTTGAAATGATTAGGCCAGTGTTTTTGTTTTTTCACATGAATATACTTTGTATCTGGGAGTGTTCATAGATAGGTTAGTATTGATAAAAATCTGATTAAAGAAACATTTAATTTTGACCAAAATTAAGACTTATGTAGCCTAACATCGCAAGTGCAAACTTGGACACAAGGTCAGTTTTTTATTTGGACCCCCCCCTTAAAAAAACAAACAAAACAGACCTTTGAAATTGGGGTGGGTGGGAATAGAAATTGCTTTTATATAGAAAGATTTCTCCATTCCTGACTGAGGACAGAAGAGGTTTAAATGTTATCTTCAAAGATATTACACTTTGCTCCTAGACAAAGCACCAAGGATTACAAATGTTTAAAAAAAAATGTGTTAAACTATTTTAGAAACTATTATATTGAGTATTTAGAAATGTGCCTGCATTTTTAGCAAATTTGATTTAAGAGACGAAAATTATTGATATTTATCAACATCTAGTTATTTATAAAAGTTACTTTGTGCGAGTTTATTTCATTCTGTGTGGGCCAATTCTTTTAAATTTCACACAAATGTACTTTGTTGCTGGGAGTGTGTGTTTTTTTTTTAATAGGCTTAGTATTGATAATCGAAAAAAAAAATCCTATTAAAGAAGAAATAGTACAATTTTGACCTACAGCCTAACATCACGAATACATTTTAAGTTTTATCACCGCACAAGGAGGAGAAAGGTCCGGCATATAAAATCACCAGTAGGTTCTTTGATAAGACATATAACCCTTCACATAAGTCTTCATCTCCTTTCCTTTCTCACTGAATGCACATTAGGACAGTAGCCTATACCACCTCACTTATTCATGTGTGTATGCACACAAATTGTCTGAAGTCTGGAAACCGGGATAAAACAAGAATCAGTTTGATTTTATTTGCTTTTCGCTGCTACAAAACTGGAAGGTGAGGAAGTGCAGCTCCCTCTGAGAGTACAGTCTGGTCAGGTGCAAAAATAGATGAGAACTGATTATTAATGAAATGTCTGTGTACATCAAGTTCTGTTTATGCATGTGTTTGACACCTAGGATTCTCCAATGTGTAAGTGTATGTGGTAAAAGGGGCGACTTGATTTCTGCTGGTCGATGATAATGACAAACGACATGCTTAAAATGCACTGCCACCTCAGTGGATGTGATCTGGTGGAGAGGTTGATTTTTGCTGGCTCAGATTTTTATTTTATCTGATTTCTTTTTGGGTAGTTTAACATTTAGTTGTTTTTGCTGCACAATAAATGTGCACTAGCACAGAAATGCAGGTGAATTTGCATAGGCTGTTCTAATGTTTATATAAGTTTTATTTCTAAAGCTCTACCCTGTATTGAGCACTTGTAAAATGTTAGTTTTAAATTCATTTTATCTATATCTGAACCTTTTTATATATATAAAGTGAACATATGTGTGTCTCTGTGTGTACATTTCCTTATGCAATAACTCTGTCAATTTTTAGTCTACAAACTCGAAATTTGATATACAGGGTACTGAGATTTGGGAAAATCATTGATCAGTTGTCGGCCAGAAATTTGGCTGTTAAGGGGTCAAAGTTCAACGATTTGACCTTTGAAAACTCTACCAAACTCTTCTGCCAATTTTGGATCTAAACACTTGAAATTTTAGATATAGGTTCCTTGGACATGGATCTAACTTAATAACTTGATTTGAGCCCAAAAGGAGTCATAATAGGAGTCAAAAGTAAAAAAAAATTTGACCTCTGCGGTCTCTACCAAATTACTCAGACAATTTCTGGTCTAAACATTTGAAATTTTACATAAAGGGTATTCAGAGATAGGGCAAACTTTTTAATCGGTTTGGGAAAAAATTTTTTAGTTACTAATATATAAATGTATGTTTGCATGTCTACCTAAAACTTTCTACAGAGGCGACTGATTTTATCTAGATCAGTATCGTTTTGAAGTTCGACCTTTCAGACGACAAATATCGAAAAATTGGCTAAAAACTTTAATAGTTTCACCTTCAACTGGACACTTTTCAACGGGGGGGGGGTCGCCTTTTTCGCCGATATTTTTTAAAGTCATCCTCCCCTTTTGATTGTCTAGCCTTAATTAAAACATCCATCACTTCCGGTTTGCCGGTGGTTATAACGGCAAAGACGTCAGTTTTTTCCACGTTCTTTTCCTCCTTCGGGTACGGGTTTCTTTTCTTTTTTTTTTTTTTTTTCTCAACACACACATCCAAACACCCGGGCAATGCCAGGATGGAATGCGCACGTGTATATATATATATATGTGTGTGTGTGTATATATATATATATATATATATATATAATGAGAGAGGAATATTCTTTAATCACTTATTTTATATATACCAATCCTTATTTAAGAAGCTCAATGTAATTAGAGCATATAATGAATGAATGCTAAGTCTATATTCCAAATTTTATGATGTTGACCATCTTGCAATTTATTCCTTTAATTTAGTTTACACAATTTTTGACAATATCGGTTTCATAAATTCACTAATTGATACAATAATAAAGTGATTGATTTTATGCTACGAAACATGGACTGTCAAGAATTGTAAGTGTTAACTGAATTAAAGGAATAAATTTTAAGATGGTCAACATCATGAAATTTGGAATTTAGACTTTTGTCATTCATTCATTATATGTATGTATGAGAGGAATAGATACATACACACATAAAATTTTGCATGTTTTGTCCCCTCGCAGCATTTACTAGCTGAGGAAAAGCAACACTGAAATTGAGAGAGGGAGGTAGTATTGAATCTGTTCTGTTGTCATGAGGGCAGCCTCCTAGGCATTATCTTCTCTTCTGGGAAGGTGAAGTATATATCAACCAGAAATTGTTACAGTCGGTTTTACATTAGCAAATTCAACACTCACATTATATATATTAGCAAAAGTATGCAATTGGAGATGTGAGCAGATTTTTGGTAGTGTGTATATATATATATATATATATATATATATATATACACACACGCACTAAACCACTAACATGTGTGAAAATGACCAAGTTGTGGTGCAAGCGTGACGCCATTGTGGGATCGAAGGAAAAGAAAAGCCGAGAGGAAAAAAAGCATGTTTACGTAGGAGAAAAAAAAAAAAACCTGTGTCGATATTGTTTTGTTTTTTTTTGTTGTTTTACCATGTGGCGTACGCAATCTGAACTTTTAATAAGATTTTTGGACGGCTGTATACAGTGGAATGAATTACACACATAAAAGCTGGTTATAGAGGCATACTAAATAAGTAATTGATTATATTGCCGCTGGCTTGGTATGGAAATGACCGGTAATAAATGCCTTTTCTTTCAACTGAAAAAAAAAAGCTTGTGTTGAAGTGCTTTCCTTTATTTCTTTGCGAGACTTTCATATACAACATCTTGTTCACGTTAAAAATGTAATGACCACGTTACCGATATAGATATGTAGAGATTTTGCATATAGTTTGTCCTCTCTCACTGAAATTCGTCTCAAGACGCGAAGACCAACTACCATATTCGCTATGCTAATTATGTTTTTAGAAGATAAATGTAAGAATGAATACACGAACTCTGATTAATGTACTAAGTCTTTTTACACCCCTCCCCCTCCAGTTTTTCTACTGATGCTAAAACATTTACTTTACCTTTTCCTTTTATCTTTTGCTTCCTGGGAAAAAGCAGCTTCTGACACGTGCGCACAAAAGTCAATTTATAGTATCTTATTAAGACTGTTTATTCAATAACTTTGTGAGCATTCTGTTTAACTATTGCTCGATTTCTTCACTACTCTGAGCTTTCGTAAACAGTATATTCTCTATTATAGGAGTACAATCAACGAATTAAGTGAACAAACTTGGGACACAAACTGATAAAAAGTGAAATCTAATATATCACAGCATTCCGCAAGATACTTGCCACTATTTCCTGCTGTGTAATAAACACACACACACACACACACACACACACATGATTTAACTTATAAAAAAAAAACAGTGCAAGATTTAGCTAAACATTACTGGAACTTCTAGATTATAACATAACAACGGGCACTGGGAATTGTTTAGGCATTTTTTATTTTTTAGATAACTTGAGTTATTTTTACAATATACAGCCATTTAAAGTAGTAGCCAAAGAACAAATATTCATTAGAACCTCTGGATACGGCATTAAAAATTAGTACAAAATACAGTACAGTATATAATACACATGTATATAATCAAATATTATAAAATACCGTAACCAGGGACCGGAAAAAACATTGTATTTCAAATCGTAACCTAGGGCCACCATATCCCGGGGTTCTACTGTATAACAATTAAATATTTGATTTGAAAAGCAAGCAGTGTTAAGCGTTACATAAAAATAAGGAAAAATAGCCAACATGTCTCTAACATCTTTAAAGTTTAAGTAATTGCTCAAAAATGAAAAACAAAACAATACTGGTAGAAACAAACCCAAGAAACATTACTATGACATTTATTGGGTGGGTTTCTTCCAGTATTTTGTTCTATTTTTCATTTTTGAGCCATTACAAAGACTTCAGATGTAAGACACATATCAGCCATTTTTTTTTTCTAGCTCTCGCGTCACACTTGACACTACTTGCTTTTCACCCCCCCTCCCTCAAATAAAAAAACATGTTAAATTAAATAAAATGTCAAAACTTATCCAGGTAGGTAGAATAAAGTATACCTTTGATAACATTTGTTATATATTTGCTTTTTAATTACTTTTTTTTTTTTTTTTTATATGCCTGTCTATTATAAAACAAACCGTTTTTTTTTTTTCTTTTTAATTTACTTTTCATACAGATTTCCCAAGATCGAGAGGTTTCCAAGAACCTCGAAACATGAGGGTATCCTCCAAGATAATAATAGGAACCTATTAATACGAGTTACTGGGAATATTTTTTTAGAAAGAAAAAATATGTGGAATGTGTTTATTTTTTCCCTTAAAAGATATGAAAAAAATATTGTTACCAGTTGTATCTACCTAGTGTTGCCATGATTCATCGAAGGGACAATTCCCGTTTCTCTTGCAATCCATTTGAATGATTTTAAATGATTTTAATCGTATTTTCAATAAATTCACCAACACAATTTTTAATTCATCACTAGCTTTAGGACGACTTATGGAAGTCGAAAACGTTCGCGACTACACACACAGTTTTATACTTGAACAGAACGTTTGAACATTATCCTGCCAAAAAGAAAAAAATGGATTGTAAGAGAAACAAACAAGAATTATCACTGTTCTTCAATGAAACATGCATCAGTTTTGCCAGGACTTATTAAATGCATTAAAAATTGGAACCAACCTGATTTTGTGCAGCATGTCGTGTCCGGTGGCAGAATTAAGAAAAAAAAAAAAAATGTCTGTTTCTATTTATATGCTACTAATCTGAAGCAACAAGATTTCTTGTTTCCTCAAATGAGATGATGCCGATATAAATAAAAAAAATAAAAAAAATTTTTTTTTGAGACTGGGTGGGATTTGGAATACCGAGCTTTGACAGCAGTGCATTGAATTTAACCTCAGAAATTGTTAGTTGAAAATGCGGAATAGTTAACAATCGATTATTTAACTGCAAGACTCGTTTTTGTTTTGCTCATTGAACCTTACTCTCTTGCCTCTTAATTTCTTGGAAAAACAGTGCTTACATTTCTGAAAAGATAAAATGACTTACAAAAATATCTCTTGGAAGTTTTGCAAAATGTTTAAATTTAAATCCCATAATTTCGATTTTAAATTATTTTTTTAAAAGGATATAAATTAAGGAACTAAAACCAATAGTTGTATGCTTTAAAAACAATTTACCTCGAGTTTTTTTTTTTGGGGGGGAGGGGGGTAATAGGATTTTGGAATTTACATTTATTCAGTACATTTTCTTTTTAAGTTAAAACTTGAATTACATTGTAGAAATTAGAAACCCTAAGAAAGATGTTTTTTGTTTCTCCAAAATAAATGATCTATTTTAAAGAATAAACAAGCTTTCAACTTTTAAAACGATTTTCATCGGGTTCTGACTTTTGTAAATATAGATATAAATAGTATTCTGTGGAGGTGTTAGTCACAATTAGCTTGTCTTGTACCACACGTAGCCGCGTGGTTATGGTTAATAGAATTTTTGGCACTTTTAAACATTATTTCGTATTTGTATTTTCTAAAATGTAAATCTCACCTGTTTGTTTAAATGTATGCATGTATGTTTCGCAAAAACTTTCTACAGAGGCAACGGATCCTGACAAAATCGGTATCATTTTGAAGCTCGACGTCTCGGATGACAAATATCGAAAATTGGCCAAAAATATTAATTCCTTCGCCCTAAATTTGTACAAGGAGGGGTCGACCCCCCCCCCGACATTTTAGCGTTGGGTTGATTTTGAATAATTTTTACGCTTTTGACTTCCGTTAAGACGTCAGATTTTCTATCACTTTCTTTTCCACCTTCGTGCCTACTGCCACTTTCTTTTTTTTTTTTTTTTTTTTTTTTTTTTTTTATCTCCAAAATAATTTATCTTAAAGAATAAACAAGCTTTCGACTTTTTAAAGTCTTCATTAGGGTCTGACATTTTTTTTTCACTTGTTAAATTTCACAAAAACGTTTGTTCATATTTACACACGCACGTGCGCATATCTAATCTGATTTTATAGAGATTCATATTATCATTGTGTATTCCTTAAGATACCCATATGTTTCAAAGGTTAAGCGTCTGCTCTCCCTGAAAGATGAGACACTTAAATTCCTATAAAATGCAAAAGTAATTCCTTTTCAATTTGTAATCATGCTGGCAAGTAACGCATGACGAGAATTTCATCTCTCATCTCTAAATGCTCGTTTTCATGGAGACGACATTAACTTTGCTCATGACAAAAACAAAAATATCCGGTTATCTTTTTTTTTTTTTTTTTTTTTTTTTTTTTTTTTAGATGTGGAGTTATTTAGACCGTCACACCATAAGTACTGTGGTATTACGTATTATTACTCCAGATTAAACAAATTTTGAAGACGTATGACACCCCCCATCCACCCCGCAGCGTAAAATTCCTAAGTAAATATGTAATTTACGAACATAAAGGAACCTTTAATCTCTAGCGCCCTTCCTTGTTCATTCACAACTATCGGCTCTCATTTTATCTTTCCTTATATTTTTATTTCAAGTTGGATGTTATCCCACTGAGATGATGTTAAAATCTTGCTTACAATTTGGTTCATCATACACTAGGTGGTATACCCATCCTATAAATAATTGATAATGTTGGGTACCTGTTAATGAAACGACCTTGTTAATCACACTGGGAATAAAATAGAATATTACGTACGGTGACTACAGCAAAACAAAGATGTCACCTGCATAAAATTGAAAAAGTACAACCGGTTTCTAAATAAACAATACACAATTGGAAGGAGCCGTGGCTATAAGAAAAGTTCTTGCCACATTAGGTTGCATAGTTATTTTGAATGTGTGATATTTGGAGATTTTCAATCCTCTCATAATATTCAACTGTCAAGATGTTCATTTCATTAATTCTTATCTTCAGTTATTTTAGTTTTGATAAAAAATAAAACCTTATTCCATTTATTGTTATAAAAAGGTTCTTACATTTTTCTTTATTCGACTCTCAATATTTTTTTGATTTATTTTTAACTAGTTGTGCCTAGCCAACATTTCCCAGGATGCAGTGAAGGCGTTTTAGTTTTTAATTTTTATTTGTTTGTACATTTTATAAACTTATACAGAAAAAGGAAATACAATTTTGGTTGTAAGGAAGGCAACTCTTATTATATTCAATAAAAAAAATAAGTTATTCCTGTTGATTTTGACTTTTTGATCATAATTAATAAACGCATCTCCATATTAACAGTTGTCTGGACAGGGCTATCATTTAAAAACAAAAGTTTATTTACCTCTCGACTATGCTAAGGGTATTGCCATATTGGGTGAAAGCTTTGCTGACATTCAGTCAGCCATTGACAAGATGCAGTAGTATGCCTCAAAGATCAGTATGAAGGTAAACGCTAATAAGACAAAGTTAATGATAGTGGAGCCTTCTCCCAAATGAAAAACAACCAATCGTTCTCAACATGGGAATTGTTGAAAAGGTTGATTGGTTCAAATTTATTGTTTTTATCATCACTACAACAGACCAAGGGGAGGAAGACATCCTCAACTGCATCAACAATGCTTGCATTGTGTTCTGTTAACTTCGATTGCGGTTCTGGTCTCAAAAAGAAATAATGTTGAACACTAAAGTCAGAATCTACCAGGCCCTCGTCTGCACTATTCTCTTTTATAGAGCTGCAATCGAAGTTGACAGAGTACAATGCATAAAGGCTGAGACTTGGCTTGTGTGGGCAAGTAACTTACGTAAACTGGAGGTATTTGATCATTACTGCCTATGCTATGTCCTTCATGTCTGACAAGTTTATCCTCCCAGTACAATTCGCTCTCTCTGCAGGATCCACTCTCTCCAAAAATCTCTCCTTGCCAGATGCCTTCATTGGTTTGGCCACACCCTGAAACAACACCCAAGTGACTTTATCCGTGAAGTCATTGATTGAGCTCCACCACCACCAGGCTGGAAGAAACGTTGCAGTGGTCAGCTCAACAGACAGTGAAGCAGGATACTGAACTGTTTCTGGGCCCTCAGTATTGAAAAGTTTGTTGCTGGAACTGCGAATGGCTTGCACTCATAACAGAAGCAGCCTTGAATCACTGTGCCTGATTAACCAGTGTTCAGGATCTGGTGAACTTCTTGGAAAGAGCTGGCCTAACTTACCCAGGGTAAATCATGACGCCTCTCCAGGGGGGTTAGACAGAAATTGAGGTGTGGATTTAATGAAAGTGTTTGTGGAATAGACTGAATTAAATTTGGCACATTTGGGTTTTTATTCCATGTTGTTAACCACTTAGTCATTGTAAATGCCAACAACATGGAACAACAATAAAACATGAAAACTGGCTACTCTGAATCAAACTTTAATATGTCAGCTTAAATAATATTTAGTGATATTTAGGTAGCTTTGTTAAATCTCACCTTTGTATTTGGTCGCAATGGTTTTATTTTATTTACCAAATTAAGCTTTGTAGGTAATAAAGTATGAGGGAACAGACAGAATTATTATATTTGTCATATGATGCTTGGTCATTATTGTAATTTGTATGCTTCCATTCGTCAGCAATATTGTAATCTGAAACGTTATTCTACAAGATAATGTTAAAGATGTTTTCATGTTTACATTAGGTAGCAGACAAAGTGGCACAGGTTATTTAAAAAGATGTTGACAAATCAGATTCTTAGGAGGAAAATGTAAGAAATGAACAGATATGGGACTAATCTTTGAAATAATAGCCATCACAGAAAACTTTGTATGCTTAACGATTAAAGAAGCACATATAGAATGCAGACAATATTTGTTTGCAAAATATAGGAAAGTAGGAAATGGACTACGAGTTTAGTTTTGGCAGTCTTGTAATTCTTGCTTCCCTTATTTTGTCATTTAGTCCTCATATTCCATAAATGATGTTCTTGATATAAGGGTGGAAGAATTGCTGTTTTTTGGGTTGGGATATATCCATCTAGCATTGACTAGTTTTTCATCTTTAAGTATTTTTTTCTTTTTTATAGCTTTTTACATCAAGTAGTTTTGTCTTGTCTGGAGCAATTTCCGAAAACTTTATGTCCAGATAAAATTAAACTCTAGAAAAGACATCAAGATACTTTTTTTTTTTTTAATTTATTAAACTTGAATCCGTTTGTTTCATTGACCTTGCTGCAGCTTTAAGGCAGCCTTGGAACTGGCCATAGGCTTTTGTCAGTGTCTCCCAACTTAGGCCTTCAAAGATCCGGGTCTTTAGCTTAGTTTTCTAAACTACAGTCCATGAGTCAGATCCCACCCACCAAAGTCTTTAATCCGGCCTGCGAAATTGTTATGGAAAACATAAAAATAATCAGGGGGGAAAAAAAAATGGAAATATGTTAAAATAGTGTGATATTTCTTTTTGTATAGAAAATGATTAAAAGAATGGGGTTTATATATATATATATATATATATATATATATATATATATATATATATATATATAGCAGTTGCAAAGTTTTTACATTCTGTACCATCAACATTTTTATTTAAACCCTTTTAGTCTTGCACCTTTTCAAAGGGTGCATATGCCTTGTTTGCTTGACACCAATGTTATTGAATTGGTTTTTGAAATAATTGTTGGCCTGCTGACCTTTCTGCAAGTTCTTGTGCATGTCAACTTTCAAGGTCAGCTGTTTACATTTTGTTGTGCATCTGTTCTGCTGCAACTCTAATTTTCAATAATCGTTTATTTATTTTTTTAAAATTGATTTCTTTTAGTGTGGATTGCAAATTGAAATGAAATTCAATTGTTTCACGTTTCGAGTTTTTTTATTTTTTATTTTTTTTTTTTCAATCAATAAATCAAAATAGAATTTGCTGTTTTATATATAAAAATCTTTTTAAAAATATAGTTGTAAACATTAAAAGTATGGACATTTGCATAATAAAAGGTGTTTAATTTTAAAATTTAAAAAACTGAATATTATAAAAATGTTTTATTAATTATTAAATGATTAAAAAAAAATCTTTTTTTTTCTTTTAAATTTTCAAATTAAACTTCAATGTTTTTAAATATAAGAGGGATTTGTCTATTCATAATCCGCACCAATCATGCAACATGCATCGATTCAGAGTTCACAACATCTGTCAATAACAGCGGACGTGTATCTTGACTCTCTTCTCAAAAGACCAACCCCTCAGGGTTAATACCAACAAAATGAAGAAAGAAAAAAAGTTAAAAAAAAAATAAGATAGTTTTTGAAAAAGTTGTTTTGACAATGAAAGTCTTGAAAATAAATGATTTTAATCATTTAATAAAAAATAACAATATTCAGTTTTTCTAAATTTTTGAATTAAACTTATAAAATGTTTTTAAAGGTGTGACCAAGTTTCTCTATTCAAAAAGGTGTTCATTTTATGATTCCATTAAAAAAAAAAGCGTTATACATATATGTGCGTGTGTGTATAGTTTTATCATTTACTTAAAACGTAAATCAGTTTATATATACCAATCGTAATGGATTTAAAATTTGTTTTTCAAAATTAAAGTTTTTATATTTAAAAATTTTTTAATATAAATTTGGAAAAAAAATCCAAGCCCAATGAATGCCTTTTTTGGTTCCAGAGCATATATAGTGTAATATAAAAGTATTTTGCAGACTTGTTAATCGTGAACGAAACAATATTGTGATGGTTACCTTTTGGAAAATAATTACCAACTGAGAAAACTTGATATTTGGAACTTGAACATATATATATATATATATATATATATATATATATATATATATAAATTTTTATTTATCTTAAATAATGATGCAGTTGTTAATATACTTTTTGCTTATAATTTTATGAGTGTCTAACCTCATCAGCATGATGTCTGTTTCACATGCTGGCATGTCTTGGACAACTTTTAATTGGTACTTTTTAGTATTAATTGTGAATTTTATATTTGACACCAGATAGTTGTTAGTGCGGTGTTGCATTTCTGATATTTTTATTAAATATAAACTAAAAAAATAAAAATGCATCTATATATAAATGGTAATAAACTTTAAAGAATAAAAAAAAAAAAAAAATAGAATTAACCTTTTTTCTGAGATGTCTAAAACTTTTGGTTATTTGAAGCCGCCATAAAAAAAGAAATAAAAGAACTGCCATCTGTTAGCATAGCTAGAAAGCAATCGTTCGTTTTGGAAATTAGAAGAGCATCGTCACCCCCTCCCCCTCCCTCCCGGGCAGCTATACTCTGGTAAGTTGGCCCGTTATATCCTACAGTAATTTTTTGGATTTAATTTTTCAAGTTGGATCCAATTTCTGCGGTGCGTTAGTTTATTAACGATGAAGATGCAGAACAGTAAAGAATGGGTTTTTACATAACACCATTGTTCTAGCACGGTTCGTGTTCTGCATAAGTGCCAAAGCGTGTTAAGGTCCTTTTCTGATCCTGATGAACTTGAAGAAAGAATCTGATCAACTTTATAATCATCCTTCTAGTATAAGGGAGTACCTGAACAGATAAAAACCAAGTGTATTAAGTTTTGTTGGCCTATCTAATCTCTTGAAAGTATTCACAAAACCTACATTAGCATTACATTTGTCTAAATAGTGATCATCATATTCAGTTTAATGTTTTTTATATGATGTGTTAGACCACTTTTAGATGTTGGCTTTTAAACTTACCTATCTGTGTTCAGGTCTTTGAGTATTTCCTTTTCTCTTAAATCCATCTTTATTTCTTCCAAAGTTCTTCTTAGCCTTCCCTCTAACAACTGTTACATCAACTGTTCTACATCTACTAACCAATGGACTTTTATCCGTTCTTTCAACCCGACATGTCTTCTATTATATAAATCTGTTGTCTGTGTGTGTATGTTTACTAAAAACTTGTCATCTGCACTAAAGCATCACAAATGTGACACAGAAAGAGCGATCACTCGGATACATAATATCAAAAAATTGGAAAACCCCCCAATTATTTTGTGTAGAAATGTTTTGTTTGAAGGGGGGGGAGATCAGATAAAAACCTTGCTTCTGACGCTGTTTGCACACTGCACATGTGTGGACTGTTGTATTCTTCCATTTTAAAAAGCTAAATTTGTAACGTTATAACATGTGTCCTCATGGTCTCATTGATAATGCGTTCACTTACTAACTTAAGTTATGCAAGTTCACACCCAGCATTATATATATATATATATATATATATATATATATATATATATATATATATATATATATATAATATATATATATTATTTTGCTTTCGGTTTCGCTTCTAGTTGATGGCATGGAAGTTCTGTTATTTTTTTTTTTTAATGACCGGACAACCACGCATATTCATAATATGGAGATAAGATCATGCGTGGTTCTTGATTAAATATAATTTTGATAGATATGCATGGATTTTTAACAATTTTATTTATAAATTGTTTTTATACCTTTAATTGCATATTGTAATAAAAATTGTTTCTTATATTTTGCGTTTTGCCCACTTTTCAATTTAGTTTTTGTATGTTGTTTTACTTATTAGCTATATTCACCTGGCGTTGCCCAGGAATGATAATGGCTGACTTATCTACTTGTTCGAGAATTAAAATTGGTTTTGAAACCTTTAAATGATCAATTAGAAAGTAATTTTTGATGTGAATTATAAAGTCTCAAAGTAGAGTATTATGATTGATTTATCTTTAAAAAAAAATCACATTAAATGTTCTGCCTATCTTTTTAGAATGGACTTGTGTAAAGAAAAAAAAAAAACATTACTTTCAACATTGTAAATTATTTTGAAGAAAATAGAAACATTTAAATTGGTAATTTCTTCCAAACTAAATTTTTAAAGAAATTTATGTTAATAAGTAAAATCATGTCATAATCAATAAGGAGTGGTCAATCAACTGTTATAAATGTCAAATGGACAGTGACTGAAACCGAAAACAAGATGTAGATTTAAATCCCTATTTTGAAAAGGTAATTTGATAATCAATTTTTTCTTTTATTCCTTTTTTTAACAATAGTATATTCCAGAAATTATAATAAATAAAAATAACCCTTTACTTTTCTCTTGAGGTTTTAATCATTTTTTTTTTTCTGTAGTTCAACTTCATGATTAAATCTAAGAAATGCTAGCAGTTCTTAAAATTTCATTTTATTTCTTGTATTTTTAAAAAATTTTATAGCACATTTATAATTTTTCTGTACCAAGTGTAGAGGCGTACGTGTTCCAATTCCAGCAAGCGATCATTCTACAACTATTTTGTCCGTCCTTTTATCAGAACGTATAATTTTTTAGGCCTTCATTGCATTTCAAAAGTTTCATAGCAAATATTTCACTGACATGCTCCACATAGTTTGCATACTGCTCACGCTCTTATTAAAAAAAAAAAAAAAAAAAAAAAAGGTTTCTTTAGCATTGAGACAATTTAAGGAATTTATCCGATCTTCGGATTAGTTTCTTAGGGCTACAATTCAATTTTTGTCAAAGGAAGATCCATTTGTTTTAAGAACACTAAGGAAAGAAATGGTTTAACAATAAATTTGACCTTTTGTTACCCCCAACTCTCTGTCCTCATGTAGTTTCCCTCTCCTTATATAAAACCGTTATTAAATAATAAAAAAATTGTGCTAGACGCTCGCGACCCATTCGGTCACAACCAATTTATTCTACTTGACTTACATTTGAAAATTCAGAGGTTGATATTTCTGTTATTATTTTCTTTCATAACTAAAAGTAATTCGTCTCTTTACTTCCATATCATTTATTATGCATCGTCATAGATTTTTGTTATAAAATAGAACTATTATTATTAGAAGGAAGTATTATTTTTTTATTGTTAGAAGTGAAGAGACTTATTGTTTTGGCATATGTAAATTTGATAGCAGCTGTGAAAAAAAAAATCGCTCTTTCTCTAAATAATCAAACATTAAGAAATATTCGATTGAGTGACTCGTGTGTGTGTGTGTGTGTGTGTGTGTGTTTGTATATGTATATATATATATATATATATATATATATATATATATATATATATATATATATATGGTGAGAGGTCAAAATAAATACAACGAAGTTAAGAGAAGGATAGTTGACTTGTTCATCCAATTACAAATTATAACTAATTAAAACAATACTTTTTTTTTTGTCAAAAATAAATTTATCTCAGAACTAAAGTATATTTTAGCATGTATTTTGCATTGTTAAAGTATATATGAGAGAAAAAAAATACCTAGAGAAACAAACGTTGATGAATTCTACTTTAATATATTGTATTTTCTTTAAAAAACACACTTTTTATTTGTTTTTAATATTTATCTAGCTTGTATCTCCTGGCATCTTGCAAATAAATGTAGTGCTGAAGAAATCCAGAAATGTTTGCAAATTACCCGAGCCATCGAAAGATGACAAGTCTCTTCACTTTAATATTGAGGGTAATTTAGTATAGATTCTGTTGTCATGCGTCCATCTTCCTAGGGATTACCTTCTCCTTATTAATGGGAGGAGGAGTAGTGCACTATCTATTGTTATATCATCTTCCCAGGCATTAGCGCCTTTTTGGAGGTGTGTGGGGCTGATAGTGTTCACCATCATGATATCAACGTCTCGGTCATTATCTCCTCTTTTGGGGATCAGTGTAGTATATGCTCATTGATCTTGAAATCCTCTTTCTAGTCTAGCCAAAATGCTTCCTTTGGTCGCATATATATATATATATATATATATATATATATGTGTGTGTGTTCACACGAAAGCTTATGCAGTATTGCAACACGACTAGAGTTAATATAATGTTGATGATTGTATTTTGCCTTTTTGTAAATATTTAGATTGTTTTATCAAAAGACGTTTTTGAAACGGGCAGAAACAATTGTTCGATATTTCTTATTATTTATTTAATTAGATTAATTTAAAAGAAGAAAAAATTCCTCAAACAGTATGCAATGCATACTATGCATAAATAAATGTTGCGCGTGTAGCCGTGCATGTATGTGAGGATGTTTCAGATTTGTCTCGGAATAAGATTATGTCTGAAAGAAAGAAAACAAATCTCTACGAAAGATAGACAAAAAAGATAATCTCAATTGCTTATCCTCCTCCAAATCAGTCAAGGTTATCTACAAATGCAGGTCAATTACTGGTGAAAGTTTGTTTCGCCTTCTTATCTCTCATACAATTTGCTGACTGTTTTAATTAAGGAATCTTTTTTCGTTAATCAATATAAAAGCATGACACACCTGACGTGAATTGTGGATTTGTTTGTTTCTTAGATAATGAACCGGAAACGGGGGTGGGATGTGAGGTCACTTGAAAGTTTTTTGTTTTGCGGTCTCCAGATAATTCCTCCTTGCTTCAAATCTTTGTTTTTGACTTTCAAATGCTGTTATTCTATTGTCAACACATTTGTCATCTGAAATAAGTAAATCTAACACATAAAGTTATTTTGTTGGATTTTTCAAAGTCAAGCCCAAATAGCATTTAAGCTGAAAAATCAAACTTTGATTTTGACTAGCCAATTTTCATTTGTTATTGTCATAACCTGTTACATTTGTTTTGTTTTTTGTTTTTTTTAGCTGAGGATTGATTATGTGTCTTCGAACTACTGTTCTCATCTGGTGTGTTATTTTTCACATTTCGGTCGGTGTAACCTCCGACCTTCAGGTGTAGCTTGCCGAACTCTGAAATCTTTCTGTATAATTACAAATTATTTAGGATTTCTGCCCAATCATAGTTGACAGAATGAGAGTATTCTATCTCTGTGAAAAGGGGTTCATTTGAAATTCTGTGCAGATTCTCGAGTTCTTCAGGATACCCATGAAGTTCAGAAGTTACATTAACTAAAACGTTGTGAAAATAACACAGTAGTTTGAACATGGGAACAGTAGTTCGAATAATTCAAATACGAATACTCATACCATGTTTTTTTATTGACAATATAATAGCATACTTGACTACAATTTATTTTAAAAATTACTTAGTTCAATTCAAACCACTGCTAATATGAAACTTGAAATAATCGCATAAAAATAAAAATCAGTAAAGGGATAATCAATTTCCAAATAAAGATATAATAGAGGGGGATTATATAGTCATCCACAGAATGAAAGGGAACCATATGAATTAAATTGGTTCTGGAGAAAAAAGTAGAGGTTGATAGTTATTGCTTTGCTAATATTGTTTTCTAATCTACAAAGTTATCTTGTTGGAATTTTCAAAGTCGGACTGAAATAGCATCTAAGCCAACAAATAAAACTTTGCTTTCGACTAGCTAGTTTTCATTTGCTATTGTCATACCATGTTATTGACAATATAATGACTTGGTTAACTACAATTTACTTTTTTCAATTATCTAGTACGGCCCAGATGACTTAAAACATTTTTACATAATCACCCTGTAGACAATGCATGACAAGGCAAACGTCATGGTGGTTGACACAAATGGCACTGCATATGTGCAACTGGATTGAAAGCAAGGCCCATACTCATTTGCATATATGTGGTCTCGAGGGGCATAAAAGATGGTGAATGTTCTTGCATGGGCAGTTTTTGTTTCTGTTAGGCACATCCCGGCATATTGTGCATTTCAGAAGGAAAAGAGGAAGTAGAAGGCGACCAAACAAAACTAAAATACGCCCTAATATGAAAATCAACAAGCGAGATAACTCATAATTTAGATTGGAAAATATAATAGCTGTCTATCTTACAACTACAATTTTATTTCTTTTACTATATATGTTTACAAATATGCAAATAAAAATTAAAAGCTAAAATAACTTCTACAACACCAGGTAGGTAAAGCCTAAAGGTCTATAAAGTAGCATGTATTAGAAAAACGGAAAGCGTTCGACATGTTAATATGCTACTTGTTTTATAGTGTCAACAAAAGTATTTATACTTCTATATTTTTTTCGATACTATGTCTTTTAAGCAATATATTATTTCTATTTTGCTATTAACGCCATATACTATTGAAGTTTTTACTTTTTTGCTCCCTTTTTCTTACTTTTTTATCATTTTTTTTTACTTAGCTATTAGTGTGCTAATTATTGAGCACTGTTTCTTTCTGATGGTTTAAAGGTTTATAGTTATTTTCCTCATTTGAACAGATGCGAACAGATAATATACTTTGAATTATTTATTCATAAATAAAAAAATAAATTTTATTTACAAATTAGGCACAAGGTCATCAAAAGTGTGGGCAATGAAGGGAGCCGTTGGTCATCCTCTGTTTATCTTAGTCTTAAACTGCTTTTGAATTGTTTGTGAAAGCATTCTTTTATCATTTATCCATCACTTTCAATTCAGAATCTATGGATTATCCTACTTGAATCTTTAAAATCAATTTTATTTACAAATGAGGGTTTTAATTTTAATGGGAAAAGACTCCCCCCCCCCCAATAACTAGCAAATCAAGTCATGATTAAGATTCTCGATAGTTTCTAAGAGTGAACTGCCCAACTGTTTTCTGGTTTGTTTCGAGCTGAAAACAGGCAGATCAATTTTTAAGTGGGAGGAAAAGAAACAGGTTTGGAACTTTGGAGTGGCTGTTGATAATAAAAACAAAAGAATTTTGAAAAGCCAAGGGAAAATACAAGTGAGGAGTAGGCACTGTGGAGAATCTTTATTACAAAAAAATAAATAAAAAAACCACAGAAATACCATTTTGTTTCTCCTTGGCTTGTGGCAGGTTGACATTACCAATCACATACGCAACATCCAGCAGTACCAACAATAAAACTGGTGTAAAATTTGTTACATGCAACATGTAAAACTTTTTCTTTGAAAAAAATCTTGGCATTCCAGCATATTCCAAGACATTTCATTCTTGCATTACTTCCCCTGTTTTCTAGATGGTGATAGATGATTTGCAGTCCCCGACGAAACCTCTTCCAACAGATATTTTAACTGAAGGAATTCATCACATTTTTAGACGAATTATTATTATTATGCTTGTTTATTAAACACATTTTCATTGAATGAATTTGTCGTTAGTATTAAAAATTCTTTGGCAATATTATGTACTGGATTAATACTTATGTATTATAATATGTAATATATTTTTTAACATTTTATATATGAGTGGAATAATGTAAAAAATTATTTTTTAATAAATATGTAATATTTCTTGTAACTTTTTAACTTTTTTTTTTTTATGTGAAACCTTAAAAGTCAAACATTTTTTACAGAAAACTATAATTATTATACAAAATACTACTACTACTACTACTACTAATAATAATAATAATCATCATAATACTAATAATTCATGTAAGAATGTGATGAATACCCTTAGTTAAAATATCTGGAAGATGTTTCATCGGGGACACCAAATCAGCTATCACTGTCTAAAAAACAGCGAAAATAATGCAACAAAAGAAATATGCTGGAATGCCAAAATCTTAACTATATAATACTATCTGTATTAACCTGGCTTTGTCGAGGAGTGTTTTTTTCAAATTCCAAATCTGCCAAATGATATGCTCAAATTTAAATCCTATTTGTTAAAAAAAAAAAAAAGCACTGAAATAATCAATTGAAAATGTTTTTAAACTTTAATATTACTATTAATTAATTATAAATAATTTATGTGATTGTAATATGAATTACTCTGTAATTGCTTAGTTTATTTTTTATCCCAGACAAGTGAAAGCCAAAAGTCAAGAAAATATTTTCCTTCTGCAACACTGCCATCAAATTGCTTAGTGAAAATAAAGAGTGAACAAACTGACTGTAAGGTGGAAAAAGAAATCCAATGTGAATCCTACTTCATGCAAGAAAATTAATTTAATCTTTTATTAGTTTAGTTACTTTTTACTCTACATTTTCGAATTTTAATATTAAATATTTTAAAGTTGTCTTTCCTTGATTTAATTCATGCAGGTAGCATGCTCTCGTTCCCTCAGCCATGACCGGATAGAAGTCCTAAGTAATTCACAATTGTATTTATGAGTGTTGTCTGCACAGAGGATAAAACCTTCACCCTCCAGAAGAGAACTTATAACTGAATTATACAAGTACTTTATCCACTATGCCACTGGCCCTTGCAAAACTCGAAATATTATTTGAAATTACTTAGGACTTCTACCCAGTCATAGCTGACAGAAAAATTTAATTCAATTTATTTTGCATAAGTTAAAACATTACATGTTTCGTCGCCATTAAGAAAGGCACGGAGAGAGAGAGAAAGGAAAAAAGAAAAAAAAGTGAGCAAAGGAAGGGAGGAGCACTGCGACTTTAGACGACCAACGTGGATTAAATAGTGTTCCTTTCGAAATTCCTTGTATATTCCTGAGTTCGACACAAATATTTCAAGGTTTGACAAGATGCACCTGAAGAAGGTCAGAGGTTACATCGATTGAAACGTTGGGAAAATAACAATGAAGATGAAAACAGTAAATGGAATAATTCAAACAATACGGAAGTGAGTAGTTGTTTGACCTTGATTGCTTGGTTACATTAATATATGCAAACAAAAGCTAGATGATTAATCAAGTATTACCTGTTGATATAATCTATCACCGTTTCACCATCGTTTGTGATTTAGCATTTTCTTGGCCTTCCCTGTGGTGGTATTGCCTTCTCTATTTACAAATTCGGCTTTATTGAACAAACTTGTTGCTTTTTGTAACTACTAAATCAAAATTGTAGTTTAGAGATAAAATATAATTTAAAAATTTGGTGTTAATAATTAGTCGGCACTAATCAAGGCTACAAGCCATTCAAAGATAATTGTTAATGGGATGAATAGATTTATAATTTAATGATGACTGGAATTACTAAAATTTGTTGACTTATGAGTATGGTTTATGAGATGTGATATTTGATTTGAAGACTATCATGTTGTAGCCTGCAACACAAATGGTACATTCTTGGAAAGAAACTTTGTTCATGGAAATTATTTAACTAGCCTTATGTCTAACTCTGCCCTCATGGAGAGGCAAGTAAATAGGGACCAATCCATTTAGAACTGAATTGTGTACAAGAGAAAGATTGACCATAACGAGATAATTTTAATTAGTTGCTGTCTCGTATGACTTAATTACGTTGACATGCGGGTTCTCATTAAATCAACAAAGTTAAGCAACATTGAGCCTGGTCAGTACAAAATGAATGACTATTTGAAAATACCAGGCG
Organism: Euprymna scolopes; assembly: GCF_053919585.1. Classification (NCBI taxonomy): domain Eukaryota; kingdom Metazoa; phylum Mollusca; class Cephalopoda; order Sepiida; family Sepiolidae; genus Euprymna; species Euprymna scolopes. Next base: position 34,238,698 of record NC_136516.1, read on the forward strand.
ATATATGTAGAAAATCATCATCTCCCCTTGTGGGGAATATACAAGTGACTGGGAACCGCTTGTAAATGTGGTATTTCTATGTAATTTCCTTTTCTGGAGGAAACCAGTTCAACCTGTCTAGGCTGAGTGCCGCTTTGATATGATGCTGAGGAAGAACATGTTTTCTTTCTTTTGCAGTTGTGTCAGAAAGAAGTTCTAGCTATGAATGTGTTACCTGGAGGAACCAGAGATTAAAGATCATGAACATTTTTAACATTTCACTCTCCTAAATGAAAATACTCCTTTTTCTTTTTTTCTTTCTCTAAGACTAATGCAATCCGTTTCTTGTTCCTTATGTTTAAATCCCAATTTGTCTCCAGCTGTGTGCACATTGCACGTCTCTAGTATGCAACACATTTGACACTGGTCATCTTGACATTTTCCTCTTTACAGATAACAGAATTTCGAACCAATCCTTCTTCCTCCAAAATTTTTAACTTTTCTTGTATTCAAAATATTCCTTTTGATTTGTTATTGATTTGGCACAAAAGTTCACGGTTATTAAAACATTTTTATTTTTCATAGCCATCTTGTTATTTAGATGTGCATCTCATTTCCAAATTTAATTCATTATTTACAGGTCATTATTTTATTAGGTCAATTTTTATTACTGCCAGTTTAGGAGTAATAGGCTTGTTTAATAATTATGGGTAGAAATCTTTGGGAACCTGTAAATAAAAAATCGTTTTACGATAAACGAATGTTGTACATGCAACTCCCCCGCTCCTCTTCCTTTAAAAGGTAAGAAATTTCAATGTAAAATAAAGACTTTTTTTTTTTGTAATTTACTTAGCACTAACTCAAATCATTCTCATAATTTTTGGTTTAATGTCGATTTTTACATGCTGTTATGTGTAGGACAGCTTTGAGAAAAATTGACTTCCAAACTAATCTGTCTCTGGCCAGACTTTTATCCTTTCTTTCAAATCCATTTTTATCACTTTACATGTTTTCCTTGGCCTTATGTGAATTTAACCTGTTATTTAAATTGTTGTACGTTTACTAACCCAAGAACTCTCTTCCATTGGTGTAGCATGCTCTCATTTTGTCAGCCATGATTGGATAGAGGTCCTATGTAATTTGAATTTTTTGGTATTTTTTGGCCACACAGACTGAAAATTGAATCTTCAACCTTCAGGAGAATATCACTTTTACAATTAATTTTTCTAAGTATTCTAACCACTGCACCACGACCTACGCAAGGGTTCCATTAGAAATTCCATTCAAATTCTCATGTTCAAGATACACCTGAAGAAAGTCGGAGTTCATATCGACAGAAACGTGAAAATGACACGCAAGATGAGAACAGTAGTCCAAAGAATCTTAATGATCCAAAAATAGTGATTTTATTTTTTGAAGAAATTTATTCATTCAACAACCAAATATTAATTGCTAAAAAAAAAAAAAAAAAAATCATAAGATAAAGTCTGGGCCAGCACAACTGCTTCACAAGGTGACAACAGAAGGAGTGTAGAAAGTAAAACTTTGGTTTACTTTCACCAACTTCCTAAATCTTGTTCCCTTATTTTATCCTTTGTCATGCCCTTCTTTGAGCGAAATAAAGGGGGGAATAATTATCGTTGGCTATTTTTTATTTATTTTACCTTGAATTTTTTCTTTTTTTTTTTTAATCTTTTAAGTGGGGCGATTTATATATAAAAGAAAAAAAAAATCCTCATAATGGCAAAATGTTTTCCAGGAGTGAAGTTGGAATCATATCAATAAAAATGTACTCGGATTAAAAGTTTTTGTGGGCAGACTCCTCATACTATAGAGACGAAAGGAAGCCAACAACGTGTTATATTCATTTATTTTGTGCTGCAATTAAGCTGCCTTATCAAGTAATGCACATCTTTTCAACTCCCGTTGGTCTGATTCTCTTCATTTGTTTGCTAAACGAATTGCCTTTATTCATACCACACCCAGCGCACTTCTGATACCATGTTTTTTGTTTCTCGTTCTAACCCTTACAATAATTGTAGGGCGGAAAGTAGGTGTTCATTAGTCGACTGAATGAAATGCCTAAATTTAGTCCTGTATATAAATTCATAGAAAGTAAACGCCATCGAGCAGATGATTGTATTTATGAGCCAGAAATAGTTCCAATGCAGTAATCCGTGCTTATTAAAATGTTTCGGTCATTTATGCTGGCACTACAGACACAAAATTTATTAAAGCCAGATTTTTACAGTTATTAATAACCAAAATAAGTCATTTCACCCCCTTCCCCTCAACACAAGCTCAATCTAATAATAATAAGCATGCTTTTATGAAATTCAAACTTTTTATAATAATGAATGACTCAAATAGCTATAACTTATTTTTTTCTCTCCTTTTCGGAATATTATCAATCCGTTTAGCCTTTCATTGACTTTTTTTTTTTTTTTTTTTGCTGCTCCCATCATTCCTATGTTCATTAGGGTTCTGCATAAGGACAAACCTGCAAACCCTCCAGAACAATTTCAATTGAGTAGCAGTGCACTGTCTAGCTGTTTTTGTTGGTACAAGTTAACAAGTTCTTGACATTTTATTGCATTTTCTCTCATTGATTAGAATAATAAATTCTATTTCTTGAGAAAAAGCAGTATTTATAAGATAGGTTGTTCATACTGTTCTCAGATGTCACTTCAAATTTTTCAACTCTCTTCAGGTGCATCTTATTAAACTATGCAATCTAATAATTTTTAACTAAAGACCATTATAGGGGTTCAGTTTGAAATTCTGTATAGATTCCAAAGTTCAGTAACATGTGTCTGAAGAAAGTCAGATCTCATCAGCCAAAGCATGAAAATAATCTGTGCCGAGAACTTGTTTATACGGCCCCATGAGATCACATAGTAGCAACTAATTATGCAAGGAAAGAAGATAGTTATATACAGAAGTAAACCAATTGTCTTGTGTATTATACCTGCAGCAAGATTTGTGTGTGTGGAGATATATATGTGTGTTGTGTCTGCACAAATAATTAACAAGAACACGGAAAGTAAAGATATAACAATAATATATTAGGCAGAAAATTTATATACATATTTACATGTCTTCAGATATACTTCAGTTGGAGATATTCTGGCAGGTGGCGTGTTGCATGTCTTACTGGAGGCAACATAGGTGTCTTGCCTATTTGGCGGTCGTTGCAGAACTCTCCCGGTATTGGTGATTGATACCTTTATATATCTCACTCACCCACCTGTGTTAATTAGTGGGCGTCTCCATAACATTATATATATGAAAAGATTGGCTGCTGAGGCATTTGGGTGTTCACAATTTGGACATTGAAATCTTATGCGATGAGCAGTAAATGTGGAAACTGACAAAAATAAAAACAGAAAGATCTTCTCATCAGAATTGTGTAACCATGTGCTTCCTTCTGACAATTGTCAACCCCAATATTATGTGCCATAGTCTTTCATCTTTAAGCCATATCGGTAGCTCTCACATTGGCGACTGCCAAGAAAATGCGCAGTGCCTCCCAAATATAAAAAACAAAAAAAAAAATTAAACAACTCAAAACACGAAAAACACTAGCTCTGATATATTCTGTATATATGCTATACTCAGTGTGTGATACCACCAACCTTTTAAATGCTGATATCCACATCTTCCATGTTCTTCGGTCGGTTGATGAATTCATTTCAACCATCTGCTCTGAGCGACAACTTTCAACTGTTATCAGCTGTTGCAAACTCAAAACTATCCGTAAATTGTTGCAAAACTCATTCCCATTCCTAAAATCATCCGTAAACTAAGTCTAAATATACATCCAGTCTTTTGTCCCAATAACCACCGCAGCTTGATCAACAATCCTATTTCAGATTCTTTGTGTGCCTTAGTGACCCCGTTTTTTTTGTTTTTTTTTTACTAACCTCACTTCCTATACTTTTATTCTGCTGATCAATTGTTTCTGCTGTTTTGTTGTAGTTTTTACTCTTTTTATTATTATTATTATTATTATTATTATACTTCCTAACACTTTGGTGTAGTGTTGTCATAGATGGTAGTGTCATCAGCATAAACATTTACAGATGATCTAAGAATGTAATTTGTGAGATTATTGATCAAGATCAGGAAGAGAGTTGGGCACAGGATGGAATCTTGTGGGACGCCAATGTTAATACTATGTTTCTGATTTCTGCCCATCAACAACTATTATAAGCCTAGCAAAGAGAAAGGATTTAATAATTGAGAGAACATAGTTATTCTGGAAAGTTGAGCTGGAAATCTTGTGAAGTAGAGCGAAATATCATACCTGTGTGATATTACAGTTAGCACATCAGCTGTAGATCTAGCAGAACAAAAACCATATTGCATGTCACTGAGTAGATAATGTTTGCTGACGTGGTTGACCGCTTCTCTATCAGAGATTCCAGCAACTTATAATGCACAGGAGATTGATTGATCTGTACTGAGAAGCAGATGATGTATCTTCAGAATTTTTTTTGAATATGAGTTAGACTGAAGTTTTCCAAGGTGTCGAAGCCTTCCTCCTTCAGGCAATATTTAAACAGCTTCGTAAGTATGTAAAGTAGTTCCGATTGAAGTTTCTTGAGCACTGATTGTAATGCTGTCAGGATCAATTGTTTTACTGTTTACTGGAATCAAGCTTTTTGATAAGCTTGGCAACATCGCACACATAAATTTGTATGTCGCATAGCTTGTTTTCAATCACAGGAGGAAATACGGGGGTGGTATAGGTGAATGAGTTTAGATATTATTGAAATTGCAATTAGGAAAACAGCTTTGCATTGGCTTAGAGAGTGAGGTGGTTGGATGATTTGGGATTAATCTCAGACTAGACAAAGGTATTGATTTAAAATTTTAACGGCTTAATTTTTACAGAAATTTCTAGATAACGAGTGATCTATTAAAGCAGTAACAACCAACTTCGTAGAGAAAGTAAGGTGAAACTCGAACCTAATTAGAATTTGTTGATTGGTTAACTTTATTAGCATTTGTTTAGTGTTCCGGAATATTTTATTTTACAATTAACTAACACTTAATCTCAAACTTATGTTTGGAGACTATAATAATAAAATAAAAATGTATATTAATAAAATTGTATGACTACATTCGTTTATCTCCACAGGATTTACGTTTTTATTTACGACTAGCAGGGGCACCTAACCTTGCCGATTGTAAAATATGTTTAATATAGTTTAATTTATGCAGTTTTTGTATTATTACAGAATCAATTCTCTATTGATTTTATACATCTGTTTATTATACAAACCTAATTACATATGTGCATACATGTTTCAGTGGAATCTCAATTCAAGGATATCACTTCCATCAGACCAAAAAAAGAAGTGATATTGAAATGAGTCAAAATTACATTAGTTTTTTTAAGATATTCCCTGGTGTGGGTTACGCTCTGCAAGGAAATATGAATGTAAGCAGTAGGGGGTTTGGAGGGAGGTGTGGTGAAGGAAGATTCAAAGTACACACTCCACTTCCTTTCAGAGCGTAAACCACACCCGAGAATATCATTCTATAAAAAAAAATGTAATTTTGACTCTCGTTTCAATATCGATCCTATTTTTTTTTTTTTTTTGTCTGATGAGGTGGTCTCCTTGAATTGGGATTCCACTGAAACATTTAAGCACATATGTAACCAATAATGTTTGCATAATAGACTATAAACCGCTCTATCCTGCATTGAGCACTCTTTAATGAGTTTCTTTGGCTTTACATCGAGGAAACCAATCTATACAACCATTGAACGTACATTTTATGTGTGTGTGTGTGTATATATATAGTAGTGATTTCCAAAGTTTAACAAAAATGACTTGGGTGCCATCAGCTAGAATCATAACCAAAACATTTAGCACTTTAGCCGTGTTCGGTACTGTTTGAACTAACCCGACAGATATAGATAAGAAAGTTATAAAATTAAACCACATTTAGCTATGATTAGTTTACTAGTAGAAATGTTGACAAGTTGAAATAAACAGTTTGCATTTCAATTTGCCGACTTTTATATGCGGTTAGTCATTCATCCAAAGATTTTACTCGTTATAAACCATCTTCAGTGTATGATTATTATTTCCATGGAATTTCAGGGTTATGTGACCAGTAGTTTAAGAGTCTAGCAGTTAAATATTTAGACACAAACACGCACATCTGTTTTATTTATATAGATCGATTATTTATTGAAATAAAAACAAAGCATAAAACAATTTTAAAGATCACCTATTTTATAAAGAGCAGTTGTATGTGTGTTTGTATGTCCCTGTTCATCCTAGGTGGGTTGAACAGGCTTTCTTTCAAAGGGGATATTAAATCCACAAGCGATCTTCAGTCATATGTATATTCCGGTCAGAGGAGATTCCGAAGTTAGGTTTTTGCAGTTCTTGCAAGGAGGTGTTGATTTCCTCCTGCATACAGCACTTGGTATTCCCAAATAGTCACCCATCTGGTTCTGACTAGGTTCAATGTTGCTTAACGTTGTTGATTTAATTTCATAAGCCAATAGTTTATTTAATCATTTTGTGATTATTTAATGCTAAAACAAAAATATTCTATGCATTATTGAAAACTATTGTATGCAGTCGATTGAACACAAATTGCCAATGTACTCTTAACCGAGGGAAATAATGAATTCATACCTTCAACATTATTAGTACTTAAATTACAATAATTGATCAGATGGAGGTGGACTTAATTCCATAGTCAGATACTGTATGGATTAGGCCAATAATGCACCCCCATAACAAATCTGATTCTACAATGTGTCCATAAAGTCTGGATACAAAAAAAAAATTTTAATATTTATTTGCACATCGCCGAAAAGTAAGAAAACCCCCCAGCTCTTCCAAATCTAGTCCGATGCAAAAGTAGCCAAGAACACTAAACCGAATCTCCACATAGAGAAGGTAATGCTTGAGATGTACCTCCTCTGACCGAGCCAGACCCTACCTCATTCCAACAAAGACTTTGATGATGGTCATGTTATTCTCTAGGTAGTCAGAATGACCTGAACGTACATCTCCACCCTGAGCTGGTATGACAAAATCTAATTATCCTGTGTGTTTAGATTTTACTGAGACCCTATAGATGTTCATTTTCATATCACTACCTGTATTTCTGCTATTTTAGCCATTGGCACCAAAGATAACAAACTTTGGTTAATCAATTCCATCAACTCTAAACTCTGCGAGACAGACAATTCTTCATCCTGATACGTTATCCATTTAATAGATTTGTAATGTCCGTGTCAACTGCTTCTTTGTATCCTACAAGTCCAACATCCCGTCATCCTCCCCCTCCTCCATTAGTTGACACACGTTGGTAGGTTATGGAACGAAGGGGGGTGCTAAAAATAACAGGGCTTTTGCCCCCCCCCCCACCGTTGACATTTATTCTTCCCATCCATTGACCTTCAAACGGTATCCGGGTTACAGAGTGTCTCACGTTAGTTCTATTTTTTTTCTAATCCTTTTATCCAAATTACTTCTATCATGAAGACACACACGCCATACATAGTTATATATATATATATATATATATATATATATATAAACTATGATATTTTCAAAATAATTATTAAACAATTATTTTTATACATAGACACTAATTTTTCATGCTTATGCAATTATTGGTGTAGGAAGTGATAATTACTCTTGGTCAGTAAATTCTAACTCTGTCAAAAAGCCATCTTGGACTTTGTAGGCTAGAATCTTACCTCAAGGCCATCGGCAATTAACATGCATATATATATATATATATATACTAGCTGTACCCTGCCACGCGTTGCAGTGGCTCAATTTGGTGTAATGGAAAAATTTAATAAAAGAGAAAATGCATGTTTCTTATATTAGTACAGCAATCCACTGCAAAAAGAAACTGAAAAAAATGGTACTCTTGCAGAATTTGATCTGGATCCTCGAGAGTTTCTGTCAATCATTCATGTTTTGGACTTGACCAACAATCAGTGGATGAAGCCGAACATAGCAAAAATGTTGAAACGCTAAATGCTTTTTTGTTGTTTTAAAAAATGTGATTTAGTAATTAATATTTGGTTGATGGTGGGGGGAGGGGGGGGGTTACTATACACAGATTCGAAAAAGTCGTCCAAAAACAAATAAATGAAAGCAAAGGTAAGGTAATTTACGTTTCTACCTAATTGGATAATTGTTTAGTGTTTTTATGTAATGTAAAATGTTTAATTGGCTCAAAAAAACAGAAATGGTTGCGAATTCTGTTGAATACGTTAAGTTTGGGAAAGTAAGTTGAAAACTAAAAACTATACAAAACAGTGTCTGAAACTCACCGAACATGTTACCATGACATAGGCTGACATAATCGGTAGGTTTCTGACAGTATTTTGTATAGTTTTTTTAGTTTTAACTCACTTTCTCTAACTTAAAGTAATCAACAGTGTCCACCACCATTTGTAGCTTTCAAATACACCAATAAACACTGTTTTTCGAGCCGACTAAACGTTACATTAAATGAAAAGGGTTTATATTACTAAACACAGATACAAAGAAGTTGTCAAAAAATAAATATATAACAAATAAATGTTATCAAAGGCAAGAAAAGTAAGTGTTCTACCTAACTGGATAAGATTTTAGTGTTTTTATGTAATGTATAATCGGTTCAAAAACATTCAATGTTTATCGGTATATCTGAAAAATACAAATGGCGGCAGACTGTATCGAACACGTTAAGTTTGGGGAAATTTTGGGAGAATGAGTTTAAACTAAAAAAACTATACAAAATACTGTTAGGAACTCAATATATGTTACCATGATGTAGGCTGGCATATAATCGGTGGTTTTAAACTTTTGCTCGATACAGGTGACGACTTTTAAAAATCCTTTTTAGTGATGACCTGGTTTGAAGATATTTGTACAACTAAACGGCAAATCTGCTAAAAAAAAATCCGGTATTATTTTACTTTAAGGCCCATTTCACGTTCATATATAACAAAATATTTTATTGTAGATTTCGGTGTGCTAAAAACGAATCTGCAAACCGTTTCCGTCGCAAAAAAATAGTTTTTATGATATGAAGAAATTACTTTTTCGAAAAAGTGGCGATCACTTTTCCATGTAAATTTAACTTAAAATGAGCACCCATTTTCTAGCCACCTGAGAGAGGGGGGATTTTTTCCCATGTTTATTGGCTAAACAGCTTTCGTTTATGCTTACGCATAGCGTAAACGAAGGCTACGGCTGTTAAATGGAAAATAGTCCCAGAGTTCAGGGGTTATTACCATGCAAAAGAAATCAAACAAAAAACTTTTTAGCCAAGAAACAGAAAAATGCCCCTCTCTCAGGTGGCCAGAAAGTGGGTGCTCATTCTAAGTTAAATTTACATCGAAAAGTGATCACCCACTTTTCGAAAAAGTAATTTTTTGTTATTTACGAACGTGAGACGCACAGCCCTTAATGGAAAATTATATCAAAAATCCGGGGGAAAATAGTTTTCAATAAAAACAGCAAATGAATTCGATAGAAAAAAAATGGATGCTATTTTTTTTTTTCTTTCTGTGTTTCTTGGCTAAAAAGTCTTTGTTTGATTTCTTTTGCATGGTATTAACCCCTGAACTCTGGGACTATTTTCCATTTCACAGACGTAGCCTTTGTTTATGCTATGCGTGAGCATAAACGAAAACTGTTAAATATGCATTCGTGTACCAAACTGCCTTGTCAAAAAACCTTTAAGCCAATAAACACGAAAATAAATGCCCCTTCCTCAGGTGGCCAGAAAGTGGGTGCTCATTTTAAGTTAAATTTAGAGGGAAAAGTGATCACCCACTTTTCGAAAAAAAAAAATTTCTTCAGATCATGAAAACTATTTTGGTACTCCTTGGGCGTTGAGTTCCATGGCGACCCGCAGAATTATTTAATGGTCGTTCCCTTAGTACCCCCCTAGTCAAGGCTAACGCATGTGCACGTAACATTTTTTTATTTATTTACTTATGTGGTGGAGTTTCTATACTGATAGGTTTTTTGAAATTTTTTCACTGGATTATTATTGATTGAACACTAACCAGATTATGAAAAAAAATTGAAAAAAAAAAAATCATTTCAACATTTGAAAGGGGTACTCACTTTTTAGTTACCACGTTCTGGTAAATCGATCACTTTTTATTTATTTATTTATTTTTTCTAAATACAGAAGTGTCTTCGGGAGATATAAAATAGTCGCATGTTGACGAAGCAATGTATCGGGAGGCGTACGGGATAAAAAATTATTGGTAAATTTTTACATTAGGTCCACCTCCTCAATTTTCTTTTAAATGACGACTTGAAATGGTTTTCGACTATGCTGAATACGAAAATTGCATCGAAATTTTGAAGAAATAAGTAGTTATCAATATATAAAAAGTTGTATTATGCATTGTAATCTTTGGCGGCCATCTTTTTTACGTGTGTATTTGTTTATGGCGCGTGTGCACGTAAAAAGATGGCCGCCGAAGAATACAATGCATAATACAACTATTTATTTCCGCAAAATTTCAATGCAATTTGCGTGTTCAGCATACTCGGAAACCTATAAATGTCGCCATTGAAAGGAAAATTGTGGAGGTGGACCTAATCTAAAAAAATACCAAATTATTAAACATTTCTCCAGCATGTTAGTGAAATTTATAATACTTTAAAAAAATTAAAAAGAAACAAAACAAAAGTTTTGAAAAAAAACTCATCTTTCACAAAAACAATTTAAAAAAAAAACACAAACTGACTAAATAAGTAAAAAAAAAAAAAAAAAAGTAATTAAAAATCTCGAAACTTTATTTTCATGAAAACAATAAAAAAAAAGTCCTGTTCTATTTTTTTTTCTTTGAGAAACAAATATATTTCTGACTTACAAATGCGGTAGAGACTCATTATTTTTACTTTCTATGGTTTTGATATACCGCGTTTTTATTGCTTACAAAATGGGTGACTGATTTATCAGAACGTTGTAACTAAAAAGTGAGCACCACTTTCAAATGTCGAAATAATGATTTCTTTTTTACATTTTTTTTTTTTTTTTTTTAATAATCTGTTTAATTAGTGTCCAATCAATAATAATCCAGTGAAAAAAAATTCCAAAAACCTATGAGTATAGAAATTAAGCATGGGAGTAATGGTTGTACAAGGTCGCCTTTCGCACTTTTACAAACATTTTTTTAAAAAAAGTAACTAAACCATTTATTGATAAATTTGTCACGTGTACAAACATTTATTTATTTACGTAGGCTTAACTCCTTTCATGAATAAGAAAAGTTTTACTCTTTAAGAATAATAAAAGGAAAAAGTTACTGAACATTTATAAAAGGACTTCTTTGCATGAAGGCCAGAGGAATAGTTGGCCGAAAATTCGTGAAACAACAACTAATAAAGATGAGAATAATAGTCCGCAATAAATAAAAATGGTGCTAATACAGAGAGCGATCCGTGCTATTTTTTAAATCATATTTCCACGTTTAAATAACGTTTTACGATATGTTTTTTTTTTTTTTTTTATTCAATTGTAAGGTTTAAGTACAGAATAGGTACAAAACATCCTTACCTCCCCATGTTAAGAATGACTTTTTAAATAACATTATTTCAGCATGGATCACTCTCTGCACGAGTAATCTTATATAGAAAAACAAAAAAAAAACTCAAAAGCAAGCAACAAACTTTTTTTTTTTTTTTGCCTTATATAATAAAGAAAAGATGTGTAAATTAAAAATATTTGAAATATAAACAAATGAAATGTTTTTTTTTGTTTTTTTTTTTTTACTTATCGAGTTAACAGAAAATGAAACCTTTCGTCAATTCGTGGCTGTGAAATGAATCGAACCGGAAGTTCAGTTTTATCAACAGAACAGATTCGCAGAAACGGTTAAAAAAATATATGTATTTTATTTAATATTTTAATTTTAATTAGGTAAATTTATTTTAATAACATAAAAACATACCTCGACTCTAAAAATGGGTTGTCTGAAAATTTCAAATAAATTGGTAACGTAGAAATATGGTTTTATTCTTTTAGAACGAACCAACTTTACATTTTTATATATAGATATATCCTTTTGACGGATTGATTGTTGCTATTTCTTATGAATTAAGGGCAAAATAGATTCACTGATTGATATAATCATTAAGTAATTGATTTTGCGTTACGAATTAGATGCTGTCAAGAATTGTAAATGTCAACTGAATTAAAGGAATAAATTAGAAGACAGTTAACATAATGAACTTTGGAATATAGACTTTTGTCATTCATTCATTATATTGCTCTAATTACATTGAGCTTAAATAAGAATTGGTATATATAATAAGGAAATAAAATATATTTCCACAGAAATATTTATATACATATATATGCATGCTTGAGTTTCACTTTCTGGTGAGTGAAATTGTGAACTGCCATTACCATATAACATAATGATTATTGTGTAAACAAACAGAGCCTTTTGTGTTTGACAATGTTTTTCATTTTGATTTAGGTTATTCTGGACAGCATTCAGATAATGTCAAAATGGTTAGAAGCGCCGACTCTTATCTAGACCGCTGCTTGAAGCAGTTGCTTGCCTAACTACACTGAACAGCTGTGATACAGTCTCTCTGGATAAGACAGACAGAGAGAGAGAGAGACACACACACACACACACACAACTACTCTCTCGTGAACCATTAGCTCACTATCACTATTCTTTCATTTAATTTGAAAACTCATAAACTGTGACATTCTTTCATAGCTAAAAAATAAGTAGTCTCTTTTCTATCATCTCTATAAAAGGAAAGAACTATATTTTGTTATCTAATTTACATCTGTGTTTATGGTGTGTATGAAGAGGCTGTATATTTAAATTAGCTAAAAAAAGCCATTCTTTCTCTAACTACTCACAAGGACATCAAAACTAGTAGTGGTTGAATAGAAGTAATAAAGAGGGAAGATGGATGACTATTCAACTGAAAATTATGGCTAATTAGAAGAATTAAAATAAATGATTTTTCAAACCTTGCTCAATCTCAATCTCAGAACTAGAGAATATTTTAACATGTATTTTGTGTGCTTGATGTTATTGTCTATTGTTTATATATGCGAGTTGGGGGTCCATGAAACTTCCTCCTTTGTAGAAAACCTGGTCAACCTGCCTCGGGTAAATGCCACTGGCATATATATATATATATATATATATATATATAAAATTGTGTATGTGTGTGTGTATGGAAGGTTTGTTTGGGAGTTTCATAGTACATCAAACACTTTGGAATCATTTAATGTTCAAATATTTATTCATGATTTTGTTTCTTATGGCATATCAACCCTTTTCAGTTTATTTAATGCTAAATTCATTGATTTTGGTCAAATATTTTTATGCTTCAAGTTCTTAGTATATTCTAATATTTGAATTTCTAGTTTTTCTTGAAATTCCAGCTGATATGAGAGAAGAAAAAGATTTAACTTAAGCTTTCGATTGTATCTGGACATAAAAAAAATATCTTAGCAGAGCATGTCCATCTGTCCAAGTGACCATTGGTGACCATTTCCAAAGGGTTAGTTTGCAGGAATAAGGTTCAAGTAGTATTCCAAAAATTCTGACTCTAATTCCTTATTTTTTAAAGTCTTCCAATTTTCAGACAGTCTCTTGATTTTTTGGAGGGGAAAAAAGTCCTACTAGCATTCTTAAGGGTTTGACTCATTCAAAAACGTCGAACTCCGCAATCGTCAGACAAATCTACTTTAACATATGCACACGAGTATTAATGTTTGGTGCAATATTTAACAAGAGTAATCAATAATTGAATAAGACATCGTGTTAAAAAAAAAATACTGTTTTTTTTTTTAAAAAGAAAGACAGGAAGTTTAGATTGAAAGTTTTTTGCACAAACCTCCTGCAAAATCCTATTGCATGGGTGTATTTTAGAATTTAAAAGAAAAAAGAAAAATGGTAATTGAGATCTCGTGAGAGGTATTTCTTCCTCAACTGCATATTCATCATGCCAGATTTAACTTGCGTCTGGCATGTAAAACAAAACAAAAAAAAATTGTAGCTTCTGAGATTTGATGCTTTTTGGTTTTATCATTAGAGATGTTCTGTTGCTCTTTACCAATTCCTGTATTCCTCCAGGCTTACTTGCTTACAAATATTACACATTACTTAGCAATATTATGTTTTTGTCTTGCTTTAGGGCAAGACAAATTTCAATTGGCAGTTAATAATTTTAGTAAGTAAAGAAGAATAAAGGAACTTACCGATTGTCATCATTTGGTTTAATACCTGTTTTACATGCTGGCATGCTTTAGACGGCTTTTAGAAATTGACTTCCAAACTAACCTATCTCTGGCTAGGTCTTCATTTATCCTTTCTTTCAAATCTATTTTTATCACTTTCCATGTTTCTTTGGTCTTCCTCTACGAACTGAATCTGCTACCTCAACTGTTCTACATCTACAAACCAAAGAACTGTTATCCATTTTTTCAACATGGCCATCCCATCAAAATCTCCTGTTTTGCACACACTTACCTATACTGTCCGGATTTAATCTTCCTCTGGGGTCATCAGAACAAGTCTTTCTTTAAGACTCTCATCCACGTATCCATCGTATCATTCTCATATGCATTCTCTTCATGAAACGCATGTCCTCAACACTCACTGGCCAGATTTCGTTTCCATACATCATCACACAGTGTACATATACTTTCTTTAATAGACAGTGGTCATGGTATTCGGATTAGAAATTGTATCAATTACCAATGTGTACAAATCGTTATGCGAGTTCTGGATCATTTACTGACTAAACCACTCGTACAGCGAGTGTGCCTATCTATCTCTATATGCATATAAAATTAGCTTTTTTGTTGCACTGACATTTATAGTAAAAGCCTATTTTTTCTATTTAAAAATTATTAAAACTAACTTAATACACTCTGTTATGGATATGCGAGCAACTTTATAAAGATTAACTAATTTGCATATTCCTTTGATAAGCTTTCATCAATTATTTTTTATGGTTTCTTTTAGCATGATTGGTTTCATTTAACTATTACACTCAATTTTATTCATGCATTTTCTTCATTGTGCATAATTGTGTAGGATTTGAATGAAAAGTTTTAGCACACAGTGACTGTGTTTGTATGTGCAGAACAGTCTGTAACAAACTCCATTGTCAATTTTTGATCCAGACTTGAAACTTGATATATAGGATATTTGGACTTGTGCAGCAACTTTGATTTGTTTCTTAGCCAATAAACACAGCTACTAAGGGGTTAAAATAGTAAATTTGAACTTGTCAGGCATAAATGGACTTACAGTGCCCTTTTATGCATGCACAAATATACATTTAAATTTTAACATTTTATCTAATATTAGCTCAAATGGTAACGACTAATGCTTGAGCACTAAAGGTTTAAGTTTTGATTCTAGCTAATGGCACTATAGTCTTTTTTTTTTCTTTTGAAATCACTACTATATATTGGGTACAATATATTAATCAATATGAAATCTGCATAAATTAAAATATATCTAAGCTTATTTTACAACCAGCCCGTGCCAGGCAACCACTACTATATATTGGATACAACATAATAATCAATAGAGAATTTGCTCTATAATAATAAGTGTGACAGCTATTAATTAACTATTAATTAGTATAAATTAAAATACATTTAGTCATATTTTACAATTGGGCAATGCCGGGTGGTATGCTAGTTTATAAAAAATGTTTAATGAGAGAAAGCTGAAAAAAATCAAGGGCAAGTTACTTAAATATGAGATACTGATAGATAAATAGCTTGTCTCTATACCTAAATACATTGTACATATCACTCTTTTAAGTCCCCCACCACCTTAGTTCACTGTCATCTGCTTTAAGTGTCACCAAAAATGTGATAGAAAATCTTCATCCGAAAGAAGCTGCTACACACACACACACACACACACACACACACACACACACACACACACACACACACACACACACACACACAAAAAAAAATTCTTTCTTTTGGACAGTGCTGAAATAGATAAGCATGACGAAGAACGTACACAAATTGAATTAGTTGTTGAAAATGTTCAACAAAGGAAAGCCATGACTTGGCATGCAGGAAGAGGGCTGTCTGTGCCAGCTACACCTCCATCGCTAGCTGATAAAACTATCGATTCTAGGCTTCATGGCCAACTTGTTCAACAACAGGATACTGCCAGTTCTACCCTACAGGTCAGAAAGCTGGCAGACTATCAGAGCTGACTGGCTGTCATTTATCCTGCAACTGTGACAATGACCGAGTTGCTTGACATCAACCATTTTACTGGCAATGATATCGTAATTCGCTGGATGGGGCTGTGCAGGAAAGATGGTTCAGTAATTTGTTGTAATCTTCACCAACCAGACACTGATCGTTGAAGGCAGATCAAATGAAAAATTAAACTTTTTTTTTTTTTTTTTTTTTTTTTTTTTTTTTTTGAATAGACACGTTTTTGTGAATAAATATTTACATTTGGGGATTTTTTTATTTTTTTTTAGATGAGGATTGATAATTTGGAATATTTGCACTATATTTCTCAGGTTGGATGTTATTTTTAAAATGCTTCGGCTGATGTAACCTCGACCTTATTCAAGGGACAATCTTTTGGAGGTTCAAGGTTCTATCCTCAGTATGGGCTAGTAAGAATACAATTGCAAATTATTTGAGAATTCTACCCAGTCATCGGTGGAAATGTTGTTAGAATAATACCCAGTAGTGTGATTAATCCAAAATAGTACAAATATTTTACATGTTGGAAAAATTGAAGATCTGCTAAATTTTAAAACTGGAAACCACTGATAGTACTGTGACAAGCCAACCTACATGAAACCTGATACTGCTCTACCGACTGAGCTATAACAAATGCTGAGAAAAGATGTTTTCATCATGTTATACTTATAGATTCCACTTTTCACCTAATTTTTAATTTTATCTTTGTTAATGGTCAGTAAAACGTAGTAAACTCTACTTAAGTAATTAGAATAATTAATCGCACACACACACACACACATATATATACTCAGTTTGTTAACCATTTATTTTTTTCGCATATGTTCATAACTTTCTGTTTTCAGTAGTATAGAATCTGATCGGTTTAGGAATGTGTAAATAGAATTGTGATACTTTGTGAAAGTGAGTGTTAAGTTGTTGGCAAAAATCTAAATTCTTGGTAGCTGAGATTTTAAGCTTGAAGGCAATTTTTAGACTTGTTTATTTCTGTTTTGAGAAGATAAGCAGATCATGGAAAAAATTTATTGCTAGACCTGCAAAAGCAGTTTAATATGCCTTCGCCTCCTTCAAACGCATGTTGGCTCATGAGATTTGAAAAACAAAACTTTTGTTTATATATATATATATATATATATATAAATCTATATCTCTTATGGGATAATTGCACCTAGCTAAAAGTGCTCTTTTTGTAACCGCGCATATAAAGAGCACTTTTGTTTTCAGATGCCGCAATTACCCCAAAGTACTGTGTTGTTTGTGTGTGTGTATATATATATATATATATATATATATATATGATTAAAAAAAAAAAAATTAACAAATTTTCATTTGTTCAGTCATTGATAATTTGTTTGGATTGTTAAAAAGCAGATCCACTGCAATGAAACCCTGGTACATCTCTGCAATATGTAACAGTTTTTATGTAAATAATTCGGTTATATATATATATATATATATATATATATATATATATACACACTAGCAAAAGTACCTGTCGTTGACTGGGTTCAAAAACTGCCTACAGAAAATGGACTCTGATTTATGAAAGTATGATAGGTTATGAAAAGAAAGGGTTGTAAATTTGGGTTGAATTTAGGGGTATCAAAACCAAAGCAAAATATGAAAGTAAAAATAGAATAGATAAACCCCATAATTTATTATACCATACCTGTTCACACTGAAACACTTATCACAATATTCTGTAGATCTATATTAAAAAAACCTTGTTAAACTTTGTGACATATTTCCATTCTATGGACGTCATGTGCGAACGAACACCCCATAATTTGATTATACCATATTTCTTCAAACTGAAACATAATTACCAAAGTATACTTATGCAGATAGATATAAAAAATCTTTATTAAAGTTTGTGCCTATTTCCATTCTATGAAGGCCAGGTATTCTTATGTACATCTATATCAAAAACACTTGTAAACGTTTCTTTTTTTTTTTTGTTTTTAATTTTTTATTTCCATACTTTGTGGACCAAGCACGAACACAGACCCCACAATTTTAATGAACCACCGTTCTGCCAGATCAAACATACCCATTCCTGTGTTTCGATACATCTTCTATCACTATATGTAATCAGTTTTTTAAAATAGTCAACCATATAGGAGCCTATTCGTGACCACACACACACACACACACACACACACACACACACACACACACACACACACACATTCAGTTTTATATTATAGATATATATATGATAGCAGTTCCATATGGTATGATATTTTGGGAAGATTTCCCTTCAGGTATGTTTGATTTTAAACATGCATATATGCAGACTGTTGTAAACAGGAGCAGTTTTTTAATGATTGAAATGAACCTGGAATTATTTATTATTATTTTGTTTTTTTAATAATATCTTGTTTTAAATACTCAACATGAATTATCAATTGAGGTATGTTTCTGGTCATGTGCAGTTCTATGGGGTACACCTTCCTAGGCTTTGCTTTCTCCAATCCCTTTGAGAAGTTAGTTTATTGCTAATTGCTCAAGGCGCCCATACCAGAAAATGCCAACAGGGTTATTTAGGCATTTTTTTTTCCGGCTAAAGTACTCTTCTTCTAAAGTGCTGGTTTTTCAAATCCCTTTTTGTCATACCCATCCTACCATGGGAAGAAGACAAATAACTTCTCTCACTCTGTGTTGGTAACCATTCCATTAGTGACTCCACCGCCTCCCCTTTTTCTGAAAACCGTTAAAATTGCATTTTTTTTTCTCTGATGCCTATTCATCAGAATTGATGTGAAAAAAGTGTATGCTGATTTATTAAGTTTGCATATGAGAGTTCTTGAACTCTTGGATAGTGCCAAGATACAAGACCAGACCAAACTTGCTGTTGGCTATTTTCCCAAGTAATGAATGAGCGGCTTGGTTGGAAAGAGGGGCAACAAGTACAGATACTCTTACAATGTGTCAGCTCAATCTGCACGTTTAGCGATG
This sequence comes from Euprymna scolopes, assembly GCF_053919585.1. NCBI lineage: Eukaryota > Metazoa > Mollusca > Cephalopoda > Sepiida > Sepiolidae > Euprymna > Euprymna scolopes. Next base: position 34,257,877 of record NC_136516.1, read on the forward strand.
AAAATGTAATTTCCAACATAAGCATGGCTGACTTATTATCAGCGTCTCTTTTAAAGATGACTAGCGGGGGGTACCCGGCGTTGCCCGGGTGTTTGGAGGTGTGTGTGCTTGGCTGAGGGTGTTAATCAAAACATAAGAATAAGCGAAGTAAAAAAAACACAAAAAAACTAACGTAAGACAAATGAACGATGTTAAATGTAAAAATCGGAAAAACAAAAAAAGAAAACAGAAAAACAAACGTTGAAACTTCGTTACAAAATCTGAAAAATAAAAACGCGTGAAAAATGGCTTGGGGGTACCTGGCGTTGCCCGGGTGTTTTTGGGTGTGTGTGTGGTCAGTTGGGGGTGGGGGTGTTTGAAAACCTAAAACAGAAAAACGAACGTTAAAAAATCTGAAGAACACGTGAAAAATGGCTTAAATAACCCTGCTTCAATTTTAAATTTAAAAAATCGAAAAAAAAAAGAAAAACATCTCACACCATGATTCGAACCCAAAACGTTTAGATAATGAGGCCACACCTAAGCAACTGAGCTAAGACGACGTCGCCGAAATTGTATCGTTTTTCAAATATTTAAAGTAAATCAGGTTACGACGTCGTATGGCGCATGCGTAAAAGCGAATTCGTCATGAGTGGAGGGTTTTTGCTGCCCCCCCCCCGAAAAGTGATGATTTCAGGGTGAAAAAAGTTAACGTTTTTGGCAAATTTTTTGATATTTGTCGGGCAAAGGTTGTAAGTTTAAAATGATACCGATCTAGCAAAAATCCATGACCTGTGTCGAAAGTTTTTGTGAGACACACATACATACATACATTTTCGCTTATATATATATAGATTAAACTCCTAAAGAAAAAATCCCCATAAAAATTTAATATTTTAAATATAATATAATTAGTCTTGACTGAGTCAATTGTTACGTTGTATGGGCTATCCTTTTAACTCCAATTAATTACCAGCCTCTTATTGGCAGAAGCGGCTGTAGTCTAGTCGATATATAAGATGTCTGCTCAAGGAGTTGTGATGTCTCTTTCTGTCTTTTTCCTTTGCTTCTATAACTATTGCATTAATAGTGAATAATCTCAACAAAGAGCAGACGCTATGACTGGAAAGCAAAACGTTGAAATTTTTAATTTGAGGCCTCTACTGAGCTATTTCAACGTTTTTGTACAGAGAGCTGAAAAACATTACTATAACAAAGTAACTTTGGCATGACGTCATATATTTATGATTTAAGTCATGTTTCAAAATATGAATTAAAATATTCAAGCAATAATAAAAAAATTAAATGTGTAAACGCTATCAATAGCATTGGAAATTATTTTGATAGTGCTCAATTTATTTTGTTTAAACTAGGTATTGGTATAAAATTTAGTATAAACTAAAATATGGGCCCATAATTTTAGTTTAGTGAAATAAAATAGTTGCAATTATGTGATTAAATAAAAGCTCATACAACACCGGGTAGATACAGCTGTTATAAAGGGCAGTTATCTAAATGTCAAAAACTGCACAAGCCATACCCACAAAGTTGATGCGTTCTTTATCAGCATTGATTTGGATAGAAAATGGACCTTTTACTTCATTTTTTTTTTTTTTTTTTTTTTTTTTCGGAGGGGAGGGATGCTAATATTATAAATGCAAAAGCATCAGTTAAAGGATCAGCCTCTTCAGCAAAAAGCGTCTTTGGTTTTGACGCACCCGCTCGCAACGCAGCTTGTTATAATCCGAAAACTAAGTTATTTTGTCATGCGATGAAGTCAGCCAATGCACCATGAAAAATCTGACCTCGGATTCTCATCAAAACGAAAACAAATATGGCCATTGAAGAAAGACAAAAAAATGTGTTTTATCTAGAAGGTTTAATTTTATTTTGAAGTTTTTAATTTTATCAAACATTTCAAAGACTAAGTGTTCCACTCTTCAAGAAAACGAAGGGGTTTTTAAAGAATTATTTTAATCAATCTTTAGTCTGTATTTCACCTTTAATGCATATTATAGTGTAATGTGAACACGATCTATTGTTCGTTCTGTCTTATGTGTAAGAACAAAGATGTTCGAAAAAGGAAGATATTTCAAAGCAAGGAAAGAAAATTATATTCGATTAGATATATAGGTTTTTAATAAGGCTGTATGCAATGTAGAATAAGTTGGAACAATGAAAGGAGATGAACAAAAACAAATAATTGAAAACATACAATATTTTTCCAAGTATTTATCTATTTTTCAGTAATTTTTTTTTTCTCATTTACTGTTGATATGGTGGAAAAAATTTGATATTTCTGGAGAAACTCTCCCTTCTCCAAAAAAAAAAAAAATGAAACTGAAAGAAAAAATACGTTCTTCCCGCTTACAGAGAAGAAACGCCTAAGATGGCTGTTATATAAAGGATGTTAATATATCAAAGCATCTACAAGAATGTTTTGGGGTGTGAAGCCATTGATTATGATATTGATTTAAATAATCAATCATTATAGATATAGATTAGCTGCGCTTGCCAGAGATGTGAAGTTGATTAAAATTTTATTTTTATTTGTACGTTTTTAAACTTCATATGGACAATTTAAAATGAGTTATCTGCCTTGCTGATTTTTATTTTTAGGTGATTATTTAAAAAATGTTTCATATTAATAGTTGTCTGGTCATTATCAGGTTTTAGTATTTAAGATGCTGCAAGTATCCTGAACTCTAGGGGTTGCTATACCAAGCAACGTTTTGCACCTGTTGTTTATGCAGTCTGACCCAAAGGGTTGATTTTCTTTTCTTTTTTACAAAGGAGTCACCACTTATCAAGGCTAGAAGGCCACTCGAAGATAAGGGTTAAGGAGTGTACGGTAGTCAATGATATGTTATGCTATATGCAGTCCAGTCACCTCTTGCACATTTAAGCCAGGTCTTTTCAGCTTCCTTAGAATTAAAAAATTTTTTTTTTTTTATAGGTATCTTTTGCCTAGGATTTAATAAAAATCGTTATAGCTTTTATTTGTTTGCACATATTTAAACTCCAGGTACTTATGCAGAATAATTGTTTATCTACAATGCCTATACTATTGATCTGAGCTGTTATCATTCGTCCAAAAAAATCATTGGTTGTTACTGTTTTGGCTGTTGCATTTTCAAATTTTCTTGAGGTACATTTTGTTAATCTTACAGTATTTTTGAACTGAGCATATAATTTAATCTAATGGGTACACTACTTTTAATCAATATTCAATGTGTTTTAGCAATGGATTAAATAACATGTTCAGTTTTACAATGGCAAGATGGCAATTGATTGCATATGAAGAAGCTGGAGTATGACAGCCGAGATAAAGTGTTGCTTAGGATGCAATAAAATCATTTGAGTTAATTCTTATTTGTTTGCATATTTAGCTGAAAACTTTCACAAGAAACATTCGTCTAGGTGAAAACACTATCAATACTTTCCCCCACTCTTTATTTGTACCTTTTTTTTTTTTTTTTTTTACAAGGTGATCACCACTTATCAAGGCCCGGAAGCCACTCAGGGATAAGGATTATTGCATGTACAGTACGTTAGTATGGGAATTTAATAAAAATGTCTATTTAAGGGGGCGGTTCATCAGGAATTTGTTTATGTTGGACTTGAAGACATCCAGGTTGTAGTCAGGTGGGAAGCAGGCAGATGAACAGTAGATTCCATGAACAAAGCTTCTTTCTTAGAACTGCACACCTGTGGAACTGTCTTACGTTTACCTGCTTTCCAGCTGACTACAATATGGTGGTCTTCAAGTCCAATGTAAACAAGTTCTTGATGAGCTGTTCCTCTTAAGTAATCCAATTTACCAAATTTACACTTGTAACGATTATGATGATATTGTCCTTTTAATTACTGTACACTCTTTAACCTTTATCTTCGAGTAGCCTCTCGGCCTTAATAAATGGTGATTCTTTTGTAAAAAAAAAATTTTTTTTAAAATTTTAACTCAAAGTATTTAATGCAGCATACAGACTGCTAAAATAATGTAATTTCGAAAATGTCATAGCTAAGTATGTTATGTGCCATTAACAGGGTATAATAAATGAAAATTGACTAGTCAGAAGCAAAGTTTGATTTTGTCAGCTTAAATACTATTTAGGTCTAACAAAAATATCTGACAAAATCAGATCATTTTAATTTGGGGTTCTGCAGTTAGTTTGATGTACATTATTTAAGTGTAAATTAACAGCAATTTTTAAAAGGAAGCAATTCAAATTTAATTTGTGTAATAATTTATTCCAACTTGTTATGGGCCCGTGGGATAAAAAAACCTCCGACATTTGCATGACGTCAGATTTTTATGGCGCATTGGCCTTGCCCGTTGCATGAGGAGATGAATTACTGTTTTCGGATTATGACAACTTGCGGCACGCGTGGATGCGCCTAAAATAAAGACACTTTTTTTTTTTTTTTTTTTTCTGAAGCAGCTCATCTTTAATGATTTCCAGTTGACTAACTTTAAAGAAAATGCCGCCTCTGCATGTATAACATTTGACAATTTTATTTTTTGTACATGTTTTTTTTTCTGTTTGATTCAAATGCTTGAAGATGTTATAATTTGCCCTAATAAATTATTGAATGAATCAACTTGGAATTGTTACTATTTCATTTGAGCATAAAATACACAATGTCTCATGAAATGTGAAAACAGGGAGGATGAAAGACATAATGGAAATACAATCAACTAAAATTAAATAAGAGATTGACCGGTTTCATTCTGATGATAAACGAACATCAGAAGAGTGAAGATTTGAAATTTGTTGAGAAAAACAAAACCCAGGAAAGAAATGCAAAATGAGAGGTTTTGGCATGTGCATAATGATTCGAAAATATGCAATGTACGTGTTAATTTGCACGTTTTATTTTTAAAGATGTTTGTTGATCTGAGCGAAAAGTCAATTTTTGTTTTACACATACACATATTATAAATAGAAAAATACACCAGAGTTCTCAATTGTAAAGCAAGAATGTGATTTATTATATATTATTCAATCATAAATTCATTTTCATGTGTTGACGAGAACAAAAATACAAATCGATCGTCAGTTGATGATAAACAAGTTGAAAAGGATTGAAAAATGCTTTTTCTTTGTCTCTAATGATCAGTTTATACCTTTGCTCTGATCCCTTTATTGGATGGTCACTTTGTGTAACCTGTGTCCTGTTTGATGAATTTGAATGTGTGTGTGTGTGTGTGTGTGTGTGTGTGTGTGTGTGTGTGTAAAATAAATGAAGGGGAAAAATGGTCACTTGCAAAATATAGCCAGGTTCAAATCAAAAACCTGTTAGACTAATGGTTTGTTGTTCCTCTCTAAAAAAAAAAAAAAAAAAGTCATCAAAGTTTTTATCACTTTTGTACATGTATTTATGGTAGAAGTGAGGTGATAGTCAAAAAGAAGTTGGATAGAGAGTCAGTGGAGTGTTAAGTGGACGTAAGGGTCAAATAGTTTGGGAGAAACAATTATGTTGCAGATGGATCTGTTAAATCTCCTCCCCTTCCACCAATTGACATGGAAGGTCAATTGACCTGTATGTTTAATAATATATCAGATGTATTTTCTCAAAGATATTCTTTTCCAATAATTCCAACTATCTACTACAACACAGCATTCAGTTGGAAATTCAGAAAAGAGTATCTACTACAGCGCTGATCATTCTTGCTATTGTTGTACCCATGCCTAACTCCTCAACTTGTCAAAATAATCTGGAAGTGAGGATTCATCTCCATATTTTGCGACAAAGCAAAAATCTTTCACTCAATTCTGACACAAGTCGAAACTGAGGCTTATTGAAACATAATTATTTTGTTGAAAAACACAATGTAAATAACAGTACGCCATTGTGAATATATCAGCAAAAAAAGATTAATTTTATAGCATTGTCCCCCCCCCCCGGACATTTTTCCAATTCCTACTTTAATTTGAATGGACATGTTTAATATGAGCTGCTACTTCTGACTTTCAGTTTCAATTTAGATTTGAACAGGATATGTTGCTTTCCACTGTCTAGATTGTAACTGTCATCTCAAAGATGTCCATGTCTGTTCACTTATTAATAAAGGATTGATTAGAGAGTATAACTAATGGTATATTTGGAATAGGCAAGTTTAGCCTAACTGTAAACAATTTTCTTTTCTATTATAATCCCTGTATTGATAAAGCTATCAGACCAGACCGCTTGTGTCTGTGTCTGTGTTTGTTGCCTATATGTATCTTGAATAAATACACACTGAATATTGTTCACTTATCCATCTCCCTCACATTTCAAGCATCGCAGTAGTTCATTCATTTTTGTTTTTTTTCCTCTTGGGTGAATTATATTCAATCGTGTGACCTGAATTTGGTAGGTTTAGGAATTGTGGTATCACTTAATTGTAATTACCCTCTGGTTCACTCTGATCCGGAGTGGTAGTATTTCTTTTTCTAAAAAAAAAAAAAAAAAAATAGCTAACGGATTAACTTGAAAAAATTAGTTATTGTCTGTTTCTCATTCAAGCATAAAACAATTAGTTGTATTAGTACAACTACTGCGTTGAATTCGGATTAATTACATCCCTTGGACTTAGTGCACGTCTATTGGCAGTGGCACGATCATGCTTATTGAGAATATTAGACACTGTTGAAATCTTAAAATGAGGTAAAATTGTTTGTGCTGACCGAGAGATGTAGTATGTACAAATGACAACATTGGCACACAAACCAGGAGAGGCCAAGTGGACAGACGCTCATTTAGGAGTTAAATAGGATCTGTACAAGATATGACATGAAACCAATGGTATATACTAATGATGGGACGATTCCAATACAATATATTAAATTACCAATTCCAGTAAATCTCTAAATATTTAATTATTTTTCCCCCAATTACTGTAAAAACACGGGCATATATTTTCTCAAGCACAAAAAAAAAAACACATTTGTTGGAGATGTATTGATTTTAGCTTTACTGGTAGTTTAAAATTAAATGTTTATTTTATTATTACTACCAGCAGTAGATTTTTTTAACAAAATCAAATGAAAAAGATAAAGGAACCATTTTTTTACATCGGAAAATAGGCAGAAATGTTTGTCAATACCAATTTCAGATATCCTAAAAGTTTTGTTTTTTTTTAAATTCCAGATTCCGATTAATCGTCCCAATACTAGTATATACATTACATAAATGAATTGTTCAATTGATAATTAAATATATACGTAAATTAAGAATTTGAAGTATAAATTTTGTTTACTTTAAAATGCTGGTATTCGGCATTAAATGACTTGAAAAAGCTTGATATGCTGTAAAACAAACTTTGTGGATTAAACTACTTGAAATAAAGAATATAAGTTCTATAGAAATGGTTAATATAGGGGTGCTAAAAAAAAACGGAAAAAAGAGTACAACAAAATAAAATGAAATTCAAGTTAGTAAAACCCCCTCCTCCTCTTTAGAGTAGAATGGCAATTGTTTGGCCATACACTGACTGCTGCTATCTAAGTAGGGAAAAGTTTATTTTGTTCACAGAACAAATGATATTTATATGTTAATCCGGGTTTTTTCGCCATGGACTCTTCAGAAGATATAAAGTTCTTCTTCAGAGAAATACATAGCTATGCAGTAAACAAAAATCCTGCATGCAAACAATTCACATTGAGTACATCACTATTGAAAGTAACACTTAGAAAGGGGGGGGGGGGGGGTGACACATTTTTTTTTTATATAGATTCTTCTACCTACTTGGATATTTTTTTTTTGTGCTTTAATCTATTTTAAGATGTTTTCTTGTTAATCAAAAATAAAGATAGTGTAAAACTTATTAAGTTAAAAAAATATTTTGGTCTCATTTGAGTCATAGTTGACCCTCAATAATTACAAAAACAAAAAAAAAATCTACGTACTAGTAGAACATATTTTAGCACAATTGGTGACATTTATTGGATATGTGTTCTATGATTTTTTTTTTTTTTTTTTTTTTTCAGCGATTATTGTGGCTCAACTATGGCTTAAATGAGACCAAAATTTTGTTTTTTTATTTTAACTTGACAAGTTATACACTGCTTATTTTTAAAGAAAAAAAAAATTTCAAAACACAAAAAGTCTTATCCAGATAGGTAGAAGAATAACTTGCCTTTGGTAATATTTATTCTTTGTGTATTTATTTTTTCACTTTTTTGTTTTGTTAGCTATTGTAGAAATCACCAGATTTTTTTTTTCATTAGATACGAATCTAGTATCTAATATGGAGGATATTATCAATTTCTCTCTCTCATCTAACATTTTTATGTAACTTGATACGAAAAGCTTTTTTTCTCTCATTGTTCTTCTACTGTTTTGAATATCACCTTCAAACAAATGACTTCGCACATTAAACGAGGCTTTGTTCTTTTTTAATGGGTCATCTGTGTATTTTAGTTAAAGATTTAAAAACATTTTCAGAAAGATACATTTTCTATAACCTACAGTTTTTTGTCTTTCTCACAGGTTGTCAGCATCTCTAAAATATGACCATGCAAAATTGTATATTACAGAATAAAGCCCGTCAAATTAGAATAAAAAAAAAAACACAAGAGTATTTGGTCTCATTTGAGGCTTAGCTGAACCTTGACAATCGCTAAAAAATCAAATGTTTTATAAAATAAATATGCAAATTAAGAAAACCTAAATGTGTTTGTGGATGTTAGCAGTTTACTATATATATATATATATATGTATGTATGTATATAGTAATGTGTATATAGAGCTTAATCGTTAAATCAAACATTAAAAATACATGGCTGTATGTAGTTTTAGTCCTATCCAGGCCTCTGTAGTTTCTTTTAAACTATCATTAGATTGTTTTTTTAATTTCGCTACACAAATCTGTAGTTATATAAAAAGTTGGATTTATTTGAAATTCAGGTACTTATATTTTTACATAATCTTTTCGCAAATCATTCTAAATCTTATTTAGACCAAAAAATTAATTGGTTCAAAAACCATTCAAAAAAATATTTAAATGTTTTATCTATCAAGAAAAATGGCGGTGGATGGTGTAGTTTCGGAAAATTAAAAATTCTATTAAAAATAGAAAAAATTTGATATAATTCTGCTTTTCATATGATAAAATTCAGGCTTTTATCTTTCTGGAAAAAAAAGTTGTTCAAGAATAATGGATTTTAGTAGATTTTAATTCGTTTTAAACAAAAAAAACAACTACTTGTTTATTTTTCCTTTTTTATTTTATTTTTTCTTTTGCCATGTTTACAATACATAGATATTCGAATATTCCATTAAAGTTCTCCTTTATCATTCAAACGCTGAGTTATGAAAAACTTGGTAACATAATTTTTTCTCCCCAATCGACCATTTGAATATGTTATAGTATACCTTTCTATTGGTCTCGATATTACTGGATCCCAGGACAAGAATTCACCTAGTCAGGTGGAGTATCCAGTCTTGTGCTGTTATTTGAGGTAACATCACTTGAAGAAGGTACACCATTCCTCGTAAAAGACAGTATGGGTTAGCCATACCGAGGAGATCTTATTTGGGTGGCAAATACAGTAGAACCCTGGGATATGGTGGTCTTAGGATACATGTTTTTCTTCAGGTTTACGATGTGGAATACAATATTTTACGGCCCCTGGTTACGGTATTTGCCCTGCCTTACGGTGTTATTTATAATATACATGTATATTATATACTGTACTGTATTTTGTTATTAATTTTTAATGCCATATTCCGGGGTTTACTTCTAGGAAACAGTATCCTCATGTCGAGTTGTTCTGACAAATCCCTGTACAGAGACTTTAGACACTTGAGGACAGTGTCTAGTGGGCATTCAAGTTCTCTCCTATGAGTATGTGGTATTGTATATCCAGCTAAAACTACAAACAGCCATAAAATTATATCTTTGATTAGCGCTACCCTGGATGAATAATACCTAAAATTTAGAAAAAAAAATCATTCGTTTTCTGCAGTCAACTGGACCAGGTTTCTTCAGGAAGAGTTAGTTATTCAGTGTTTTGTACTAATTTGGAAATGAAATACTGATTGATTACTCAGTGAACCTATTATATAAAGGAGAGTTGTCTGTGTGTGTCCAACTGGAGAGGAATGGGCTGGGTGGAGGAGAAAAAGTGGTTTGAAGAGAAAAAGATAGACAAATAGCGCGCGAGAAATAGAAGTTTTGATAGAAAGGTTACACTTTTGCTCCGCATGGCCCTGTTAGTAATATATATAATATTTGCTGTCAACTTTAAATATGTGTGACCATTCTTATGATTTTTGAAGACAAAAAACATTTACAGGATTTTTTACACAATAGAAGTGGTAGTCAGATCACTTGAGAGTTGTATGTGGTTCATAGTTTTTAATGTTTGGACAGTTCTGATGGACTTTGAACACGATTTATTGTCTTCTAAGTAAAAACAAACCAATGATAGATCTTGTACCAGCTACAATAGACTATTTTTGTTGGTTTCTTATACTTTAAATGCTTGGCTATAATAGGCTGTTTGTACTCTATTTTGGAATAGCATTTTCATTAAGTGTTTAGATTGAATACTGCAACAGTGTTTATGCTGATCTGTTTATTTTTTAACTTCTACATGTCAGTACAGTCAAACGGAGAGGCAATTTCAAAGTCTAGCAGTTTGAGGGAAGAAACTATTTAGAGTAAAAGGTTTTCCGGTATCTAGAGACCTTCAACAATGAAGGAGTGAGATTTTGCTGTTTGTCGGATTAGTTGGGGGAGGGGTATTTACATTCAAAGGGTACAAGTGCTAAGAGTTCATCAAAGCAAATTCCATTAAAATACTCGGAAAACAGGCATAGATATGATAGGGCAAGGATGGGACAGAGCTTGGAGCTTGGTCGATAGTGTAGGACTTGCTAGATTTGATTTCTCTTTTTGCACCCTATCTAAGAGTGAGAGACTAGTGGTAGATGCACCTCAGGTAGGGTGTTTTGTCATGGCAGTCGGTGGTTGTGAAGATACTGATTCTTGATTTACTCCCGGTCTTAAACCATGGTAGTCCTGAGCAAGGTTGCAAGTGGTCAATCTAAATTCGTCTGGCAAAAATGGATCACTTGTGGACCCGAGAGATGTGTCAAGTTCTCCCTGCTATGTCCTCAGCTTCCTATTGATGTGCTTGTGCTGCCACTCAGGTAGAGAAGTAGGAGGATCATCATGAATTAATTTTACTGTTAGTTTCTATTATTTTATGTTAATATTAGCATCGCCTTTTACAGATTGATTAGTTTTTGTTTTTAATCAAATTTTTTTTTCTTTAATCAATCTATTTTATAGAAATTAGACCCCCCCCCTTCCAATTATCCCTGTTAATTTTTTTATACTTATAACTTTCTCCATTCTTACACAATAAATTCCTATTAGTGGTGTTAGAAATACTATAAACAGGTAACATGCCATAAATAAGGACAAGATTATGGGCGTCACTTATTAAATCCTAAACACAAGCAATAAAGTAAGGAATTTGTCTGCTCACATGATCAATGTCATTAAAAATGCACTTATCACTGCTGCAATAATTATAAAGTACTTTGTTTGGAGATGCACTTCATCAGGTAATAATCCTTAGCTGGAGAATGAAGGAGAGAAAACAGTAATTTTGAATAAAATTTTTTTTTTTTTTTTTTTTTGTCAACTTTGGTTAGATTGTTTTAGTCAGGAAAGCAGAGTTCAATTATTGACTTACTTCCACATAGCAGTGGAGTTAGGCACAAGGTCAGTTTTCAGTGTCAATGGAGCATCTTAAATTGGGACAGAAATTAAAATTGCTCTGTCTAGAATGATTTATCCTTTGCTGACAGGACAGAACAAGCGAAGTGTAGTATGAGAACAGATAAAATGCATTTTTTTTTTTTGTATACTATTAGATTTATTGAGGGAGTAATTTGGCTAGTATGGATCTAATTGCTTCCCATTGCAGCAAAAGTAAGGTAAAAACCATCTCCCTTAGGGAGAAATCTGATCGAATACAAAAATAGTAAAGAATGGACTGGTTGGTATTCCTCTGTAGGAGTGCCTCAAGTGATCAGTATTAACTAATGCCTGGGGAAAGTGCATGTCTTAGGACCAAAGCAAACCATACTACGCAGACAATTAAGGGTCTGATTACCAATAAGGCAGTTCCTAGATTGCCAGAATAATGCCAATGTAAAATGATGCGGATGTTCTTGATCCCCTTAGTGTGTTCGCCTTCATATTTCCTGTTCATCCACTTCCTTGATGAGATTTGCTGGTCAGATTTCTGTGCTGATATGTTTGTCAAGGTTTGCATCTCCTCTTCATCACTGTCTTCATCAGAAGTATAAACATATACAATTAAGTTTTAAAAATCTTTTTGGGATTTTATTTGTTCTTCAGAAGATATATTGTGCTCCCCTTCTTGGGATGAGCATGCTGGTGAGTGAAATAACTGCCACTGGCATATGATCCAATGTTCTTTTGTGTAAACAAATGGAACTTATGGTTTTTGATAATATATATTGTAATTTCACCAATCATTTAACAGCAGAGAAATAATGTAGGCATTGCTGGTCTAGCCACACTATAGAGTTGTGATACAGCAAAACAGTCTCTGGATGACCACACACACACACATACACACACACACACACACACACACACACCTTTCTTCATGAGGAGCAGGTATCCAAAAGTTCAACCGCCTTCTCCGATCGTTCGTACGAAAGAGACTCGATTCTCCACATTCACTGTGCCAGTAACATCATAGCCAGGACATGACCTTCTGCTAGTCTTAAACGAAAAATTTCACTCTAAATTTTAACTCGAATCCTATTATGCACTCATCTCTAATATTGTGACAGCAGGATAAACCTGGGCAGGCACGAAAACAACTGGCGAAAAAGTTATTCTGAACGCTGATGAGCAGATGTTGCATTCTCTGTATCTGATCGCAGTACTTTGTTTCAAACACAGTATGTTTCCACTGCCTCTGACAAGTCATCCTCAGATATTTACACTGGCTGGGTAATGCACTAGGTGTATCAGAATTTTTGTAGGAATTTTTGACACCCCTAACACGAAACTGCGAATAAAATATAAAAAACTCGTAATTTCTCATTTAAAAGTGGGTTGTTTATTTTCTTTATGGATTATACTTCCAAAATAAACTATTAAAGTTGTTTTAAGTGTAATAGAAATATATTTTTTTTTATTTTTTAAAAACCAGTAATGAAATTAATTGAATTTTACGAGCTCAGTATTCAATTTTTAAACTTTAAAAACCTATCAAAATTTTTCTATTGATTCTATTTTTACGATATTTTCAGGGTCAATGTGAAATTTTATGCTCTTTCCAATAAACCGAATATAATATTTTAGACAAACGTTTTTTTTTGGTTGTTTTTTTTTTTAATTCACGCCCCCCCCCATTTTCAAGTGTCTATTAAAAAGTAAATAATTAATTTACTCACCAAAGTTTTATATATCACAAATTGAAGATAAAAAATCAATAAATAAGATATTCAAATTTAAAACAAAAAAGTAGTGTTTTTTTTTTTTTTTTTTTAGAAATTTACCTGTAAAGTCTGAAGTTTAAAACTTTTTTTTTAAACCACGTTTGTTTTTTATTTTATTTATTTATTTTTTTTTTTTAAATGAAACCTTGGTCCTTGCTTCTTTAATTGAAAAAAAAAAAAATTAGGGCTTGAATGACATTTTTCGAGGAGTTATAAGCTTGGAAAGACGGGGGTGGAATTTTTCACGAAATTTCTGACACCCCTAGTAATGCACTTCACCATAAGCTAGGATAGTTCTTCTACGAAGCAATTGCCCCAGTTCCTTTCGGTTGGAAAAGGCGAATAATTTGGCTCATAGCAGGATAAAGCATAATCACACTGACACACCAGTTCTCATTAGATCACCAAAGTCAAGAAACGGTATCAATACCAGATGGGTGGACATTTGAAAACACTAGGTGCTGTATGTAGGATGTCGATGATTTCCTGCAAGAACTGCAAAAACCTAACATTGTCATCTCTCCTAACAAGGATATGTGTGACTGGGGACCGCTTATGAATTTGATATTTCCATGAAACTTCTTCCTCTGGAGGAAGCTGGTTCAACTCACCTAAGATAAGTACCGCTTTGGTTTTGAATGTCAGTTAAAGCTAACCTTGGCTTCTGTATCTTTAGTTTGCTGTTGGAATAGTGAGTGATTAAAGATCACTTCACCATTGTATAAAATCATCCGACTTAGTCAGCCTTTGGTGGCAAGGATGGATGAGCTGGTTCGACCAATTCCGGATGAATGCTGTTTCAATTCCAATCAAGTACATTTAAGCGATAAGAGAAACCTTATACTACTTATAGTAATGTAGACCACCACATTTCCTGTTATGACATTAAAATCAGGGATGTTGAGCCTTCGCTTTTTCTTTGAAGTTAGAAAAATCTTTCTAATAACCTCTAGAAAGGGGAGTTTCCTTCAGGAAGTGGGGGGGCACTCATATCCATGTAAAATATAGAACATTTTTATTTCTTAAACGTATTTTGTATTTCTATGAAATTATATTTCAGATTTTTGCACTTACACGTATTTGTGGAGAAAATGTAGCATAAACCTGTCATATATATATATATATATAAGTAGACATGCACAATTTTTTTTTTTTTTTTTTTTAAATACTTTGCTGCCAAAAGGACCAGCCTGTAGAAAGAATGTTAATTCAAGAGTGGGTGGTGTTTGTGTGTGGGAGAGTATTTCTGTTCCATAAGGGATATTTTTGTTTTCAGATTTTTTTTCTATGGTCACTTGTGATTGGCTGATCCTTACTGCAGTTAACATATATTTGTACAAAGAGTGCCACCATTTTTTTTCTTTCTTTCTATGTTTATATTTCCTGTTCGCCAAAACAATCTGCAGACTGTTTTTAGACTGACCAAAAATGGTTTCTACTAAAAATGAGGAGAATGCAGTTAATGGTAATTACAAGCGGTGAATGTCCACACTCCGTTTTTATTTTCATGTTTATTTTGGCTTATTTTATTATAGGACTTGTGATTGGCTAAATTGATACCGCCGAGTTCAAATCCTTTGCGATCTATTGTGATCATTTATACATAGATACTGTTCTGCTCTATTATGAATACAATTCCTAAAAGTGATCATAGTTATAATGAACTCTTTTAATTGGTCAATTTCACAATTTTCCTTTGAAATAACAAAGACTAAAAGTAATATTGAAACGTTTAATAATTTACCAATGCAATAAATTTATGCTATGTTAATGTTGTAGTAATTTTTATGTAAGTTGTTTGAGGATAGCAATGGAAAGGATTGATAGACTGAACTGAAGAACTTCATCTGATATAATGCAAAACAACAAATTTGAAATTGAGAAAAAAACACGGATTAATATTTATCAATTTATCAGAAAAATTTAAGAATTGACATTGAACATATCAAGGCAGTGCATCATCTTTTCAGTGAAATTCTACAAACTAAATGGATTTTTCATAAGGTGATTAAATGGGTAATAGAAACGTCTATATAATATTCTGCTTCATATGTTATGCTTTGAAAAAGGACAAATACAATTTTTGAAGATCAAACTGCTTTAGAATATGGTCAAACAGCTTTTTAAAAAAAATTGCCAAATTTGCCAAATTTTCTTTTAAAAAGGTCTATCTGACAAGTTTTAACAAGAATGAGTGACCGCCCTTTGATTTAGTCTTGTTTTCGAATATCATATGATCATTGTTGCAATGGTGAAAAAGGAACTCGTAATTTCAGCGGGCAGAAAGAAGTCAGTGAGATGTTGTATACAAAAAAAAGAAAAAGAAAAAAAAAGGAACATTTGGGGGGGAGGCACAAAAAGAACATTATCTGACAAAATGCTGAACTGAATAAATAAATTAAAAATTCTCTTAGTTTGATTTGATTATTTGTATTGAACTATGCAGCACAATGTTATTTTCTGAGTATTCGTACTTATTTTATCTCATTTGGGTTACTTATATATTAAAAACAAAATGGATGTTATTTTCATAGAAATGTTAAACTCATATTTGATGTGTGTTATTCGTTTTTCTGCCCCCCCCTCCCCAAAATAAGTTTTTGCTCAATTCAAAAAAATATCAGCTTTATCAAACATTTGTTGATTAAATATATTTCTCATTTGATTGAATTTCCATTACAGTAGAACCCCCGGATACAGCATTAATAATTAGTAACAAAATAGTGTAATAGATAATATACATGTATATAATCAAATAACATAAATAACACCGTATGGCGGGGCAAATACTGTAACCAGGGACCGGAAAACATATCCCACATTGTAACCTGAAAAAAAAAGGGATCCTAAGGCCACCGTATCCCAGGGTTTCTACTGTATTTCAAAATCAGTATTTTGGAGGTCTATGTGCACTTATTTTCTTTTCTAAAAGGAATCGTGGGGGAAGTAAAATGGGTAACCACTGGGGAAAATGGCATGATAACGTATGTCCCGGGATTAACAAATGAATTGGTTAACTGAACGAAATGGTGAAAAAAGAATAATTTGAATTTAACTTTAAAATTTTATTTAAAAAAAATAAAAATAAATAAAAATTGAACAAAACAAGTAGTATAGTTACGAAAAAGTGAAAGAAAAACGAAAGTAACACACACACACACACACACACACACACACACACACACACACACACACACACACACAATGCCAGGTTTTCATTTTATGTTTGTTCCACTTTTTAAATTTTGAGAAATGTTATGGTAAAAAAACAGCATCTTTATAGCAACAGATCATGGCCGGGTTTTTAAGCCTTTTATTTATTTTTTTTTAAAAATAATTTTGTTGATACAAATGGAAATAGGAAGCCAGGACCCTTTTTTATCAAAGCTTGATGGCTGCCTCTGGTTGGCTTCCATTATAGTTGGAACACCACTTTCAGAGACAGAAAGGTTTGCACCATTGTTTGCCATTTCTCACTTGGTGTATAAACAAGTTGAGGGGACCTTTTTATCCTGGATGCCATCCTGCCAATATTTATATTCTTGTTTTTTTTTTTTTTTTTTTTTTTGTGTGTGTGTGTGTGTGTGTGTGTGTGTGTGTTATGTAGAAAATTTCTCATATTAATCATCTATGGGGTGGGAACATGGAAATATCCGCAAATGTCAGATTTATTTATTTATTCTAATGTGATTGACCCTCCCCTTTCCCCCCAAGCGTAGATAATTAGTATCCTTTTAAAAAGTCAATGTTTACATTAAAAATATATGCAGTCAGATTTGAATTCTGTTATTTACCCCAACCCCATCTCCACTCACATTTGTGTGTGTGTGCATCTGACACTTTCTCTTCCCCACCCACCCTAACTTTCCCCAGTTCCTTTGGTTCTTGGTTTCTTGTGCCTAAAACAGGCACCCGTTATTCCTATCAACTGAAGCTTTTTTGTTGTCTCTAACTTCTTCCACTGCAGATTATTACAACTGGTAAAAGAATTGAGAATGAAAATGCCAGTGTCATTCCTCCTCCCTCTCTTCCTTCCTCTTTTAACATCCAACTTGTTAGGTTTTTTTTTTTTTTTTTTTTTTTTTTTTTGCTTATAAATAAATACTGCATTTTCTTTTGGAATATTTCTATTACTTATCTCTGTAAATACACACAGAAGGTCACCATTATGTAAAAATAGACATTATTACCCCCCCCCCCAAAGAAAACGAAAAATGCGCGCGCTCTTCATTAACAGAGAAAGATGGAGCAGATGAAGAAGAGTAAGATGTTAACTGGAGTAGGGAGACTGTGAACTTAAATAGGTTAAAAAATAACAGGTTTGAATAGTGTTGAGAAAATGGGAGTGGGGAGGTCCCAAGCAACTATGTTTTGTGGGTCAAAAGAGTGGGTTACTTCAAAATGTTTTTTTTTTTTTTCTTTTTAGTAGTCTGGTGTTAGAATTGAATCTCCTGGAAGATTTTGCCTTTTAAGGATTCTGGCATGACGATCCCATTGTTGAAAGAATCCCATTATAATATGTGAAATTCTAACTTTTTGTGTAAATTTATAAATTTGATTTTATAGTTTGCAGGAATGTGTCCTCCATTTACCAGTATAGAGATGAGTTAAAACTCATACACAATTTATATAAACTTATTAGTTAAGGTTGTGTTCTCAGTGATATGAGCATCAATGAAATACGTATGACATACGTTTATAAACCAAATTACAACGCAATATTTTAAATAAACATGTTTAAAATTAATATTTCGACATAATACGCCATCCTAAAAATTTTTTTTTTTTTTTTACCATAGTGGTCATTGTTTGTCCATAACAATGAGGACCATCTGATCATCCTGTAGGGTAGGGTGGGGGGAATCATCGGTGAGTGTTGATATGCCTGATAGCCCAATCTTTGCTTGAAAAGTTCTATTGCAGTGAGAACAGGGGATCGTAGCAGATGTTGAGGGCTTCAAAACATTGTCCTTGCTGTCCTTCTCTTCAGCAGCGTTTCGGTTACTTTCATATTTGCAGGCACTATCATGAACAGCGTCCCGCCACTTGACTTTATCTAAAGCTGTTTGCTCTCATGAGGACGGATCAACATTGAAGGCCTTCAGTGATGCCTTTATGATGGTAAATAGACATTAGATAATCACAGTTGAAGAACAACCGACGGATTCTCTACTATTGAATTCTTCCGTTTACCACCATGGCAAGAAAAAAAAAAACATGAGAGCGTATTACGTTGAAATATTAATTTAAAACAAATAGATTTTTTATTTTACAAAATCGCATTGTAATTTGGCTTATAAAGGTATGTCATGTTTTTCATTTTAAATTGTGTGCGTCTGTATATATGTATGTTTGTATCGCAAATAGGTAAATGAAGTTAATAAATTAATACAAGATCATTTATATATTTTCTAAAAATCCAAGACAATAACAACTTAGATTTGTGTATGATCATTTCAGAGATATCATATTTATATATAATCTCTTTATCAGAACAAGGAAGGGTTGATACAAATTTAACAATTCATGCAAAGCCATGCAATAGACCATTTAAGACAGAATTGGAATTAGATGATGACTACCTGTTCTTGACCTTTTTTTTTGTGTCAAATTTGATTTGATAAATAAACAAAGGAAGTTCAGGAAGTCCCATGTGGAAAGGGCCAATTGCTCCATTTGTCTCCCTGACTGTTGGAATATATCCTCATCAACAGCAGCCCTGCTGTTTTAAGTGTCGGCGACCATGAATCTCCAAATTAGAGCTATAGTAAACTTGTGAAGACAAGTAAAGACGGTAGTTTCCCGTTGCTTTCCGTTTTTATTCGGGGGGGGGGGGATCTTACCCAGTGAGTTAAACACGCCCCCGGATACCAACCTGGAAATTTCTATGACTGTGTGGTACATCCCAAATGGTCACACATCTGGTACTGGCCAGACTCATTGTTGCTTAACTTCGGTGATCTGGTGAAAACTGGTGTGTCAACATAATTGTGCCATTGGAATACAAATCTGTCAAAAACTTGAATATCTTGAACACTTGCAATCTTTCACTGACAGTAGGGGTAGGCTATAGAAACAAAATTTTTCAAATAAATGCCAAAAGTGGCTTATTACCTTCATTTATATGTAAATAGATGGGAACAAGTGATTTTTTTCAAAACTGGTCAAAATTGGAGGGTCGCTGGCCCCAAACGTGATTTGACCGCGTCAACGCGTGAAAATGGCCCAAATTTCGCCCCCGAACACACTTAATCACTTATTGAAAGCCACAGGGTGCATTTTTTGACTATAAATGCATTTGTATCATTAAATCTAACATTCTCATTGGCTATCCCACAAGTATAGGGTTTTTTAGGGTATCTCAGAGTCCAAAATGGGTCAAAATTACCCCAAAATTAGCTAAAAATGGTCGGAAATCACGGATTTTCCAAAATGCACCTTCCAAGCCACACAGGGTGCAATTTTTGACCATAAATGGCTCTATATCATTAAATCTAACATTCTGACCGGCTATCCCACCTATATAGGGCTTTTCAAGGTATCTTAAGGGTCCAAAATGGGTCAAATTTACCCAAAATGAACGAAAATCACGGATAATCCCCAAAATGCAGGTATTATATCTCATAGGGCTCCTATAAACACTCCTGTATGGCTTTTTACAGTTGGAAGACTGAAATAACTACCCTGTTATCTTATCCATTTGTATTTAGGGTATTTAGAGATCTTTGGGGGATGTAAAAAGGGTCAAAACAATCCAAAAATGACAAAATTACGCTTTACGGTACATAACATATGAATCATTAGTTCATTCATCAATGATACTTTTTAGAAACATCGTAACTTTACTACATCAACTTCTCAGAAAGTAATTAATTGTAAATTGAACATTGAATGTCAAAATGCTGTCCAAGAAGAGTCTGAATTCATATTGTTCTCATAGTTACCCCAAAATTGATGAAAATGGCCCTCGATTCACTATTTCTCGATTTGTAACTAATATATTGAATAACTTGATAAAAGGTATGAGTAATTAGCAAAGGAATTATTTTGTAATGTCAAGACACATCTTCACTTCACATTACTTTAAAATCATTCAACAGTAAAATATCAATATAATGCATTAAAGAGCTTGTCAATCACATCATTATTCTCTAGCACAAATATTGGTTTTCGTCTTGTCAAGTTCCATGCACCAATGACATTGCACGACAAAAATTGAATTTTCAATGTCTTCTGCTCTTCAATTTGGGAAGGATACTGCCATGTTTTCTTTCTATTGTCGTTGGGAAGTGGTTCCAAATATCCTACAATGTATTCATCAATTCCAATTTTCTCCTGTGTCATACCAACAAACCACTCTCGGCCTTTCTGCGTATCCCAGATGGCAATGCATGGTTCGTTCAACTCAACGTCGTCCTCCTGATCAGTATTGACGAGCACAGCAGATGTAGAATCTCCAGATTGATGCAGTTGATCGTATATACTATCAGCATCTGGAAAATACATTTCTTCTTCAGCAGGTGTCTCATGGCTGCCTGACAAAAGAATTCCAAGATTTATCTTCATCTGTGCAACAGACATAGACTTCACCAAGTACAAATGAGGAAATTCTTTGCAGTCTTTAGGATTCAATTCTTTTCTAAGGAGGATTTCGTTCCATGGAAATTCCGTGCACCAGTTCGCAGATTGTAAGTGACGTGTGTTTGGGTGGCGATCTCGGTACATGGGACAGTGCTACGGATTGTACCCGATCTGTTTAATGAGTAGTTCAAATTGTTTGAGGTATCATGCTCTGGCAATTGGTCACTTATATCCTCCACTTCAAATTGATCATCGTCCAAATCCAAACGATTGTGCAGTTCTTGCTCTGCCAGAAACATTTCATGTTCCATATCGACGTGGAAAGTGTCAATGAGCCATTTGCGAGAGAGAGACTTTTGATCGACAAAGAATCTTCGTTCATGTACATCAAATTCATCAGGATTCACATCTTTTGAAAGTATATTGAGAAGGACATGGTGCTCTCGTTTCCATTTAATCATATTCACACGTCTGGAACCCTTTGCTTTGTAGACATCTTTGTTGTAAATTTTTAGCGATCGATCAAGTTTGTTTTATCCCAGGTATTGTAACATAACGAACATCACTTCCAAAGGCTTTCTGCCACAATTGTAGTAATCGCAAGGAGAACTGGTGAATATGATTTTTCTGTGTCGTGGTACCATATTTGGCAGCATGATGTTGCACAGCTTGAACACATTCAGCCTCAGTTGGAAGAGAATCAAGCAGAAGATAAGTCCAATCGTCGTAATTATAATCTTCGTCAATCTGCCCTGCTATACCAACCATGTTCATTGCATTTTACTAACTGAAAAAGAAAGCAAAGTTCAATCAAATTCACAATTAATGCAATGCAATGTTATCGTGTCTATTTAAAGATGCCATTGCATTGTTACAGAAAGAAAACATTTCCTTATTTGGTAATTTTCCATCTATAACTCAAATTAAGCCCCTTTTTGACAACCTATGTTGATTCTTAGGGACTTTTGACTCTCTTTGGCTAAATCGGCTATATTTAGCCCCTTTTAAAGGTCCTTATACCCCTCATTAACAGTGCAAAAGTTAGGAGAGTGCTTGCTTCAAGCATTTCCCAACAGTTTCTGCCATGTAGAGGTGTCTTTGGGCCCATGGGAGGTGCATTTTGGAAAATCCGTGATTTCCGACCATTTTGGGGTAATTTTGACCCATTTTGGACTCTGAGATACCCTAAAAAACCCTATACTTGTGGGATAGCCAATGGGAATGTTAGATTTAATGATACAAATGCATTTATAGTAAAAAAATGCACCCTGTGGCTTTCAATAAGTGATTAAGTGTGTTCGGGGGCGAAATTTGGGCCATTTTCACGCGTCGACGCGGTCAAATCACGTTTGGGGCCAGCGACCCTCCAATTTTGACCCGTTTTGAAAAAAATCACTTGTTCCCATCTATTTACATATAAATGAAGGTAATAAGCCACTTTTGGCATTTATTTGAAAAATTTTGTTTCTGTAGCCTACCCCTACTGACAGCCCCACCTCTCTTAGTTCCTACGAGAGATGGGTATTCGTGGCTCCTAGCTATGGAAGCATTATGATTCTAGCTTATTTTGCCATTGGCCGCTCACATGCTTGCTTTTTTTTTGTATTTTGTAACTTACCGTTGTTTGCCTTTTTTTAAAAAATATCTCTTTTGTATTGATGATCCTTCAGATCACTTTGTTTGTTGAACGACTTAGTATTCAACAAAAACTAACACGCTCTTCACACTACTTATTTGCAATAAGTAAATTGTAAAGTTGTTGTTCATCCAGTGACACCGGCAGAATTGACACTCTTCAACTAAATGAAAGTAGCTTATCATTTGAGGAGGTGGTAGGGGGCAGAAAAAACATTTCTCATCTGTTGACTTTTTTTTTTTCTCTCGCCCTTATGCCAAACCTCCCGGAGTTTATCCTAAAAAGGAAAAAGCCAAAACAAACACACCTGTTAAAGAGAAGCTGAGAAATAAATCTACATCTGTGTATTAAGTTATAAGACAACTTAACTTTTTTTTTTTAATTTTTTTTTTTTAATTTTACTTCAGTCGAAGTTCTCAAAAATCAAGGGGCCCACTACCTGGGACTAACACTTGATCTCGATATGATATACATAGACATTCGAATGTTCCATTAAACTTCCATATATCTCAAACACTGGGTTAGTAAAGAAATTGAGAACATGATCTTCCTCTCCCCAATTAACCATTTTCATATGTTGTATATCTTTCGTTTTGGTCTCTTGGTCTTACTGGATTCCAGGACAATAATTTATCTAGTCTGGTGAAGTATCCAGCTTCATGCAGTTACTTGAGGTAACATCACATGGAGAAGGTGCACCATTCCTCGTAAAAGCTAATGTGAGTTAGCCATAGTGAGGAGATCTTGTTTGGGCAGCGAATACAAAATGTGATTTTAAATATTTGATCAGGGTTTACTTTTAGAGAAACGTATCCTCATACCAGATTATTCTGGCAAACCCCTGTACAGAGAGACCTTAGACACTCGAGGATAATGTCTAGTAGGCATTCAAGTTCGTGTGTATGTGTGTGCATGCTTCTTAAATCAATGTTAGCTTGAACACCTCTGCCTTAACATTCACAGACAACATGAATTGGGATAAAGAAAGGGTGTGTGTGTGTTTTTTATTTTGATTTTTTTTTTAATCAAGGCAGTTAAAATATTTTTATTATATAAACATGTTTATTCCAAAGATTAATTTTTTACATTTAAATACAATCTCGAGCATGCGGACCCCCACAGCTCGTACATATATGGCATAGTCTAGAGGCTCAATTTTCACAACTGTATGCATTAAATTGGGCAACAGCGCCTCAGATGTTGTCTTCAAAATAGTTTATTGTATCTGGTTTATCAACCTAGACATGTAATTTAACATATTCTCACAGAAAATAATCTAATGGGGTTGAATCACACAAACGAGGTGCTCAATTGATGGGTTTTTTTTTTTTTTTAATTCAATTTTCACCCCAAACAAGGCACAGTGCCACTTTGAAGCAGGGGGCTACTATTAGGGAATTAATTAGCGGGGTCATTATGAAGGGAGAAGAGTAGAAAGATGTTTGTCAACATTACACTTGAACTTCTGCATATCATTGCAGTTGGGAAAGCAGAATCCCGGAAGGGAGTTCCAAAGACCCGCAGTTCTGGGGAAGAAACTATTGGAGTAAAAGGCTTTCTTGCACCTAGGGATCTCTACTGTAAAGGGATGAGACTTAGTAGCTTGTCGGGTTTGTCGGGGGTAGTTACGTCGGGGAAGTACAAGTGTTTGCAGTTCGTCAGAGCATTCACCATTAAAGTATTTGTAGAACAGGCAGAGGGATGCAACATCTCGCCGATGGGACAGAGGTTGAAGCCTAGATGACAGTTCAGGACCTATCAGGTTGGCGACTCTTTTTTGAACCCTGTCCAGGAGCAAGAGACAAGCAGCAGATGCACCAGCCCAGATGTGACAACAGTACTCCATACATGGGCGAATGGTTGCCTTATAGAGGTATAGGATACTGACAGGCGTAAGTAGTTTTCTAGCACGGTAGAGGGAGCCAACCTTTCTTGCAGCAGCCTTGGCAATGCTCTCAATGTATCTATTCCAGTTCATATTCCCTGTAAACGTTAGGCCGAGGAGTTTAAAAGGAGTACTTTCAGGCAATGTGTTCTTGGCCATTGCTATTGGTGGTAGAGAAGGTTTCTTGTAGTTATTGAAGGAAACAAGCTTAGTCTTAGCAGCATTGAATGTGACCAACCATTTTTGTCCTCATTCCACTACGGATTGGAGGTCATCCTCTAGTGTTTCTGCCATTTTCTTGGATATATGTTCATTTGTTTTCCCCTCATATCTGTTATAGAGAGTGGTGTCATCGGCAAATATAACCATCTCCGAAACAATATTATCAGGGAGGTCGTTTATGAATATCAGGAATAATAGAGGTCCAAGGATAGACCCCTGAGGTACTCCCGCATTTATGTCATTGTTTGGATGTATGTCCGTCGAGGACAACTTTGATTTTTCTATTACTTAAGAAGGATTTAATTACATTATGAATTCTTCCAGTGATTCCATATGATCTAATTTTCCTTAGAAGACCATCGTGCCATACCCTGTCAAAAGCCTTTGATATATCAAGGGCCACCACTCTACCCTCCCCTGTTTTATCCAATGAACGGTATATACGTTCAGAAACTACAGTTAAGATATCTGCTGTTGAACGGGCTTGCCTGAATCCATATTGTTTGTCAGTCAGGAGTTTAGCAGCTGTTAGGTGCTGGACTAGGGCTTTATTAACTAAGGACTCAAATATTTTGGCGAAAAGCGAGAGGAGGCTAATGGGGCGATAATTTAGTGGGTCAGTTCTTTCACCAGAATTCTTGAAGACTGGTACCACAGAGGCGGTTTTCCAGCAGTCGGGAAAACAAGATTCGTTAAGGCATTTATTGTAAAGTTTGGACAGAACTGGAGCAACCTCGGCAGAGCATTTTTTTTTAATAGCACAGCCGGGATGAGATCTGGTCCACATGCTTTTGCGAAATTATTAATTCAGAAAATGTTTCTCAATAAATTGATTGTATCGCGCACTGTGTGGCATTTGATTCCGTTCTGCTGAAACATTATAAATTGCCAAATCTGCAGTTAAAGAAAATGGTTGTCAATTTATAATTTGTTGCCTCTAAAATAGACATTGTACATTGAAGACAATACCAAGGCTACTGCAAGGAAGGTGGGCTCCCTCTACCGTGCTAGAGAACGAGTCGCACATGACAGTATCCTGTACCCCTACAAAGCTATGATACTATATATGGAGTATTGTTGTCACGTCTGTATCTGCCACTAGTCTCTTCCTCTTAAACGATTCAAAAAAGAATCTCCAACCTAATAGAGGCTGCGCTGTCAACCAAGTTTCAACCATTATTGCAATATTGCACCTTTGTGTCCGTTTTACAAGTGCTTTAATGAAATATTGTCTGACAAACTTGAGCCCTCTTGGTATAAATATCACCAACTAACCCGACAAGCAGCAAACTTGCACCCTTTTATTGTAGAGGTCTCTAGATGCTGGAAACTTTCTACTCTAATAGTTCTTCCCTCGAAATGCTGAACTTTTGAATTTTCTCCCTCTTTCCTGCTTCCTTGACTGTACTAACATGCAGAAATTTAAATGTAATATGAAGATATCTTGCTGCTCAACTCCCTATTTAGTAACTCTCTAGGCATAATCCTAAATAGTAGCTCCTTACATCTAAGTGGCAATAAACTTTGTTTTGGGATGAATAAGAGTAAAAAAGAAAATGTTTTATATTGAATTATGCTATAAATATCCTTAGTGCCTCATTGGCTATCTATCCGACCATAGTCCCATGTGGCCTTTGAGCCTTGGTAAGTGGTCACTAGTTTGTATAAAAAAATAAATTAAAGGCTGCGTTTGATGGAAAGAGTGAATAAAAAAAAAATAAATAAATAAACAAAAAAAAATTTGTCAACGGACAAGACACCCTTTATTAGACTTAAAAAAAAAATGTCAATACATTCTAACACCAATTTCTATTAGATTACCATAGTTAAGTGATGCTGAGCCTAGTCAGTACTAAAATGAGTGACCATTTGAAATGCCAGATCCTTCATGTGCTGGTTTATCTCCGCATTGTTTCTAGTCATTCTGGACTTCTTTTGCATTAGAGATACAAGCAATGCCAATTCAGGAGAGGTGTACAACTTGTGCATCACAATCACACATCCATGGGGCATCCATTTTCTCTAGCGACTGAATGAAAGCCATAATGAAACGGCTGGTCAGTAACATGCAACCTTGGAAGTCAGTTTCTAAATCTTGTCACATACCAGCATGCAGAACATTAAATAGAGTATAATTCATTTGCTGTAGGTTTTTATTAAATTATTTATGCGTGGCCATTTCTGAAATGGCTGTTTTTCTGTTGACTATGAAATGATGCTAGTCCTGTTCAGTCCTAGGAGGTCACCCCCTCCCCTAGGCTTTGCCTTCTCTCTTTGAGAAGTGATTAGTTTATTGCTAATCACCTGAGGCAGTCCTACTGAGGAATGCCATCATGACTACCCAGGCATTTTTTTTTGTAGGTCAGTTCTCTTCCTCAGTGGTGCTTACTCTTCAATCACACATTCTGACCCTTGTGTCACATTTCTCACTGTAGGAAAGACGTAAATACTGCCAATCAAGAATAAGAGTTGGTTAATTAGACGATCATTTTCATGATCTGTTTGTACTAGGATGTACAGAGGACCGATCTTGAATACTCTTTAAATAAAGTGAGCAGCAACAGGTTTTGATGTAAATTGCACTAATAATTAAGTGTAACCTTGTTGTACCTATTGCTCGGCTTATAGGGAACTTTGTCGGGGATAAATAGTTGAGACTTAGTGCATTTATTTTTGTCTGAGGCAGAGATCAATGTTTTTTGGGCGAGTTTTAACAATGATAAAGCTGATTAACCTTGAGTTTAACACCTTCGATCTGTAATAATGCCCTGTCAAATCAGCGTATTAAAAAATTTATATATATATATATATAAGCAGCCATGATATGAGCCGTGCTGACAGGAGGCTTTAAGCTTTATTTTCTAATTTTAATTTAAATTTAAAATCATTAAAAGTTTTAACACATTAGAAAAGCTGACATTTTTGCTTGCCTTGTTAGCTTAGCTGGAAAATGTACGATGCAAAGTTAGTTTTCGCGTTCAAATTGGATTAAAAATACAGAAACGGAAAATCTAATTTTATCAGTGGAATCCGATAAACAGCAATGGAATCGTTGGTTTTGACGCATTTTATTTTTGTTATTGTTTTTACTTTTTATTTTTATTTTTTTTTAATGGAGAAAATGATTAAAAATTTTCGTTTTAGATATGTATTCTATAAATTATGTTAGACAATATTGTTTTTAGATGAGATATTCATGTGTATTGCGGATTGCCTCTGCTGCATTTTATATTGCAAGCAGGTCGATCATATCGCAATTGCATCTACTCCATATTGTAACCCTTTCATGCATAATGTTCTACAGAAATTCTGTGTACCTGATCTGACTTATTTTTGAACCACATGTCTTCCAAGTTGAGTCGACTTCCGAAAAGGTCCATAATGACTAATAATGGAGGCAAAAACATTCTTCGATGCGTAACATAGCGTAGATACGCGTATGTAAATACATGAGACGTCATCAGTGGGAGGAAGAACTATAGAAAAAAAGAAAGACAAAGATCTTGTGATTGATGAGATAACGTTTGAGATCTTGTGAGAGACATTCTAGATCATGTAAGTGACGTCACAGCTGTAATGAAGAAATGTTGTACAGAATCAAAAACCGAGTTGGAGTTATTCCCTATTCTTTGTTTTGGTCTCCTTTGCAACTGAAACTGCACACGTGTGTTGGTTCGCAAACCTTACAGATGTTTGTCACAGAAACAATAGAATTAATTAAATCAAAATTAATGATCTATGATAAAAGTACTAAAACAAAATCTAATTTTGCGAATGGAATCCAATAAACAGCAATGGAATTGTTGTTTTCGACCATATGCCAACTGCATCTAATCATTTTCACCCTTTCATGCATGATGGTCTACGTAAATTTTACGTATCTGATCTGACTTCATATTTGGATTCTTCGGACTATTGTTCTCTTATTTTTGCAACGTTTCGGTTAATGTAACCTCTGACCTTCTTCAGGTATATCTTGTCTGACTTGGAGAATCTTTTTGTTAATCTCTGGAATCATGTATGGAATTTTGAATGACACTCTTTATGCAATCCATAGAGGTAGCATGCATTTGTTCTGTTAGCTATAACTGGGTAGAAGTCCAAAGTAATTCGCAATTGTATTTTTGAGTGTGTGAAGATTGAAGCTTCAACCACTAAAAGAGTATAACTTACGACTGAATTTTATAAAGTAATCTATCCACTATGGCACGTGTCCTTGAAGACAATTCTGGTATTACTTTTAAGAGCCTTGAGGACAGTAGTCCGAAGAATGCAAGTAATACAAATAATCAATTTTCTTCTTCTTCTAAAAAAAAAAAAAAAAAAAAAAAATTCAGAAACCTGGTCTAACTTGTTCTCGAATCATGTGCTGTCGAGTTGAATAGATTTCTGAAAAGGCTTACGACTAATAATGGAGAAAACATTCTTCAATGTCCCTGACTCAAAAAAATATATAGTTAGTCAAATCAAAATTTGACCAATTTTCTTTGGATTTTTATGCAACAACTTTACATATGAAAAGTTAAATCGGCTAAAACAAAATAAATTTGAATTTAAAAACAATACGTTTCGGTTTAATGTCTGTTTTACATGTTTGCAAGTGTTGGACGTCTTTAAAAATTGTCTGCTAAACTAACCTATCTCTAGGCAGATCTTCATTTATCCCTCTTTCTCTTAAATCCATTTTTGTTACTTTCTTCATAAACTGGACCTACTATCTTAACTCTTCCACATCTACTAACCTAAGAATTCACATCCATTCTTTCAATGTGGCCATATCATTGAAGTCTTCAGTTCTGTATACATCTCTGTATACTATCCAGATTGAATCTTCCTCTGAGGTCATCAGATCTAAGCCATCAATGTTGATAATAATGCTATCTCTGTGAATAATTTTGAAACGTTATTCTGTACTTTTTGGGCTTGATTAATAATAGAATGATATAATTAATATTGACAAAGGTATTGATCCCCAAATGGGCCATGTTTATACCGAGACACTTTATATGTAAACTTAATTAGTTAAATGTTGCTTTTAAAATTTTTTCTTTTGGCTTTTCAAGTTTGGTAGGGTCATGTCTTCAAAGAATTTATTTTCAAATTAAAATGGCCCCATAATAAAAATTTCAATAGAGTGGGATACATTTTTACATTTTATGTAGTTTTTCTAACCTTTCTTTTTATAGAGAACACCCACACACATAGACATTAAGTTTGATATATAAATGTATATAGAAGATATTGGAGACGTTATTAACCCTGAAATTAATTGTTACTGAAATACCCTGTAACTTAGTAGAAAAAGACAAAAATAAAAAAAGTTCATCATAAACCAAAGTTCATCTTTGTGTGCCATGGACTTAGCTATATTTTAAAGAATCGATTTTTTTTTTTTTTTTTTTTTTTCCCAAAGTATTGGTTGAGTATATTTTACATTCTAGTACATTTATTCCCAATCAACACAAAACCTTTGACTCTGACTCCTATATTTTTGGTCCCCCTGACTCATCGTTACCTAAGTTATCATGGACTATAAATTTCACAATTTATGCATATGCCCCTGATTTGAATAGTTCTTGTTCCATCAGCTACGTTATCCTATTATCACTCAAGCCTGAGTAATATCATTAACATTGACAGAGGTATTAACCTCCAAATGGGTGACGTTTATACTGAGACTTTGACTATTAACTTAATTAGTCAACTATGTTGTCTTTGAATTCTTTCCCTCTTATTTTAGGGTTGGGTGGGGGTCATGTCTTCATCCAAAGAATTCCTATTCAAATAAAAATGGCCTCATGACAAAAGATTTCAATAGAGAAGGAATCATAGTAACCTTGCAAGATCTTATTGGAAGTTAATAGAATTTTTGGTGGGATCCTTTCTCATGAAATGATGCGAAAAGCAGCAGGTGACCGACCAAAATAGAATTCAGGCAATGACGTTCAGAAAATAAAAGCTATTAAAATGGAAAATCAGTAACCGGTCCATTCGGAGCACCAAATGCAAACTAAATATATACTTTTTTTCTGAGGTGCAAGTAAAAATCTATCATAAGGGGTTTTGCAAAGATTTATACTGTCATTATGATGACTGCTGCATGCGTTGATGAAATGAAAGGATTGACTAAACTGTAGAAGCTTATAGGGCAACTAGTCAAGGAAAAAAAAACTAGATATAATACTTGTAACTAAGTACATCTGTCTTATTGCACATATTCTACTCTTGAACAGTCATCATTTACTATGGAGTGGGGAGTAGATTGATAAAGATGAATGTGTAGATTGAGATAGATTGAATGAGAGAGGGTAGACTAGAGAGCAAGGTAGTCTGTCTACAATCCATTTAAAAATAAATTCATTATTAGTTTTCAATGAATTAAAATCCCTATCATCACTTAGGATTACTACCTATGGTGTGCTGTACTTGCCGAATAAAATCTTTCAGGTGTTCTAATGCTGTTAATGTGTCTAGAATGTCTTTTATGTCCTGATAATAGGGATGACTTTTTATATTTTACTCTTGCCGAACTCTGTAAATGAAATCTCCTGAACTTTAAAAAATGGTTCTCTCAATTGCCGTATTCAGCCTTTATAGTCACGATAACCATGTGCCTCTTCATCCGTTGTGTAGCTATATGGACTGCCACTGATGATTTTGAAATTTAAAAAATATCAAGTCAAATATTATTCCTGCTTTTTAGTAAAAATGTCCTCATATGCATCCTATATATCTAAATGAATAAATGCAAAAATTTTCTCCATTTGTCATATATTAACATCAAAACAAGTTATGCTTATTTAATTAGATTATACGAATTTGTAATACAGTATATATAGTAATCTGCAAAAACAGTTTTAGGCATTCCTAATTTAAATGTTTATTTTTTATTTTTTAATAAATTAATATCTTGTAATATATATATAGTTTGTATTATATTTTCTTATAGATACGCAATAGTATCATTGATTGAAATTGAAAAAAAAAAAAACAAGATAATCGATGATGTATATATGGAATCCAAAAGTGAATCCAGTCAGCATATGTAGTTAGAATAAATACGTAGTTTAAAGGTTGCTAAAGAAATATTTTCAAAATTTTTAAAAACAAAGTTTTAAAAATTGTGGAAGTTATAATTTGATTAATATGTACAAAAGGTCCATTACTTTCCTATATCATTTATATATATATATATATATATATATATATATATATATATATATATATATATATATATGAGAAAATGTATGTTTGTGTGTTTGTATGTCTTGCAAAAACTTTCGATACAGGCCACGGATTTTCGCTAGATAGGTATCATTTTAAAGCTCGAACCTTTGCCCGACAAATATAAAAAAAATTGGCCAAAAACATTAATTCCTTCACCCTAAACTGGGCCCTTTTCTACAAGGAGTGCCGAAAAAAATCGTTCCTTCATTTTCTCTCCTACTACTACGACAATGACGTCATGTTTTACCTAGAAAACATTCACGTTAGTTTAAACCACCTGCAAGTGTTTAAGGTTTAATTTTATCCGTTCTCAATTGTATGTCCAGGCTTTTTTTTCCGCCTTAACCTCAATGCTTCGGGTTCGAGCCTAGCTTCTTGCCTAAACTTTTTTTCCTCTTTTACACCTTTTTTTTTTCCTTTTTTGCTTTGTTTTGGTTTTTCCAATTTTTTTGATCGTGTTTTTTTTTATAATATTAAAACAGGGTCACCCTCTCCTACATACACACCTCCAAACACCTGGGCAACGCCGGGTACCCCTGCTAGTATTCTATATATATATAAAAGTGAAAATGTTTGTATGTGTGTTTGTATGTCTCGCAAAAACTTTCGACATGGGTCACAGATTTTCACGAGATTGGTATCATTTTAAAGTTCGATCCTTCGCCCGACAAATATCGAAAAATTGGCCAAAAACATTAATTCCTTCACCCTAAAATCATTAGTTTTCTGCAGGGAGGGGTCAGCAAAAACTGTCCTCTCATGACAAGTTCGCTTCTACGCATGCGCAAATGACGTCGGAACATGATTTAGTTTAAATCTTAAAAAAAAAACAAAAAATAATTAAATTTCGTCGACATAGTTTTAGCTCAGTTGCTTATCTGAAGGTTTTGGGTTCGAATTGTGGTGGGAGATGTCTTTTTTTTTTCTTTCTATTTTTTAAATTTTGATATTCAAACAGGGTTATTTAAGCCATTTTTCACGTTCTACTTTTTTTTTTTTTTTTCCCCCCAGCTTTTTTAAAGGAGCTTTAACGTTCGTTTTTCTGGGTTTTTGTTTTCCAATTTTTACATTTAACATAGTTCGTTTGCCTTACGTTAGTTTAAAAAATTTTTTTTTTTTTTTTTTTTTTTTTTTTTTTTTTAAGTTTTTACACTTATTTTTATATAAAATATTTAATA
This sequence comes from Euprymna scolopes, assembly GCF_053919585.1. Classification (NCBI taxonomy): domain Eukaryota; kingdom Metazoa; phylum Mollusca; class Cephalopoda; order Sepiida; family Sepiolidae; genus Euprymna; species Euprymna scolopes. The sequence goes on from NC_136516.1 coordinate 34,291,067, forward strand.
TTTAAAAATATTTACTTCGCTTATTCTTATGTTTTGATTACCCTCCTCCCTTGCCCGAATACACACACACCTCGAAACACCCGGGCAACGCCGGGTGCCCCCCACTAGTCTATATATATATAAAAGCGAAAATGTATGTACGTATGTACGCTTTTCCTCGATGTCCACAAAATGCTTCTTTCAGAGAAGCGCTCGCTCGGTTCACAACTTAAAACTTTTTATATCATCTATAAATTGTAATATCTCACACTTAACCACGGAGCTCGCCTGTCTATTTAATTTTATTGACTTTCAAACGTTAATTATTCCACATTTCCCGCATCGGCATGCGTTACATTCGGTTTTCGGTATAAACAAAAAGCGAAACTCGACTCTAATCACAGGCCCAGAGCCAGTGAACGTTTGGTCAATGTCGACTTCGTCATATCAGACGGGGGAGCGGGTTTTTAAAAACAAACCGATTTATTGACCTCATTAAAAACTGTCCCGCACAAAATGCTAACTGCTGAATACCTATCGCCATCACGTCAATCAAAAACGCGCACCTGTTTTTTTGGGGTTTTTTTTTTCACACTTTACTATTTTCCAACTGCGCGTCGTCAAGGTTTTTTTTTTTTCACACTTTACTATTTTCCAACTGCGCGTCGTCAAGGTTTTTTTTTTCACGGGCACCTGTTTTGTTTTTTTTTACACACACCTACAAACACCCGGGCAATGCCGGGTACCCCTCGCTAGTATTATATAAATCTCAAACGTCAGTTTGTGTGGTTGTTTGTATATCTGCTAAAAACTTTCATCAGCTTCATCGGACCGGGTTAAAACCAGTACCATCTGAAAGAGCAATCCCTCGGGCGCATAATATCTGAAAATTAGAAAAAAAGCTTAATTCTGTGGTGGTCAATTGTACTATCTCTCACAAAGGGGGGGGGGTCACTTTTCGCAACACCACTTTTTTGCAACTCCCATACATGTTTGTTTATAGACGTTATTTTTTCAGGATGATGGCGTCATAAGTTGTCGTGGTATAGTCAGCAAAAGTGTTTGCTATTTACCTTTTTCCCTTTTCCTCTTTCACGTTTCAGGTTCGAGCCTGCCTACGCGGCTCTTTTTTTTTTTTTTTTTTTTTTTTGGTCGCATGGGCTCTCGCTATTTTTATTGAAACAAAAGTTTTGATTTATTTTTTTTTGGGTGGGGTGGGTCTAGGTTTCCATCTGCTTTTTCTGTTCTTTTCTGGAGGAGGGTGCTCAATATCCTTAGTGTAGCAGCTCTGTCCAAATCGGATTTCATATCCACCCAGGTAACCGTGCTAATATATATATAATTTCTATAGAAATATATTTTCTTATATCTGTCAATCCTTATTTAAGAAGCTCAATGTAATTACAGAGCAATATAGAGAATAAATGACAAAAAGTTATATTCCAAAATTCGTGATGTTGATCATCTTATAATTTATTCCTTTAATTCAGTTGACTGATACAATTCTTAACAGTATCTGTTTCGTAGCGCAAAATCAATCACTTATATATAAATGACCATATCTGTCTGTGTGGGATGGTCTCTGTTAAACTACTCTCAATCTTTGGTCTACAGACTTAAAACTAGGTAAATGGCTTTACCGATGATAAATTAAAATAATGGTAATTATCAGAGGTATTCTGAGACAAAACTCCCAGACTTGTACACTAATGTTTTGTAAATTTTAAAGAAAATTTGTTCAGCTTTTCGGAATCTATAAAGAACAATCTCACACACAAAGTTGCATTTATATAATTATAGATAGATATAATTTTACTTCCTGGACATTTTATTAAATGAGCCTCTCTTCCTTGGATGTCTCTTCTGGTGGTTGTTAAATTTTTACTTTTTATATATTTTTTAAGATAAACTAATACCTAAGTATATGAAAATAAAATCTGCTAATGTTTCTTGTATGTTTACTTAACCTTTTAATTGTGATTTTAGTAAATCTCTTCGTTTTACTTTCTTTCAATGTGATCTAAATGGTCTGTGATTGTCGTCATTCTTTCTTTGACTGGCTTACCCCCTCTTCCTTCCCAGCCGAACCCTTTTTTTTTTTTTTTTTTTTTTTTTTTTTTTTTTTTTTTTTTTTGAGTGAATGTCATCCCCATGAATGGACTGGCACTTACTATTCATGATTAGGGCTAAAGGGTAAAATTAATATCCGTCTGTTCCCGGATGACAGCTCCTCCTGCCATTAACATAGAGAGGAAGAGTTAGGATACCTGTGATACCTTTACCAGCAGTAATGGACTGGCCAGAGTGTCAGCTTGCCTAATAAAATGCCTTCCTCCCCACCTATTATATAAAGGGTAATTGTCTGTGGATGTGCATTTACTAAAAAAACCCTAGCAAAGTTAGTATATTCTTGATTTGTGTTTGTTAAATGAATCTATCTAATCGGGCTCCTTGGCCGCACCAATGTGACTCTCTCTCCAGATTTGCCTATTTTCCATCAGCTGTCTCAGATCTTTAGGATCACAGTTGGTATCATGTGCAATTTGCTGGATGTACGTGGATCTAGTTCATCCTATGCTCGTGCGCCCGTGCAGTGGAGTTCACAGCAATACATTTCTCACTAGCTCTTGCTTGCTCCTCTAGCAGTGACTAGCAAATTGTAGTCATCGCTCCTTGATAGGAGGTATAGCAGGTAGGTTGCCATAAAGTTGCTGCTTCGTGGGATGATCTTGCCAAGATATATTTAAAACTGTTCATAGCATACGGGTGTGCGTGCTGTCTAGCTCTCTTTCCAATCTTTTGGTGAGTGTCTAGGTTCTTGTAGTATTGTAAACAAGAACACACTCCAATACTGCTCTGAAGAACTGCCTTTTCAGTTTGTCAGTTAGCTTTGAAGTCCATACTGACCGCAGCTTATCCAACAATGCATGGGCTGCATTTGATAAATTGGATGAATACTATTTAAAATTTAGAAAAAAATTTAATCGGTTCATAATTGATACATTATTTCTACAATGTTTAAGAAATAATTTTTTTAAGTTTCCAGTTTGTCAGAATGTTTTTTTTTTTTTCTTAGAGATCGGCGGGAGGTTTTGTCAGAAGGGAGGGGGGGGGGTCAACCATTTTATGTACTAATTTGGTAAGAAAATACCAACTCGTTACTTGAGGCATCTATTATTATAAACGTCTTGTGTGTATGTCCAGCTAGAGAGGAATGGGCTGGGTTGAGGAGAAAGGGGAGAAAGATAGATGGATAGAAAGAGGTAGAGGGATAGAAGTTTTAACAGAAATAGGTTACATTTTTACCTTGGGCAATGCTGGGTATCCATGCTAGTCTAGCATAAATTAATCTTTCAAATCAGACCCAAATGACAATCCATCTGACATATCAGTAACATTCAAACCAGCCTACTTTTCCCCCCCTTACACAATGTTATTGATACAAATATATAAGCTTTTTTAATGAAAATACTGGATTCATTTAAGAAGTTACAGTGGAGACCTTGTCTCTAACTTGATAAAACAGAGTAAAAAGTTACCATGTAGAATTATACATAGTTCTTTCCCTTGAATTATTCAAAAATAAATGTTTATACAGGGTGGTCGCTAGAAAAGCGGGAAATTTGTCAAACAACAATTTATTTTTACAAAGAATAATTTTTACAAAGATTTTCAAAGACAAATGTTATATTATACTCATAGATACTCAAAATGTCTTCCGTGCACTTCACTACACCTGCCTTTGAAAATCCCAAAGCCGTTTCTTGCTGCTCCCGTCCATGATGTGGGTATCAAAATCTAAATCGAAGCAATAAATAAGCAAGATGTAATGAAATCAATATGTAGATTGCACACCCATTCGACAAGGAAAGAACTAATCAAAAAATAGCAATCACTTTTTATTCATGGTCTAAGCTGACCTTCAAATTTCTCGCTTTTCTAGCGACCACCCTATATTATGTGACTTCAAGCATGTCTGTGTATAAGTTTCTTGCCTTCACATTAATTTTTACAAATTACCATTTATTCTTATTAAAAAACAAGACCTGTCTCATGACATTTCCCGGCATAAATATAAAAGAATAATTTAACTTTAAAAACAAATATTAGAGTATTAATTCTGGGGGAAATATATCATTTCACTGTGATTTAAATGATTAAAATAGAATTTAGCCATGTGTTTTATATGAAGATAAAAATAATTGTGAGAAAGGTTTCTCTAAATAAAAAAAAAAAAAAGTTCTTGAAGTGTGGGGGTAGGGGGTAGGCTGTTTTGAATAGTAGCTTTTCTCCCATTTGTCAGCATGTAAATATTGTAATAAGTAGTTATTGGTTTTATTCAAATAAAATAGCACAAATAAACACGTATCAATCCTCCATTTTAAAATCGTGTATGTTCCCATTATTCTACTAATGATAACCACAGCACACACATATACATACATGCACATATGCATACATGCACATATACATACATGCACACATACATACATGCACACGTACATACATGCACACGTACACACATGCAAATATGCACATATGCACACGTGCAAACATGCACACATGTACATGCATACATGCATAATGCACATACACACACACACACACACACACACACACACACACACACAATGTAAATGTGACAAATATTCATGAAGCTTGTAACACCAGGGAAAAAAACTTAAATGAAAAGAAAAATGCATTTAGAAAAAGTTTTAGGATTTTTTATTTATTTATTTTTTTTTTTGTGTGCAGGCATGCAAATGTTAACGATTTGAAAAGAATGAAACTGCTATTCTTGCATTTCATAAAACTGGAGCAGCCATTATTTCGATTGAAATCTATAGTAGATAACCGAAGAAATACTATAGTGACAAGCAGTGTTAATGTTATGTCACGAATAATTAAGACCTGGTATTTCAGAAAGAAAGAAGAGTAGAAACTAAGAAGCAAGTGAAAATGGCAGTAACCTTTTTGGAAGATTTATTTGGGAGAATTGGATGATGCAATGGAAAAGCACACGAGTGCTCCACCTAATTAGCATATGAAGGTTTTGGTTATCAAGCAATAATGTCTAAATGGGGGAAAATCGACTTCACTTGATTGTTTAGCTTGAAGTACTGAAACAAACTATAAAAAATCCATATGTCATAAAATAATGTATGATATTCAAGTAACCTAAATTTCCATTTCTATATGAACACGTGTAGTACTAGTCTGAAGTCATTGGATTCATAAGAATGTATCTTTTGATTTAAAAAAAAAAAAAAAAAAAAAAAATTTTTTTTGTATTTAAGGTTTAATTGACTTTATGAATATTTTTTCTAATTTTATTTCAAACTGATTATTCTATTTTCTTTTCCCAGGTATGGCACAAGGGTTGCTTCAAATGCGAAAACTGTGGAATGACTTTAAATATGAAGAATTACAAAGGATATGATAAAAAGCCTTATTGTGTTGCGTGAGTATTATTACATTGTTACTTTACACTGTTTATTTCCATTTTTTACAAATAATGAATCAAGTATAATTGTTTCTATGCTCAAATCTATTTTAAAATTTTTTTTTTATTTTTGATTTATTTTACATTTTTTTACATTTTTTTTGTACTTTGTATTTTATTTTTTTCTTTAAACATTTTCTCATTTAAAATATTTCCCTTAATATATCCAAAGTAAAAAAAAAAAAACAAAAAAAAAAAACTGGGTGGGTGTCAAATTTTCAATAAATAAATCAAAAAATGAGAAAATGGACTCTGATTTGTATCATTTGTATGTATTTTTGTAAAAAAGAAAAAGTTTGGTTTTTTTTTTTAAATTTATTCTAAGACAAAAATAAGGAAGAAACAAACACAGAAATATCTTTGTTTGCCAGTGTTGATAACTCAGACTTTTAACAGTAGAGATAAACAGTATTATTTTAATCGTACTGAGTGGGTGTTTTTTTTTTTTTTTTCTCTTTCTATCCAAAGTGATATCTATAAAAGATGTAGCAACCATGCAAATCTGACCCATAATAGTAGAGAGGAAGGTTAATAACATTGAAATATAGAGGATGGGCTGCTTAAAAGTAGCCCAGAAAAATGTAGTAGAGAGGAGGAACAGTCTTTTATTGTTGAAATTACCTGTAGCATTGTTTAAATTATCTGTAGTGTTATAAAAGATGCTGGAGGTGCTCCCCATTGACATCTATGCATTTCTAGGCACGTTTAACATTTGCAGATACTGCCTGTAGATCTTCTCTGGTGATTCTCCTGATAACGTTGGTAATGTTCTCCTTTAGTTGGTCTAGATTGTGAGTTTATTTGAATAAACTTTGTGTTTTAAAGTACCCCAAAGATAAAAATCACACGACAAGCCCGGGGAATGTGGTGACAATCCTTTGCTTATTGTTCTCTTCGTAAACATCATGAACTCGTGTCGGTGATCTGTGAGACATGTGGCATGTAGCGCCATCTTGGGGGAATAAGAACTGCATTTTGTCTTGTGGTGTCAGTTGGTTGTTAAGAGAAAGATTAGAGAGATCGGACCACTTTTAAGTGGACCATTCTGTATATCTTCTTTTGCGAAACCAAAATAAATAGTTGCACATTCAAGAAAAATCAGAATTTAATTGTTTGAGATCTTTTTTTTTTTTTTTTTTTTTCCCCTAATTTCCAGTGAAAATTAGTGAATATTTTCTAACTCAAAAATAATATTTTTGATGGGTTTAATCAGTTTGTCAGAATTGATACATTATTTCTATAATGTTTCAGAAAAAAAATTTTTTTAAGTTTCTATTTTGTGAGAAGTTTGGATTTTATGATTTTTTTTTTTTTTTTTTTTTTTTTTTTGAAGGGAAGTATGTTTAGATTATTATTTTAATGTTGGTTATCTTCACAACGTTTTAATCAATGTAACCACACGTGTGCATACACACACACACACCATTGGATGCATCTTTTTCTGAAGTTGGGAATCAATACAGAATTTCAAGCTGAACTCTTTGCCTGGTCATGGCTAACTGAATGGAAACCATCCATTCCCATGGATTAAACGAAGTGTTCAATTTGAAATTCATTACCGGCTTCTAAAATGGAAGAGGACAATTCCCATACTCAGTTTGTTTGTTTTTTTTTTTTGTTTTTTTTTTTAATTTTCTTTCTTTGAAGATTGTAACGCTGGATTTGGGGAAGCCAAACCAGCTGCCAACGTTGCCCTGCTTTTTATTGAAACCAACTGAGAGCTCTTCTTAGCATCCTCGTTGTTCCTTTAAGTGCACTTGTTTGTATCTCTTTTGCACTTGGTTCACCAGGAATATTAGTTAGGTAGGACTTCAGGTTCTTCTCCATAAGCCCTGTAGCATCTATAATGACTGGTATGATTTATATCTAATGGAGTCACGTGAATTATTTTAAAGCATTGCATACACAAAAAGTGCAGTGAAATTATAGGTAGGTTGAGAGATAACCAGTTTGTATGCAAGAAGTGTAAGACAACAGAGACAAATGTGAACTAAAATGTGCAGATAGTGAAGTTAAGGGTTGTTCAGAAATTTTGTTGCTTTGGTGATACTATCGGGGCACAGGGTGGAGCAAGTGCTAGGGTGATATCTAAAATGAGAGTTCTTGGATTAGTAGATGTGGATGGTTAGCTCACAGGGAAGAAAAATATGGGAAATTGTGATAAAAATAGACCTGAAAAAAAGAGTAAGAGGCCTGACCATAGATAGGTTAGCTTGGAAGTTTCTAAATGCTGTCCAACACATGCAAGCATGTAAAACCGACATTAAATTTGATATCTCATATCTATATCTATATATATATATATATATATATATATATGTGAGATAAGTTTTGGGATGATTAATCGGAACTCGAAAAAATCCAAACTTTTGGTGGTATCTGAATCAGAAAAATTTGTGCCTATTTTTCCGATTCTAAAAACGAAAAAAATCTTCCACTGCTGGTAGTAATGATGGAATGAATAATATTTAGTGATTTTAAACGACTACAAATTTATAGATCCCCCCCCCTGCGCACACACACACACACACACACACACACACACACACATGTGCTTTACGTTTAAGGAAATATAGACACATTTAACATGAGATTTTATGGTAACTGGAAAAAAATAACTATAAAGTTAATTGTTTATAGATTTATAAAGAATCTGAATTGGCATCAATAATTGTATCGAAATTTGGAATTTAATACAGAATCAGTAAAATCGTCCTATATATATATATATATATTAATATTTCTATCATATGCATCCATAAATATTTAACACTAATGACTCTTAGTGTATGATTGCCAGGCCTGTTATACGTATCACCTTGTTTTGTCCATTTTAGAAGTTATATTAAAGGAAATGAACCGGAAACGGTTACAAGTAGAAGCTTAAGAGATTTAATTTATGCAGTTTAAATTATGGAAATTACCATTGGAAGTTTAATATATATTTCCCATTTCTTTGTGCTTATTGCTGCTACATGTGCGATTAATGAATACGCAGGAAGTGTATTTACCCTTGGGTATAACGTATGGAGAGAAACATGAAATAAAATATGACTGCTTAAAAGTTCGTGATATAAATGGTTTTGTGGTTGACAAATGTTACTTAGTGGTTACTCAGCCGTAGTATTTATATTTTTGTCATGAGACGTTTAGAGGAGGAAAGTGAAAGTAGTGTAATGATGTTTTAATGGAAATTGTAGAATTGGCAAGCAAGGTTCAAGTCCAGTTAGAACTGTCATGTTCATTTTTCTTGAATTTAATTAATATTCGTTCTTTTCAATATCTGTGCCTATATATTTCTGTGTAACGCTAAGGGAGATAATTTAGTATATATGCAAACGAATTTGAAAATTTTCTATTTGCTTTTACTTTCATGTGCTACAGGTGGTCTGTTTCAATACCTTTATATATAAATAGCTATCCCTTCCTATGTATCACTAAGGGAGGTAATTCAGTAGATCTTCAAGCATCAGCAACAGTTATTGAAAATATTAAGGTGCTTGTCTGTCCCCCTCCCATGAAAAAACAGAAAAATTTTGTATGATGTACGTACCCATGATAGAAAGGAAATACCTTATGCCCAAAATCACGAAAAATTATTATACAAAGGTCACTTTGTATAATAAAATTATCAGCTGACATTATCCATCTTTGCAATTCATGTTTAAACATAACTTTTTGAATGGATATGTTTTATTAAATCACAATTACTGTTAATAGCTATGAAACTATTACATATGTATAGTAAAAAATAGGACAGTAAAATTACAAATAAATAACACCAAATATTTATTAATAGCTGTTTTGGGGTTATTTGTACTACATAAACGGTATTTCAAAATGTCAAGCATTATTTAGTTGAATAAGTAACCAGTTTTTAAGTAATATTGGAGTGATGCATTATTCATTAAGATATATAATCAAATCAGCCGAAAATAGAAGCATAATTTGAGCTACTTATCAGATGTTTGCCAATAGATCTGATCTGAATCTATAATTCAGCATATTAAAATTATGTAGCTTGATATTTTTCTGCTACAGATTTATTGTTTATTAAAGGACTGTTAATGAAAGCCGTTAAAATGTGCTGCGAGTATGACTCCATCATTCTGGCTATGTAATTTATCATGTAAAAATTCAGTGTAATACTTGACTACAGTGGTATAACTAGTCAAAGATTGCTGGATCGAATTGCTCAGCCTGTACATTTCAAGATATGTAATCAGCAGCTAGATAATTTTCATTTTTTTTCTGTTTTAAACATCATTCCATCTCTTAATTCAAATTAAATGATTTGATGCAAATGTGATACTATGCTTCCTCCCCGGGGCTGAGGAGTGTTAGAAAGTGACTCTTATAAAAAAAAAAAAAAAAAAAAAAAAGCAAAGGTTGTTGGAAGTAAATGTCCCAGGACAATAGAGGAAATGATTCACAAAGATACACAAAGGCGTTCAGAAATAGGATGAGTAATCAGCTGGAGAATGGCTGGAGTAATTTCTACTTGCATATTACTGAGATTGACGAGATTTTTAGGATTTCTGATCTTAAATCGAAAAATTTAGGAGTTAGTTCATAGACTATTTCCAGTTTGGGACACTTGACAACATTTTCGTCAGAACTTTAGTCAACTCGAGATGAGCTGACGTCAACTGATCTTGGCCTTGACAGATAACCGAGATGTAGACGTTAGCATTTGCAAGGTCGTTTTTTTCTGTGATAGTATCATACACATAGGCCAGAGTACAATTCATATCTACAAAATGTTGGGTTTATTTTGTTTTTTAAATATTTTTATACATGTAATCCCGTGCTCATACTCTAGGCAATTGCCAATGTGAGACACTATGACCAGAACGAGAAGAGATGAAGAAAACCACATTGGGATTGGTGATTGTGCAAAGGGGATGCACATAATTATCAAAGTTATGAAGACACTAGAAATACACATACACACACAGGAAGTTATCTTCAAATTTTATTAATGTAGAGATGAGGTCTTATTAAAGTCTTAAATATTCTTGCAATAATATCTTGCTTCTCTTTTTAAAACAAATTAAAAAAAAAAAACTGAAGTGGCAATTTCAAAATTCTGTTTATGCAAAAATATTTTTGAATGAGTTGTCGAGCATTTATTCATCTGAAATGAAACTTCATGCTTGTTGCCTGTCGATCGAAGTTTTTTAATAAGATCAAATTTGTGATTGACTAATTATGCTATGCAACGGTCTCATGAATTTTTTAAATTTTATTTTTTAGTATCAAAATTTGAAATCTGTTCATTTTTTTTTTTTTGCTAAACAAAAAGCCGCACAAATGGCAATTTTTTAATGAAGCTATTTCAAAGTTTTTTTTTATTTAAAAAATCTTTGCTAAGAAGAGCATAATTTGAGAAGTCCTAAACCCATTAGAGGATAAGGGCTAATGAGATGGATAGATTGGCAGTTGAATACCGAGAAAATCTCTACATCCCACCCACTCAAAACAATTGGGTACTTGTGTATCTGTTACCATGCCGAAATAATGTTATTTAGAAACCCATTCTTAACATGGGGAGAGGAGGGTGTTTTGTAACTATTCTGTACTTTCACCTAACAATTAATAAAGCAAAAATATTGTAAAAATTTAATTTAACTGGAAAATACTATTTTAAAAAAATAACTGGTGACATAGATGCACCTGCACCAACAATTGACCTAAAAAAAAAAAATTAGCTATTCCCCCCCCCCCTTTGTTGCCCCCTTACTTATGAAGTGTTAGTCCTAAGACAAAATTTGGTGTGGGCGAGAGTTATGAGGATGCTGAAAGTAAACCTGCAGTCCAGTTCCTGTCCTGTCTGTTGGCTTTTCTGGAGTTCATTCACTCTTTGATAGCTCTTGTTTTTAGTATATATTAAGTGCCCACACCCACCTCACCGGACAAGTTAGCGAAAGCTTAATAATGAAATAAGTAATACTAACAGCAGTGTGGTAGTTTTTATTTAAGTATTCCAAGACTTCATGCTAAGTTTTGTGAAAACCTACCAATAGTTTTGGAGCTGAGAAGTCATAAAAATTAGTAGTAGCAGCAGAATGTTAATTATGACCACTTATTAGGCATCCAAAGGCAGTGCTGTACAAGGACAATAAAAAGTCTCTCATAGACAAACAAAAACAAAAAAACAAAAAAAAAAAACATACAAGGTGACTCCTCAATGTCATTCATAGAATCATTAATAATTTTTTTTTTCCCCAATCCAACCATATTTGGTATCAGTTGATGGCTGACTTGTCCATAAAGTTCTGGTTATGAATGTTCAACATTTTTTTTTTACCATTCAGTGACATGCAGGAATCTTTTTGTGATCATCTCCTCAGTATGTGATGTGTTCTTGAATGGGCCTCACACTCGCTGAACTTCTCCCATTGGTTTTTATTCGTGGGATATCTTTTAATGATATTAAAACAATCGCCAGATTCTTCCTGAATTTAAGATTGCCTTTCCAGCCTAAATCAAGGCAGTGCCAAGAGAGGAGTGTTGGTTATTTACGATTTTGCAATAGGTGTGCTTCTGATTGAACGTTGATAAATAAAATAAAGGCTTAACTGGAATGTATTTGTGCAAAATATGGTTGAATTGTCAAAAAGATTCTACAAAATATGGTTCGATTATAGAAAGGAAGGCAAATTTTATTAACAATTCCACGGTTATTTTTTTTATTTTTATTTTTTATTTATTTTTGTTTTTGTGTGTTTCCCCATACTAATCACTAACTTTCTCAGTACACTTTCTCGTTCTGTGAAACGCTTACTGATGACTTCTGCAGAGCTCACCTTTTATAGCCCACAAAGCATACTGGATGCACGTGATCACTGCACATAAATGCCCTAATCTCAGTACGATCTCACTTATCAAACCGATGCCCAGCATGTCAAACAAAGACAAACTGTTTCAGCCTAGAATACTGTACCTCTTGTTCACTCTCTCTGCTGCCAGACTGATTCATTACACTGCAGGAGGCTTTATGCTAAATTTTGTGCTATTCTTTCTACCTAATATATTTGGAGATTTTATGTTTATTATTATTATTATTAGTAGTAGTAATAGTAAGGTTTTGATCCAGTTTTACAAATAGACGATTGGAATCTGGTTCTGTACATCAGTTAGATTTTATTGCAACTTCAACATCTTCCTCGAATGCATTGTGACAAATGCTCTTGAAGGTAATTCTGGTAGTGATCTATAGACTGGCTGCAAGTGTAAAAGAATTCGCCAACCTGGATAGAGAACATCAGCCAAATATGGTATGAAGATCAACACAGAAAGAGCAAAGCTGATGAATGGCCCAGAATAACATTTTTAGCAGATGAGAATAAGACTTGAAAAATATATTTAGGCACTTAATTCCTATTTCAATCACTTGTTGAAAGAACACACACTTATTCCAGATTTTCATTTCTTCATTCATGACTGATATTTGCTCTTCATATTAGCAGCAGTACTTATCTTTTCACCAACAAAGATATTTCATGAGCAATATTTCTGACAAAGAGGGAAGAATTGCTGTTTTCTGGATCAGAATCTATTCTATCTAACATTTATCATTGGCTAGTTTTTTTTTTCCTTTATAGTAATATTTTTTAGCTGTTTACATCAAGTGAGTTGATGCAATTTCCTTAAGACAAAAAAAATAAGCTGCCAGCAGTCTAAAACCCACACAAACGTGTTGTCCCAAACCAAATTTACATAATCACACCTTGTATTCAAATGGTTCTAGGTTTGCGTGCGACTATTTTCTTACAGTGGTCACATGCTAACTCTGACCGTTTATTCTTGTTACTGCACTGTTACCACAAGACTTAAGTTTCGAATATCTGGAAAGGGGGGATAATCATTGAAGAGGATCGTAAAATCAAAATCTTAGCAAAAGCAATGTCAACAGCATTGACGAAGCTAAAGGCAATTTGGAGAGATAAAAAATTAGTTCCAAATTAAAACCAAAACTACTTGTTGCATTAGTAATTTCTAGCTTTTTTTATGCATGTGATTCATGGATTCTGATAGCTGAGCTATGGAAGAATACGGGCAACAGTGGAAATGAGATGTGTCAAGAGAATCCTTGGTATTTCCTCCAGAAAACGTGCTATCAATGAAGATGCTTGTGTCGCCACCGAACATGTGAGTCACTATGAACATCTGCTGACCACAGTAAAGAGGAAACTGGGATGGTACAGGCACATAACAAGATCAGATATTTCAAAATCATTCTCCAAGGAAATGTGTGGAGGAGAAAAAGATGAGCCAAAGAAAAGGTGGGCTGATGACATCAAATGAACGGAATAATTTTTGTGGCAGTAACTCCTCCAAAAAAATGCTAATCTATATATCTATAAAAGTAAGAATGTTTGTGTGTGTGTGTGAGAGAGAGAGGATACTTCTCAACCTATACACTCAATGAATTTTTGATCTACAGACTTGAAATTTGGTATATAGGTATTGACATGTGGAAAACTTTTTAATCAGTTTTGATCGAGAGAAAAAAAAAAAAAGCTGATATGGGGTAAAAATTGGTATGCGTGAATTGTTCACATTAGATTCCTTATGTAAAAATAAGTAGGTTTGAAAACACGTTTTAAAGATTGTGTCAAGCTGACCTAATGGTTTTCGTACTTTAGGTTTTGGTTTCGATTTCAACTAATTCTCTCCCCCCCCCCCTCCTTACAAAAAGTGAACTGTTTAGAAAAAGCATAATACTCACATGCACATATCTCGGTTTCTGTATGAATAAAAGTATATTTATGCATATTTTACGATTAGGCAATGCTGGGCAGCCTGCTAGTTAATAAAAACAATTCACAATCTTGACACTGACTAGATGAGGGGTAGTTATCACGAAAGGTAATGAGTAATTCATTTAATGAATCCCAGGCAACAGCAACCCTAACCAGATAACTGTTGATAAAATTCACAATCCTTTTTGCAATTCAATATTTTGTTTAAATAACTTTAGCTTATGCCTGTCTTGTTCACCAAGTTTCACTCATGAACGTCCAACAGTCTTTGTTTTATCGTTGTTCAATAATATGCTTCAAATGTGTACCTTTGTGATTATCAATGCTAAGTGCTACCCAATGGCTATTCAGTTTTTGGCAAATTAACAAATATTGTGAAAGAGGAATAGTAATTTCAACAGGTGGAATCGCTGTGGAGATACTTTGTTGATTGTCTCATCGCTAGTAACAGCCTCCCCAGATATTTATTCCGAATGTCTATCAAAACAATCTCCAGACTATTTCTGAACTACAGAGCCATTACTGCCAAAATCGAGGAAGCATGAAGCCCTGAGCTTGTCAGGTGGTATTTTTGAGAGGTCATCCTGTACAATTTTGACAATCGTCCACAAATGGCAGAGATGGTAACAGCTGGTGCTATATTCCTCAATGCAGCAACCCTTATGACACTGGTAAGTTTTGGGACTAGTATTAGTAGTCATAGTAGTTATCAAAACTATTAGAAATTTTGGTAGCTGTATCAAAGCATCTCTCTAGAGACTCTTATGGAAGGTAGAATTTGTTCAGATTATCAATGATTATTTCTTCCTCAATGTTTCATGGGTGCCTCATACCTATCTACCAGGAATCATAATTCTAGTACATCACTACCATTTTCATACCCCAACCAATGCAGTTTTTGTGATTTTAAACACCCACATGCTAGTATCTTTCATTTTTGGTAAAGAGATTCTATAGGGATTGTTGTAATATTTTTGGCATAATCGGGGTGTAATTATTTACTTGCTTCCTACCATAGCAAGATGCAACACAAGGTTGGAATGTGGAGAGTCAGGTCAGTACCCCTAAAGAGGAAACACTTACCTAGCAAAAATTGCCTGGGCAGCCCCGTCTGGTAGTAAGCAATGAATTTATTCCAGATGAGTGGCAAGACCTGAAAAGTTGGACCTCCTAGGTACTACTCAGGTAGTATATTTCAGTTCAACATGTAAATGGCTATCACCTGTTTGACATGACATTCTGCTGATTCTGACTATTCTTTACATGGAATAAGCTTCTTTGATTGGATTTATTCCATCAATTTATTTTTTTATTTTGCTTGGAACAACAAACATTTTCCTATTATGAGAATGGCTTTACACTCGAGAAACCAAACTAACCAATGTCCATGTGTTTATCTAACCCTCTTTCTCTTAACTCCATTTTTATCATTCCCTTCCATGTTATCTAAACCCATTGCTTTAACTGTAAGGCTACGATTCGGATATAAAGCATTGCCCTGGTGAATATGTCTTGTTGGATGGAGGGATTGGAGATTCTAGTGATAAGAAAGAACCAATCAGATGCCAGAATCACTTCATTAAAATATACTGAATCTCTTTGAATTCTTCAGTGATAACTTTGTTTCAACGCACAAAGACTGTTGTGATAACTCTTGGGTGTGCCCCAGTTGCTCTTTTAGGGCTAACCAAAACACTTCATTTTTGGGACTATTTTGCCATAATTTGTCCAAAATTTTCCGGATGTCTATTTAGCAGTTTTGCATGGTGCTGAACTCAAATTTAAATATGTTAAGGCCTTAGGGACTTTTGGGGCTAAATGAGGGGAGGGGGGGGCAAATGGGGGATTTAGTAATTCCTTTATTTTTTTTTTGCATGGTGCAGAACTCAAATTTACATATGTTAAGGTCTAAAACTGCACGGTTTGTCCATTTTCACCAGGATTTGACGTCCTCTGAAGACTTTTGGGGCTAAATGAGGGAATGGGCAAATGATGGACTTAATCATTTCTTTTTTTTTTTTTTTTATTTCTTTTTTTTTTTTTTTTGCATGATGCAGAAACACTGATTGAACACTGACATTAAACACCCTGACCCTTGTTTTGAAAATTTTCGTTCAACAGAATGTAGAATAATTTTGTCAAACATATGAAGGGTGTTCTAAAAATACTGCCTCTTATTTTTATTTCATCCAAATGGATCAGAGATGATTGCAAATTGCATTGTTATGATGACTGAACTCGTGCATTAATAACCTGAAAGTTTCGTCTCTGTCGGTTGCAGATATTGGCAGTGTGAGACTCTAAGAAACCAACCCCCTTTTAAGAACGTGTGTCAGAAGCAGAAATGCATCATTGAATTCCTGGCAAAAGTGCATTGAGAATTATGGTGACTATGTAGCAAAAATCTTTTTGGAGCACAAAAGATCACTCATTTTTATTATATCACTCTCGTCTTGGCTCTTAAACGTTTTGAGTTTAAAAAAAATAGGAGGCTTTACTTTTGGAACAGCTTTTGTATATTGGCATACTTGTTGAATGTAGATGATGGTATTTGAATGAACCAATGACTTGTAATAGCGATTTAGTCAGAAGTGTTGTGAGTCTCTCTCTCTCTCTCTCTCTCTCTCTCTCTCTCTCTCTCTCTCTCTCTCTCTCTCTCTCTCTTCAATAAGTTATGCTGACATTTTATGAAGACTTTGGCATTTAAAGTTTGCTGAGAAAAGGGGTAAATAATTAATTACTTTGATATCTCCTTGGGATATCTGTTACAATAATCAAATAAACGACCACAACTTTTTTTTTTTTTTTTTTATAGAGGAAAATAAAACCAATACAGATTCAATCTGGAAATGTATCCTTTCAATTTGAGATTTTAATGATAAAAATGAGACATAGCTGAAAGCCATTCGATAACGATTAATGAAATGAAGAATACTATGAGAGACTTGAAAATGATGAATGAAATTGACAAAATTTGGAGACTTATATAGTTTATGAAAGGTATTGATATTGGGTTTAAAGATGACCATGTTGTAGCATGCAGAGAAGTTGTCCCATGGTAATGCAGGTTAACTTCTTATAAAGAAACTGTTTGTGACAATTCCGTTTGATGCTGGGCACATTAAGGAGGAAAGAAAAAGTTCTTTGCAGTTGTGATGAGTTCTTAATGTGGATGTCTTACAAGGAAGAACTTGAGATTGGAGCTCAGTAGAGCACCTTCCATGGAAGTATCTTGACAGACAGAGCCTCTTTAAGAGATGCTTGGACACACAAACAATTTTGACATCGCAGTTTAAACGAGCAAAGCATTTGAAAGAAAAACTTTTTTTTAAATGAATGACCTATTTTCACAAAGACGAGCACACTTTATCTTTCATGGTAATTCCCGTTTGCAACCAATTTTTGCATTCCTGCCCAGATAAGTAACAACCATTGCCTGTGTTTTTGATTAGAGATTTATTAAGACAAATGAGAATGGATCCATTCATAAAATGTACGTTAAATTTGTATTTAGCGACAGAAATTCTATATGAAACCTGAGCTGACGGATTGATGAAAAAATGTGCAATTTGAACGTGAGCACGATGCATCAACTAATAGAAATGTAACAGAGCGCAGATTTGTATATGGCAGCTGTATGTAAATGCCGAGTCATGTGCAAAGTAACATCACAGTAAGGAAAAAGAAAACGATTATAAAAAGTGTGTGCACAGGCCGACGATGTTAGAAGGGTCAAAGAGAAGGAGCATGATCACGTTTTATTCGGGAAAGTACCCAGAAATAAATGTTGTTGTTCCACAGGAAAATATGAGTTATTACTTGTCTTCTGTTCCTTGCGACATACTCTGCTACGACAGGTTGGGTCCCGGGCGTCTACGTGTTAACGTGTATGTAAACGTGTGTAACATTACAGAAAATTGTTAATCTTTGTTTTTTCTTTGTTATTGATAGGTTCGTGTGAAAGGTTGATCAATGTTATCTACTCCTGATGATCTGCCAGTCTACCTTTGTGAATAAATTTGATGCCAATAAAATAGGCAATAGTCTCTTAGAATGCTGGCAATTTCATAGACACAGAAAGAGGAAGTTTTTAAGCTTGTCAGTTGCCAATTTGCTCGTATAATAGATACTTTTAAAATGTATCTTCACTAGCTTTTGTAAATATTGCATCAAACGAACTCTGAAAAAATCGCTAATTTCTCTCAAAATGATACCCAGATTGAGGCTCGGTCTATAAAGAATAAAACTCTCTAAAGAAATAGGTGGATGCATCTATTCAATCTGTTGATTTGAGTGATGAAAATGCTATTTCAAACTTTGGTTATCTTTACAATTACTGTTTCCACATACTTCCGGTTGCTCCTTCATATTTGTTTTTTTATGGTATCTTTGTAAAATTGTTAGGTGAAAGTACTGAAGGTAAAGGAAACACTCCTACATGCTAAGTTAAAGACTTTTTATATAATAGCTAGCCTGGGTGCCCGGCGTTGCCCAGGTTTTTAGAGGTGTATTGAGCACAAAAAAGTGGTAGTAGGCAGGCTCAAACCCGTACCATGGAGGAAAAGAATGTGAAAATAAAGTGACGTCTTTGCCGTTGCATTCATCACCAAACCGGAAGTAGTGAAGGTTTAAATTAAGGCTAGTCAATCAGAAAAGAGGGGATGACTTTTGAAAATATCAGCAAAAAAAAAAAAAAACTAACCCCCCCCCATCCGTAGAAAAGTGCCCAGTTGAGGGTGAAGGAATTAATGTTTTTAGCAAATTTTTCGATATTTGTCATCCAAAGGGCTGAGCTTCAAAATGATACCGATCTCGTGAAAATCCACCGCCTTTGTCGAAAGTTTTAGGCAGGCATACATGAATACATTTAAACAGAAAGTTGAGATTTATATTATAGACTAGCTGGGGGTACCCGGCATTGCCCGGGTGTTTGGAAGTGTGTGTGTTAAAAAAAATAAAAAACGTTGGTTGGGTGTTTGGAGGTGTAAAAGAAAAAAAAAGTTTTAGTAGGAAGGTAGGATTGAACCCCGAAATCTTGATGTGAAGGTGGAAACGAAAGGGAAAAAGCCAGCCACCTAACCATCTCGGCCATGAGGGGAGAGGAACTGATAAGCGTGTTCAGTTAAGGATTATGAAGTGAAATATACATGTGCGAGGAAGTGGTGTGATGTTTGACCTAGTTTTGCGCTGCAAGCCAGTTACTGTTTCCCTCGCTTTTTGAAGACGCGGCGAACTGGTAAAAGTTGCGCAAATTAAATAGACAGGCTACCCCCGTTAAGTTGTAGATATTATCATTTAGACATGATATAAAAAGTTTTAAGGAGCGAGCCGACCGAGCAGGCCTTGAAAAAAAGCCTTTTGCAGACCTACACAAAAAGCGAACATACATATGCACACACATTTTGCCTTTTATCTATATATATATATTATTTAGAAAAATATTCTTAACATAAGGAGACAACAGGAAGTGAAGTGGAAAATGGTAATCGTAAAGATAACCCAAACTTCAGTATTATTCATAATTTATGGTTTGATTTGACCAATAAAGCCTCTTTATAAAGATCCATGGACACATAAAAAAACAAATCTATTTTAAAAGAAATGATAAAAAAATGATCTGACTAGAGATTGAAACTGATATCTAGAAATGGGATCTTATTTTGAAGAATAGACGCACTAATATATAAACACTTGTTAACATTGGGAAAATCATTAAAAAATTTATTAATATCCAAAATGAGTTTTACATTATTTATAAATGTTAAAGTTGACAGCAACTTGGTCAGCAATAATGGTTTTGTATTTCTTGGCTCAGATCCAGAATCAAACGATGGTAGTAATATTTATGCTAAGAAAACTACATACATTGTTAAAATTTTTTTTTTTTTTTTTTTTTTTTTTTTAAGAATTTTCATAACTAAACATAATTGATTTAATTTCCATTTTACATGCTGGCATGTGTTGGACGGTTTGTAAGAATCGACTTTCAAACTAACCTACTTCTGGCCAGATCTTAATTTATTCTTTTCAAGTCCATCCTTATCACTTCCTTCCATGCCTTCCTTGATCAGGGCTCTACATTGCGAGTGAAACGGTCAGATTTGCGAGTGATTTTTCAAAGTGGCGACTAGAAATAATGAAACGCTTATCTTTTGGCGATTGCATTTCTTTCACTGACAATCTCCCAAAGCTCGCTACTGAGTGAAAAATATCTTTTCAATTTTTTTTTTTTTTTTTTAATAAAATGAACAAAGTTAAATTATTTTAAAAAAAAAGTTTAATAGAACAATATACTATTGTTTTTAACGAAGAGTGTTTAAAAAAACGCCTGAAGAAATTAGAATGTTTACACCTTCAAGTATCAAGATAAAATTTGTTATATATTTAGAATTACATACTTATTAAAAAAATACAGAAAAATGTTTATGATGTACATACTTGTCACAGAACAAAGATGTCATATTCTAAAAATCATGTGGGTTTGGCTAGTAACTTTTCTATTTGACTAGTAAACGAAAATATTTAGTTATGAAAGGTCAACTAAAGATAAATTTGTCCATAGAGCCCTGTTGGTCTTTCCATGTGAACTAGACCTGCTATCTCAACTGTTCTACATTTACTAAACCAAGAACTCCCATCCATTCTTTCAGCATGACCTTACCACCAAAGTCTCCTGCTCTGCACACATCTCTCCATATACTTTAGATTTAATCTTACTCTAAGGTCAACAGATATAAGCTTGTTTTCAAGACTTGTATTACACATCTTTTGTATACTTCTCATATAAGTTATCTTTGTGCAACATGCCTCAACCCTTATTGGCTAGTTTTCGCTTTTCTATATCACACTATACACCTGTCTGATTGACTCTTCCCTTTGCCAGCAGTGGTAACTCTCTGCCGGTTAGTAATGGCAGAAGTTCCCTGAACTTTATTCACCCTAAACTCTTGCAATCATATTTATACCAACTCCACCCTGTGTTCAAATGGTATCACCCACTTAATAAAACTTGTAAACTACCTCAAGGATTTCGTCATCCAGCTTTTCTATATTTTATTTATATTTTGTTACGTCAAATTTTCTTGACTCCTAAAGCAATTTTAGTAGCAATTTGTTAAATTTAAGATTCTTAAAATGATTTACTGGCTCTGGTTCCAAGACACCAAACCCACAACACTGTTCATGTTGAGAGTAGACAAAAAAAGAAAAAATCTGATCAGACTTTGAAATGTGTTTAAAATAAATAAATACAAATCAACTTCAGACAATCACCTGTGAATTAAAAAAAAAACAAAAAGAAAACAAACTAATCTCATTAGAGAATGAATCAACTCCTAGAATTACAATTGTTAACTTTTTGATTTTGCATTGGGAATAATTTCAGAGACGTTCGTTTTAAATGCTGATCAAAGTGAACAATGAAAGCAGTTTTAAACCGAAACAAACAATTTTGTCCAATTGTACTGAAATCCACTGCATTTAAATCTGTCTGGAATGACAGTACTAAAATGAAGAAAAAAAAATGGTCAACCAATAATTAGTGGTGCAACCATTGGTTGGTGCCAAGGTCACTCAGTTTTTTTTAGCTAATTTTCAACTCTTAAAGTTAAATGTTTTTATTGTTTTTTTTTCTTTCACTTCATCAAAACCAAGTGAATCAGAAATTAACCTTTTCTTTTATGGCATCAGACTTTATTTAATCAAAATATCTAGTTTCTCTTTTTGCCATCTTAATCCAACCTAGACAATAATTACCCAATTTTAATGCAATTAACTTTATTTTAAATTCACCTTCTTTTGTTTTTTTGTTTTTTTAAGTAGTTTGATTAAATTATACTTAATGAAATGATCCTTTATATATTCATACCTTCTCGAAATACAACTGCATGTAACTACGTGCTCCCTCTCACTCAATAACAATTTCAAGCAGTGGCTCAAAAAAAAAAAAGACAACTCAAAACACAAATTCTGGCATATTCCGTAGTTATCAGTTAAACTCTGGGTGCGTGTGTGACACCATTGTGGGATATGATCCTCTAAGCACTAATGTCCACATCGTAGTCTGTTCGAACCTCTTTGTTATCTGTTAACATCAGCTCATCTTGGCCTCCTGAAGTTTACTGATCTGGTCCAAGCCACAACCTGTCTCAAACTGACAACTCTTCTCAACTGTTGCAAATTCAAGACTGTCTGTAAACTGTCGCTAACTGTCATAAACTGTTGTAAAATTTGCTGCCAGTGCTAAAACT
Source organism: Euprymna scolopes (assembly GCF_053919585.1). Classification (NCBI taxonomy): domain Eukaryota; kingdom Metazoa; phylum Mollusca; class Cephalopoda; order Sepiida; family Sepiolidae; genus Euprymna; species Euprymna scolopes. The sequence goes on from NC_136516.1 coordinate 34,313,566, forward strand.
GACTGTAAATATATTGACTTCTGATTTTTTGTCTCGGTTACTGCCACACCTTAATTAACAATCCTATTTCAACTGCCTTTGTGTGTCTTGTTGAACAACTATCTCCACATTGTCTTTCTACTAACCCCATTTCTTATACCTATCTTCTGATTTTTTTGGGGGGGTGGGTGGGCGTTGGTAGTATAACAGCTGTTGAATTTTTCAATGTTGTGTCGATAAACTTTAAAACTTCTCAGGGTTAAGTAGAATCCACCAATTGCTGCCTACAAAAATATACAAAATGAAATCTATTAAATTTTCATTGATCTTCTGGATTATATTCTACAATCATTCTTGACATTTATGGCAACACTTCAAAGGCCGACAAAGATCAGGATTTTTCTGATTCTCTCTCTCTTCCGACCTGGAGTGTGCGGTAAACTGAGATAAAAGAAATCGCTAGTTACTTTTAATTCAAAACCAACTTCTATCTTTTCACCGCCAACGCTCATATTCCCACGATTCCAGTTAAAATGAATGCCTTGTCTTGAGGAAGCACCCTGCTTCCACAAACTTCTGGGACTGACCTTCACCCCTAACCTGGAATGGAATACCTACATCAGATCCATTGTCAAAATTACTGGAAAAATGATGGGATTGTTGTATCCCTCCAGAAAAAAAATCTTGCTCCCGAAGCAATTATCTACTTGTACACAAGTCAAATGCATTCTAAGATGGAATATTCTTGCCACATCTGGGCTGATTCTTCTCAGATCCTTTCCTGCCTTGGCAGGATACAAAATCCTCTTAGAAATCTAGTGGGCAAGGATTTTTTTCCTCCCTACTTCCTCTTTCTCACAGAAGAGACATTGCATGTCTATCTTTGCTCTATCATTACTTTTATGGTAGGTGCTCGACTGAGCTCTAATCTATGGTCCCTCTCTGTAAAACATTCACAGCAAATACTCGTCCAGCTTCAACAACCATCTACTTCCTTACTTCCTCATCCTCTATCTGTGCCTAAAACTAAACTAAAATTCTGTAAGCAATTTTTCCTAGAACTGTCCATTTGAGGAAAACAATACTGCGTGACTGCTTCCCGGCTAACTAAAATATTCATCTTCAAATCTAACATGAATTAGTTCCTGTTGAGCTGTCCTTTTAAATCTATCCCTACTCAAGTTCCACCATAACTGATCATGTTGTCTCACCATCTATCTAACACTTAACCCTTATTCTAGAGTGCCTCTCCAGTTATTTTTTTTTAAATATTAAGAAGTTTAAATATAAAAAAAACTTTTCTCAAAACAATTGGATTTGACATTAAAGATTCCAAAAAGCTTGGTATGTCGTAAAACCAAACAACCAAACCTTTGATTGAATAATCATCCAATTTTGTCAAAACTTTTGAAATGGCTTTTTGAGTTTCAGTTCTTAATTACTGGTGCATTGTTAGCTATTATTAGTGTACAATGCTTCCAAGGTTGTATCGCTAAGATCTGACTCAGCTTAAATGTTTAAAACAATGAAAACCTGAAATATTGGCCAACAAAGAATTGCTGCATTGCTTGTTTTTAATTTTTGAAAACTTCCACATCGCACTGTGTAACAGAAGATTCTCTAGTTTTCCATGAGAATAGAAAAGCAATTTTTATATTCAGTCTTATATATATTGTAAATTAATATGCTTGGTACTACCAGATCAGGCTATCTGAAGATACTGGTTTCTTGACCTAAAATGTACCAAACATTTATGTTTTTGTTTGTTTTTTGTTTTTTTTTTGCCTTCCCCTTTTCAAAACTCAATCGTTTTATGCAAAGTCAAAAATAAAACTAATTTTCCTCTGCAAAATAAACAAAGTAAACATCAGGAATATATATTTGAATAAATAAGGAACTTGAAGCATAAAACTTTTTCCCAAATTACTGGATTCGGCATTAAATAACCTGAAAAGAGTTTGTGCTTTAAAAAAAAAAGATTAATCAATCGATCACAAGCTGTTATTATCCTAATTTCTAAAAATCCCAGAATTTTATGAAGCATTAGCAGTGTGCCCATCGTTGCCTGGTTGTAAAATATGCTTAGATATGATTTTATTTATGCAGATTTCATATTATAGAGCCAATATATATTGATTTCAAAAGTAAAAAAAAACAAAAAAACTTCAGTGCCATCATCTAGGATCAAAACCCTTAACATTTAGTGCTCCGATTTGAGCTATTATCAAACAGATAAGAAATAGTTAAAAATGAACCGACTTTAACATATAAACATATTTACATATGCATACAAGAACACTTTAAGTCGACCTTAGGAGCTATTTATACCAACTAAAAACCATCAAAGAATGGGTCACAAAAAATGCAATCATTCAACGCATACCACTCGATGACCTTGCATACATATTTTATATTTCCATGTGAAAGATGATTTACAAAAAAAAAAAAATGTCAGAACCTGAGGAACACTTTTTTTTTTTACAAGTTAAAAGCTTTTTTATTCTTCAAGATAAAAAGATAATTTATTTTTTGGTTAAAACGCACACATCGTTATTTGGTTTTCTAATTTCTATAATATAATTAAAATAAGTGAAACAGATAATGTAATTATTACTGGTAAATATAACAGTAATTTATGATAACAAACATTAATGTCAAGCCACATGATTTAAGAGCCTCTGCGAATCCACATTATTGCTTTTGGCTTTCTGCATAAACGCACCTCCACCAAGTAGTTGTACATATTTCTATTATAAAGTATTTATTTACTAAGCGATTGTATATATATTTTTTTCTTTCTGTGGATAAGATATATCTAAAAAAAATTACCAGAACATACCATTCTGGTTAGACACATTATGTTGGTAAATAATTTATAATTGAAAACTAGACTACCCGTGACCCGTTGGGTCAGTATGTTATATTAGCTATGGAATTCATGTATGAGTGTAACACTTGTGACGTAAAGAAAATAGTTTTTTGTGACATAACAGAAACATTTCTATGAAAGTATATTAAAATTAAAAAAGAATATAGATAGATTTCTATGAGTCATTCGGTTTAGAGTAGTAGTAGGGAAAATACATGTCAACCAGTAGTAGTAATAGTAGGATAAGGAAGAGGTCTAGTAAGAGGAGGAAGAGGCATAGTAGTTGTAAAGAGAAGTAATAGTAGTAGCAAGAAGAGGAGGCATAGTAGTAGGAGGAGGATATTGCGCAAGCAAACAAACAACGACAGAGTTTTAGTATTATATAGATTATTGAAATCTTTCAATATTTTCATTATTTTTACCTTCTCTCTTACCTAATCTTTTTCTATAAGACTGCATTGTCATAGCCTTCAAATTGCACTGTAGATTCCTTGACCAATGGTGCAATGACTTGATATATTAGATGCCGAAATAGTTCCCTTATTTAGGCATGATTCAGCTTTCAACTTGATAACTGTTGATATATCTTTTAGTTGTTTGTTTGGACACGGTTATCTTCTTTCAGCAGACATCTTAGAAATTCCATAACAATGGCTTCTCTTCTTTGCCCAAAACTAAATAACACTAATCTTTTTGAACTATGAACTAGATATCGCTTGATTGAGCTTTTCTTTCTATTCAGGATTGATTGCATTTTTCTCATCCTCTTTCAGTGTGGGAGATAACTTTGCTGGCCTTTGGAAAGAAGTGTATAAAATATTAAATCTCCAAAATGACTGCTTTTGTCTACTACAATAAGCATAAATGAATAAATTTATATTGAAGTGGTTTTTGCATTTTTGTGTTTTGTAACAATTACCTGTTGTAAAATGAAAAAGAAAATGCCTTATAATATGTGTATAATAAATTAAATAAATAATTACATCTAAGTGAAATACATAATATAATTATTGCTAGTAAAATATAAAAATCATTTAATAACAAATATAAATTCTGACTTGCATTTCACAATTTTAGAGTCTCTGTGAGCCTATGATATTGCCGTCATACTTTTGGCTCTGGGCATAAAAGCATCACCATCGAGTGATTGTACATATTTCAAAAAAAAATTTTCCCCAAAGATGAGGTATACTTTCACAATTTAAGGAACATAATATACGTTGTTAGTAAATCAATACTTTATAATTGAAAACTAGCAGCGAGACCCGATGTTGTCTGGGGTTGAATGAGGATAAACAAATGTTTCACTCTCCCATACTTTTCTTGTCATTAAAATCTGTGAAATTGCACATTTTTCTATCAGTTAATTACCTGCTATAGTTGGGAACCCATCACAGTTTACCGGAAGAAAGCTTCACATGTCTTTCTGCACTGAATAAATTCACAATACATTGTAATCTACATTGCACTGTAGAAAACATACTATTTGCTTTTATGAAACTCTTTTTATATAATAGCTTGAATTAGTTTAAAATGCAAAAGTCAAGTATCATGCTTCCATTGTGCTCTAAATAAACATTTATTTCGAACACACCTGTTTTAAAAGAACCTATTGTTCATTTTATATGCTGGGCCTTTCTGCTTGTGTTGTGAAAACTTCTAAAATGTAATTGGGATGTTAGGCGATAACTTTGGTCAAAATCAAACTTCTTTCATCATAATTTTTTGCTGATCGATTTTTAATACTTATTGGAGGCATTCCAATAATAAAAAAAAAGCATCCAAGAACACTGATAAATAAAGTACATTTGTGTGAAATTAAAAAAAACAAAAAAAAAAAAAAAAAACAGCCCAGCTGTTTTGGAATTCATAGGAAACGAACACACACAAAGTAAAGATTATTCAAATCGTTCAATATTATTCTTTTTACTTTGTCTTGTATCCAACAGTGCCTTTCTACAAGACTGCATTATCATAGCCTTTAAACACAACTCATAAGTTTTCAAGTTTTTGTTTTTTACAAATTTTATTCAATTGCTAACGAATACCATTCAATTGAACTTCACAAAAATTTGATGTAAAAAAAAAAAAGGACCAGCATGCAACAGCTGTTCATAATATTCAATTCAATGTTTACTTTCATACTCATATGCGTTAGACGTTTAAAAAAAAAAAATGACTTTTAAACTAATCTATCTCTGGCCAATCCTTTATTTATCCATCCCTCTTTCTCCTAAGTTCATTTTTATCATTTTCTTCGTTTTTCTTGACTTTCTCCTGTGAACTTGGTTTGCTAGTTTAACTGTTCTACATCTAACCCCAAGAAATCTCACCCATTCTTTTAATGTAATCATACCATCAAAGTTTCCTGTTCTGCATACATCTCCCTATGCCATTCAGATTTTATCTTCCGATAAGGATATATGGTCTTCAAGACTCACATTACAAATCCATAATGTCCTTCATGCAGTGGATGTATTCCACTTGCTGGTCAGGTTTCACGTCACATTGTGTATACATGTCTGATAGACTCTTCCTTTGGTCGACAATTGTAACACTTGGTCATAAAAAAAGATATATATATATATATATATATATATATATATTATTGTATGTATCTACATAAAATTTTATGTAAATATTTTCAGTATTTACTTAACAGTGCTTGATAAGCAAGTAGAGCTAGGAAGTAAGTTTTGAAAATATATATGGCAATCAAGCTACACAGAATTTACCATAAAAACGATAATTGTAATAATGATTAATAAATAAATAAAATTACTTTAATAAAAAAAAAAACACATCCAAATTAAAACTAGGTCATTTTTGACCACAAAGAAAAGAGGAAATCCTCGCCAAAAAAACAAAAAACAAAAACAAACAAGCAGGTGTGTGTGTGTGCGCTCATTGGCTACAATAAATAAATGGCCGTGTGAATAAATAAGAATCTGATTGACTGACTAGTAAACTCGGTACTTCAGGGATATATAAAAACATGAAGCAACATGAATTTCATGCAATAGCCTGAATAGTCCTCATGAGAATGAAATGCAGAACTGTGAACTTAATAACCATGTATTTTTTCAAAACATACTCTTGAGGACAAGGATTAATGGTTTGTCTCTGGTGAATGAGGAGCCTGAACTCTTGGAAAATTGCAAACGATTATTGGATCTGGGCATAAATTGTTACTTACACATAACGGGTAGGAATCGATTCGATAATGACTTTCTTCCTGTCAGATAGAGGTCTGGTTTTGTTTCATCCTAGGAAATCTACCTTTCCAGACTTTGCTTTCTCTCTTAAAATGGGGTTAATTGCCTGTATCATCCCTTTACCAGGGAATGGTGACAGTTGTTCAGGATTTTTTTTTTTAAAGACCAAAGTGAACTTGTCCTCACGATCTGGCTTTTTAAAAGTACACTTGACCTTGTATCTAACCATCTGGAGAAGAGTTAAATAAAATGCATTGTTAAAGAGTGAGATAGCCGTGTTGATTTATGTCAAAGCTCTCAACTAGCATAAGTCAATAATGGGTTGACGGGTACGATTTGTAAAAATGTTATAAACACATATTTTTAGATGTGTCCAAGCATTTTTGTATGAGCTCCATCCATCCGTCCAAAACAATATTCACATCATAAAACACTCGTATTGAATATGGTTTTATTGTTCTTACGGTTAATGATTTTTGTATCTTGCATTTCAGCAGGGCAGGCATGGTGGATTGACAAGTGGTTGATAGACTGCTCTAAATATGAACAAGCTAGTTATTCATACCTATTTGTAGGTTATAACCCCACACCCATCCACCCCTTGCTACACCATATGTTGTATGTTTGTGTATTCAATTCTGTGTACTTTATATATATAAAAAAAAAAAAAAAGAAATATATTTGATTTTTCTCCAATCCCATATTTTTTTTTTTTTTTAACGTGTCCTCACATTTTTGAAATATTTTATTTTTGTTGATCAGTTATTCAATTATACTTATTCTTTTTTAAATAAATAATTGGTGTATTGGTTCTGGGGTAAGTCTAAATGTGCATCTATGTGCGTTCACTGCGCAGACCATGATCGTCCACTTCTTGATCGCAGTGTCAATCGTTAGGTCTCAGTGCTGCAACAGAAGGAATTCCCCTAAAAAAAGGCACAATTCCAGTTTTAAATAAGTTTTATTTTTCGAGGTTTCACAATGACGTTTCTGCACTGAATGGCAGATTTTCAAATGGAACTCAGTCGAATCAAAACAGAAATCTAACCTAACAAACTTAGAACTTAAAGGGCCAGCTGTCTCTTAAGAACAGCAGAAATCCAACTGACTCCCTCTGTCTATCTTGCTGGAATGTAGACATTAATATCATTTATCATAGACCATCCAGCCACTTGAAAACCATGAGCCAGTTTATCTATGAACATAAAAAAAAATAAACTTACTGCCCAGGGGGTCCTGTATCTGGAGGGGTATTAATTTTTATAAGTCTCAAGTGGTTCATAATCACAGCATGGAACTTTGTATTCAAGAAGACATTACTATTTCCAAGATCAACCGATTTTCTCTCTTCTCTTAATGTTTCTTTCAGTGCAAGTCTGGCGTCCGCATGCATTGCAACTATGTAACCCACTTAATATGCTGCATTTCCTATGTGTATAGGTCTTGATATTTCATTAAACTATGGGTCAGGTTGATCCAACTTTGAACATGTATATTTTATGTGTTTATCTTTAGTTTGTAGTGCTTAAGTTTGAAATAAAGTTGTAGATGCATCTACAGTATTCTAAAAGACTGTCGGTTTGTGATGCATCTGTTTGAAATATTTTTACATTCATCCACACATACACAACTAAAACTAAAATTAAACTAAATATAGCCCACATCACAACCCTTTATGCATAGCAGTTGTATTCAAAAATTCATATTTACTCATAACTAGAGGGTTGCATTAGGAGTCTGGTACTTTCTGGAGTTGTAGAATGATGCAACATTTTTTTTCAACAAACTTGGTGACACATCGAATATAAATTTTCCGTTTTAGATCTGGAGTGAAAAATAAGTCCTAGGAGTTTATCAAGGCAAACTAAACTTTTAAAGAAAGATTCATTCATTTCAACTGTGGTAAAACAAGAGTCTGAGTGTTGGTGGTAAAAGGAGATAATCTTGGTTTTAGAGATGAAAAAAGTAACACTCTTCACCCTCCTTGCATTGTGTGCTCCAGATCAGGGTTGCCCAAACTTCAGGACACCATGAAGCCCCTGAGCAAGACAAAGGTTTTTCATGGAGTATTAACGAGACAATTTCTTAAATAAATATGAAAAACGTTAATTTCAAATTTTAAAACTAACTAATGATAATGTTTGCAACCATTTTTTTGTTTTTGAATAATTAAAAAATTGATGCATTTTTTAATTTTCTTTTTAATGAACCATTTAGAAACTCTTTACACTTTTAGTCATGTATCATATCATTTTTCAGTAAAAAAAGATCAATAATTAAATGTCTGCAGTCATTTAATTTTTCCATATAAAGAATTTGGTCCTCTTCCGGAGCCCCTCAGCCTTATTTAATGGACCCCACTTTGGAAAACCCTGCTCTAGCTCAGAAGTAATATCAGTTATTTAAAATCTGTATGTCTGTCATATGACGTCTCGTTTAAAACAGCATTTTGATTTGTAAACATATGCTTTAAATAGACGCATCTTAAGTTCTAGTTTTTGCTTCCCCCCCCCCCGCCCAAAGTATCATTGTTCAACATGAAACTGTTAACTGAATTGTTTTGCTGATAAAAAATGGCCCCATCTTGTGGCCACATTTTTATTCCTTTATGAAACGTGTTCAATTCCTTTCAGACATTTCCTCCGCCATTTGCCATTATAAAAATGACACACATTTATGATGAAAATTGTAAGAGGCACTCATTATTCTTAAGTACAGCTAGTTGCAAATTTAATTTAAAACAGATTTGTTCAATGCCGGTACGTCTGTAATTATATATTTTGTTGATTAATATTTATTTCTATGGAGAAATATCTTTTGTGTAAAAAAAAAAATAAATAAATAAAAATTTATTCACTTCTAGAAAGTAAGCTTATGGAGTTGAAGTAAATTTATTATAATGACGACCAATGAAATGAAATAAAAATGCAGGTATCATGGTTTTTCGTCTCCATTTATTCTGGACGTGTTGATTCTGGTATAATGCAATCAGTGTGGAGCATTAGTTTACAAGTCATTATAAAAATTAATACATGGATATTCTACACAAGACTTGAACACATTGACACCCCGTCATTAATGTTTCTATTTTTAAGCCTCTCATCTTCAAAGTCCAGGATATCTGAGACTCGTTCTTTCATTGATCTACCTGCCGTGATCATCCACTGTCATCCGTTGGGACTCTTCTCTCTGCATTCTACTGAATCATCACACGGTTTTCTTGTACATCTCTCCTCAACAGTCAGTGCCCCCTGAATATATTTACTTTCTACTAGAAATCTGATGCATCCGCTTTTTTCCAAGTTACTCTCAGCTAAATACTTCCTTCCAAATTCTCTATCGTTACTCATCTCCCATGGCTTGTAATGGTTAACTGTTGTTGATGCTGAGCATCATTCATGATTTGTTGACATTCGTTTCCCCAATATCTTTCGATGAAGAATTCTTTCAAGAAGAGTATCAGGTGCTCACGGGAGGGAACTCATGACAGTTGCCAACATCTAAGTGAAAGTCTTCCTGTAGAACCAACTTGATTTGAACTTGGAATATCTAGGTTGTCAGTCCATGTCATTGGGCACTGAGCTACCATCACCTCTTTGTCTATGACGTCATTTTGTCTGTGTAGTACAATGGATCCTATACTTGTGCTGTCATTTACTTCTTGCCTAATACTTTCCAGTGATCCCAACTGTGGGGTGGGGATGGAGCAGTTTATAATATCCCACAAGGAGTCTGAGTCAGAGCCTTGCTTTGCTAAATTTTTGCTTTTCTGATTGGAGAGTACATATTAAATTGTTTTATTTTTTATTTTATTTAATGTTTCTATTTTTAAATTTCTATTTAAACTAAGGCTGTAGATTGGAAATTTTGTTTTTCAGTTTAATTCAGAATTTTATAGTTATTTTTTAAAAATAATATTGGTTAACTATCTTTATTTGTTAATGCTTGTTAACCATCTTGTCTAAATTTAGCTTGTCTTGATTAACCAGTTCTTTGCCTTTAAAGCTGTTTACTTCTTTAACCTTACCCCCTCCTCCCCCCTCCACACATCGTCTCAACTGATGAAATATTTTTAGTAAATGTCACCTTATCTTTATAACTCTGGTTAAAATTATACATGTAAAATATATTAGGTTTTAGAATTTTTTGAGATGAGGATTGATTTGTATATTTAGATCATTCAGACTACTGTTCTCATCTTAGTTATCACTTTCACGGTGTTTTGGATAATGTGACTTCCAAATTTCATCAGTTGCATCTTTTTGAACTTTGGAATTTCTACACCAAAATTTCCAGCACTCCATCTCTGTTAATACTGTTGCCACTATCTACCTATGTTATTGTGTAAACTAGTAGTGATAAAATAAACAATTGTTGCCATGGTTACCAGTATGCCATGCTCAAGTTCTGTTTGGATTATTCCATCATTTCAAATTTAATATTTTCTCCTGATCAATATTTTCCCATCTGACTTCTATATATTCTTATTGTTCTCATAGTCATAAATACATGGGAGAGGGATTTAATAAAATGTTTTGAGTTTCATCAAGAATGGAAATATATAAAATTATGTCAGTTGGATTTTAAAAATTGGGCCTAAGCTAATAAATCCTTTTTTGATTCTGATTAGCCAATTTTCATTTGTTATTGTTGCAGTATTATTATTGACATTATGATAATATACTTTATTACAATTTATAAAAAATAGATGGTTGGACAGTTTGCTAATCTGGTAATTAACACATAAACTCAATCAATTATTCTTTAATAAGAGTTGGTGTGTATTTATTTTACTTTTTTTTAGATATTATACCTAATTAAAAGCATGTTTATAGAACACAAAAATATTTACAAAACAAATTTGATGGTAATGGATCCTGGATAATGCCGGGTTGCTAGCAACAGCTAGTTGTTAAAATTGTGAAAGCTTTCTCCTGTTGGTTACTTGGGCAGTAAATTTAGTATCATTCTTGGTTAAGATTTTTGGCCATTATCTTGTGATGTGGCATAAAACCACCTCAAAGTACGTAAACAGTGTCTATGTACTTAGGCAGACACTGTTCTTTTATCTTGTTTGATAATGAGAGGAAGTGATCGGTTGCAAAGCAGGGATATATATGCGCTTTGTTCGAAAATTTCTTTTCAATGTGAATACGTCTATTCAAGAAAGATATTGCTCTTTGTTCAGGAAGAACTTATGCACAAGCAAAGCGATTTTCCAATAATTTCAAACGATTTTTTTCCAGCAAATTGCCTCGTTCTTTGTCAAGTGTTTTTATTTACTCCCACATGGGTGGACTGAGACACAAGGTCGGTTTCTAATGTGGGGAAAATCCAAATCTCCGAATAAGAGTACTCTGGATTAGAACAAAAATAATAAAAAAAAAAAATTGCCCTGAAAGATTTCTTTTCAATGACAGAACAAAAAAAGATGAAATGTAGAACAGATACTTCACTTTGCTTAGTGTTAAAATGCCAAGGAGAATCTGCATGTCATGTCATTACGTATGTTTTTATGCTTTTAATTAAATTCCGATGTAAGGAGCTATCAGGAGAAAAAAAATCCTATTTTATTTGAATTTTAAAAGATCATTGGACTGACTCTTGCAGAACAAAAAAAAGAAAGAAAAAAATTCAACAAAACTGTTGGCCTTGACCATAACTATTTAAAATCTCTCCAGATAAATGTTTTTTTTTGTTTGTTTTTGTTTATTTTTCAATCTACCATGAAACATTTTTGTAAGAAAAACTCAAGAAAGGTCGAAGTTAAAATTTAGAATGCATCCTATCATCCTAGTGATTTATTTTCAGAATTTCTGTTGTCTTCCACCCTATTTTTTAAAGTATTATAATCTATTTTTTTGTGAATACCAACTATATTTAGAGTTGGTGACTTAGGGGAGAATATCTTTACCAACTGGGTATTTTACAAATTGCAAAACCATGAAAATAGAAACCTTTTTACCCCCCCCCTTAATCTTTGTTGGAATTTGTTTTTCCGTTTCTCTCACAAGCTTTTAGTCAGATGTGCCTATTTACTTCCCATAAAGACAACGTTAGACATTAGTTTTTTTTTTTTTGTTTTGTTTTTTTAATGTGGGGTAAATAGTTCTTTCTAAAAAGCGCCACTCTAGATTTAAAAAAAAAAAAAAAAAGTAAAAGTAGTTCAATTAGAATTTCTTGTCTTCTGACTAAAGACAGAACAAATGTTACACTTTGGTTCAAAAGCCAGGATTTCTTCAGATGCCTCTTATTACTAAATACTAGTGGGACCAGTGGAAATTCCACAGCAGAATCTTTCATATGTAATATATTGATGTTGGCATTCTGTGGATGTTCAGCATAAATGGAGACTCCATGATATTATTGTAGCTCTTTTGTTAAAACTGCAAAAGTATTTATCTAAACTAGCAGGGATGCCTGCCATAACTCGGTCAGAAAATATGCTAAAATATATTTTACTTTATGCAGATTTTGTATATATTATAGTAAATTTTCTATTGATTCTTATATTTTATAAAGTTGTGATTTCAAAAGTAAAAAATCCATTTGACTTGGGTGCATCAGCTTAAACCAAAACTTATGAATAAAAAAAATATGTAACTTGAGTTCCTTCAGCTATAATCGAACCCAAAACTTATGAAGAATTTTTGGTAAAATTATTTGTTACAAGAAATGGAAGGTTATAATTAAATGACAGTCACTCTGAAGGAAAAAGATGTAAGCATAACACAATATAACACATGCCATCGTATTAATAGATAGATGGACATCTGTGAGAAAGACTGAAATACGAGTAGTCGAATTTAAAAAAAAAAAAAATCTTTACCTTAAAAATCCTAATAAAGACCTAAAACTGGTTGAAAATGTCTCCATTTTCGTAGTTATGCAATAAGAATTTAAAATATATAATTAAATAAAACACATTTAAACAACATATTGTGCTACATTTTCAGTAATGTTCTGTGATGGCAGGAAGTTTTGATTCTCATCTTCCTCGTGGGGACTTTTTTATAGTCTTCGAGCTTGAAAAAGTGTAGTATCTGTTATTAGTTGGATGAGAAATCCTTGACTAGAACAATTTTTATTTAGCTCCACCCTTTAGATGCAGGATATCCGCACATAAAAATGCATCCTTATATCTAACTTTAATCTCGTTGGAGATAAGTAAATAAGGACCCTAATTTGTTCTAGACTAGTTCTCTTGAAATGACAGTATTGTCCAACTTGTGAAGCTTTTTATTCAAATTTTCCTAATGTCACTGAACTAATTGCCTCCAAGATTCAGTCAACCATGCATCAAATGTTTATAAACTTATTTTTTCATTGGCTATTTGGCTATATGCCATTTTATCCATTTCCTAATTATTTCTGCTGTGTGTTTCCATAGGCTGGGCTCTGGAGCGTATCCTGGTCTTGCAGTGTCTTGTTGTTCCTGTGTGCTGTACCTGATAAATTTCTCCCAAAGATTGTTAGTGTTTAATTTATTTTCAGGCCACTTTTTTTTTTCTGTGTTCAGTAGTGTTTTCTAAAGCGTTATTTGATATTTTATCTCCTCCCAAAAGATACAAGATGGATAACTTGTCTAGATTGTTTTTCCAAACATTTTTCTCTCCAATCATTACCATACTTATTCCTCAGTTGTTATCCAGCCTGTTCCCTTAACATCACTTATTGAGGTACATTTATTAATGTAATGTCAGTGTAAACAAGTGAGGTTTTCCTGGGATCGTTAGATGTTTCAAGTCAATTAAGCAGTACTGCATGGATCAATATGCCTAGAAAGTTATTGAATACGATCAGAAAAATGTCTCCAGGGTGCGGAAGCTGAAACCTTAGTGATAGCAACTCGGAGGACAGCAGTTCTACTGGGAATAATGTAAACTTTCAGGTATTGAAATCTTTTAATGTTGAAAGAATAATGTAGATGTTGCCATGATGTGTTTTATAGGCTTTGTTTGGACTCTCCACATGTTTACGATTGCCAACTTGAATTTCATCTTCATGGCTGCTATTTACATAGAGATAAATTGAAGATGACGAATAACCGATCATATTATTTGCATTCTTTGAACTACTAGTCTCTTCTTGATTGTTACTTTCACGTTTCTGCCAGTGTTACTTCCAATCTTAAGGTGTATCTTGTCAAGCTTGAGAATCTGTCAGTCTCAGAAATCTACTTTGAACAGAACCCTTTATTTAATCCGGGGGGGGGGGGGGTAGCATGCTCTTTTTCCATGAAACATGAATACCGATATGATTTTTTAGCAAGCGATATTTGCTATTGTGATTGCATCCTTTGAATAACATTTCAAAATGATTGAGTTGATATGTATTGCTATAATAATCTAAAGTTAGCTAGAAATGAAAAATTTAGCAGATTTCAGCCATTTTTTTTAAATTTTATTTTATTTTCTTACTGCAAATTAGTCTAACCTATACTAATTTCTAGAATCTGTATGTTCATAAAGTTTAGCCGATTATCATGCTAAATGCGAAATTAAAGTGTCAGATTTATATTCACAATAGAAAAAATAAAGCTTCCTAATATTCTGAGTGTGTATGCGATTAACTGTTTGTGTCTATTTTATCGTTTAATCAAATAATAAACACAAACATTTAATTCAAGAATGGCGTTTTATCTTCATTTTTATGTAACACAATTCTATTTATGGATATTTTTATATCCTCGTTAAACACTGAGCATTGGGATTAAGAGTACGGTTAATTTACTTCTGGGCAATATTGCAGAGTTGGAAGATATGAGGTCTGACTAAGATTTTGAGGATTCCAAAAATTCTGATTCCTTATTTTAAAGTCTCCTAATATTCAGAGTATTTGTTGATTTTTGGGGGTTCAAAAATACAAATCCTTTTGATTCTACACCCCTGTTTCTTGAGTCTGCCATTTCTAGTTTCATTTTTATTTTATTTTTTTTTTCTGAGACGAGTAGACAGTTAGATATCTCTTGTGTAAAGGGCGTTCAGTTCGTGCATTCAGCTAAAAGTAAAAAACTACTAAGACACACCAAAGTTGATATTCATTTTTAGTACTGCAACAGGCAAAATATAGATACATTGTGGTATTTGGATTACGGTTGATGTAACCTATGACTTTCTTCAAATGGATCTTGTTGAACTCTGGAATCTGCGCAGTTTGAACGCAATTCTTTATTTAATGCACGGGGTAGCATGCTTTTGTTCTGTAAGCCATGATCAGGTTGAAATCTCAAACAACTCAATTTTAATCTTAGTATCGCTCGCACTGAGGATTGAACTTTCTACCTCCAGATAAATGTCTCTTAGAAATAGATTTTGCCCTGTATCCGTTAGGCCAGGTGCATTCGTTGTTTTGGAGGTGACCAGGAACAGAATTTGTGTGGGAGGGGGTTCGGCATTTACAGTTTTTCATTTATGTTGTGTATTAACTTGTCACTTTTTTTTTTTTTAAGTTACCGGAGAAAGCAAGGGAGAGCATGATGGAGGGGAGTGATAGAAAGGTAGTTTTTAAAACGAAAGATACTAAACACTTGAACTCTTCTATTTTGTTAACCGCGCTCTTTCGGTAACCAAGCTAGCTCATGATGAAAGAAATAAAAAAATAAAAAAATCATTATTTGAATTCATCATACACCCAAGACGGGTTAATGAAACCCATTTGTGAAATCTTTTGGGATATTTCATGGAACCATGAAAATATCTGTTAAAAGAATTTCAGATTTATTTTTGTATGTTGTGTTAAGTGGATGAAGTTATGCTGACGAAAGAACTTAAAATATGAAACGATTTTGACTGTAACATACAAGTCTGATTACAATATATAAAATATGTAAAATGTCATTTATCTCATAAATAAGTTAGTATTAATAGTTTATTTTTCTAAGCTCTTGCTTAAAAAGTTTACATCAGTTGATTTCTAGTTCATAATTTATTTTGAGATAGACTAGTGTGTGTGTGTTTTGAAAATATGCGGCTATTAAGATACATATCTGATGAATATTTATAGTTATATATTTTTTCAAAACTTACTAGCTAGCTCTACTTGCGTGTTGAGCGACGTCGAAGTAAACACTGAAAATCGATGCATAAATTAATTTATGTATCGTCGATACATTGTATCGATGTATGTGTTTCGAAGCCATACACATTATCTGTTACTGATTAAGATTTGGTAGTTTTCTGATTACGATGATTTCTCTTAACTGTACTTAGCTTTTTAATGCTTAATTCAGCTCACTATGCTATTGTAAACTAACATTTTTTTTTTTTCTATACTCGGGGGAGAAATATGTGTGTGTGTGATATATAACCATCTAGTTGATAGTCGGCAGTTCTAAATTCCGGGCCCATGAGATTGGTGCCCGTGAATGACCTTTTCAAATGCACATTTATATAGACACTTGCCCACTACTTTTATATTGCTCGACCTGCTTTTTTATTTACAAACAGCTTCACATAACGCTAATCAAGCCGTGAGTGAAATCATTTTACGACAGTGCTCTACTGCTCTACTGCTCTACTCAAGGAGGAGGCTTAAAAAGAATTTTGTCTGTATGAGTGAGAGTTCGTTTCGTATGAACTCCCTAAACGGCTGGGCCAATTTTTTTTTTTTTTTTTTTTTTTTTAATTCTACACAAATGTACTTCGTGTGTCTGGCAGTGTTCTTGTATAGGTTTTGTATCGGTATGTCTTCAATAAGTATTGACAATCAGTAATCTAAAAAAAAATCTGAAAGAAACAGGTGATTTTAACTAAAGTTAATGCCTGTTGACTTATGATGTTTGGCTGTATGCAGCAAACATAAGTTCATTTGAGAAGTTTTATTACCGCACAAGCAGAAAGGCCCGACATATAAAATCAACAGTTGGTACTTTGATATGACAGGGATATTTTCGAAATGAATGTTACTGTTTGAAGCATAATTGAACCATGATGCTTTACTTTTGCATTTTAAACTTTAAATGAAGCCATTATTTACAGATAATTTTTATAAAATCAAGAGTAGGTTCTCTACAGTGCAATGTAAAGTATAATGTACTGTGGATTAAGTCACTTTGGGAGGTCCATGTAAAGCTTTCTCTCGGTGCACTGCGGTGGGTCCCCTACTAAAGCAATTAATCAGTTTGATTGGGGGAAAAATGTACGATTATAACGCACACACACACACACACACACACACACACACACACACACACACACACACACGTGTGTGTGTGTGTATATTGAAGATTGCATAGTTTGCATAAAAAAACCTTTAACAATTTTTCTTCTCTCTATATAAATGTCCGTATTTGGCAAATGAATAAAATAATTTCAGCACTTTTCAATTTTTTTCTCCTTCCTCTTTAAAAAGAAAAAAAGACTTGCTGGGGTTTCAACCAGGAGGAGCAGCTTGTGAATGAAAATCCTTTGTAAACATTTCATGTGTCATTTTGATGTGCAAACCAGAAAACTTGTAAAATGCCATCGTTTTCACATGAATGCTTAGCGCTTTTTCATATCGTCATCAACTCTGTTCAATTCTATTTTATATTTAATACTAGCAGGGTTATTCGGCATTGCCTAGGTTTGCCGCCGGGGGAGGGTAATAGCATCACGTGCAACAGCATATTAAGGAATTAACTTTTATGTCTACTACTGTTTTATATTTCATATATGGTTTTTTAGTAGTTTTTAAATTAATGGGACCACTTATTTTCCGGGATGAGTAATCTATGAAACCTAGCTGAGAGCTCAATACTACTACCTCAACCTCATTAAAAAAAAAAATGCGAACGCTAAAAGATATGACGCTGTTTCCGTTATTTTCTTTTTCATTTTTTTTTTATTAAAATATAGTTAGAATTAAAAATGTATGTGTATATTAAATGAAATGATTTTTTTTTTGTTTTTATTTATTGATTTCTTTTTTAAAATTTGATAATCGATATTTACTGTGGTGAAAGTTAACCTGCATCTAAATTCAAATTCTGACCTGTTTTAAAAAAGAATAGTTCACCCATTTCACGTTAGAGATAAATATATTTTCAAATATTGTACTTGTATTTTATTTCTTCAAATTAATCATCTCGAGGAGGTCTTGAAATAATGACGAAACGTAGGTGTACATATAATTTTGGTTTGTTCCTTTTCCATCTCTGTCTCTCATATATATGTGTGTGTGTGTATGTATGTGTGTGTATATATATATATATATATATATATATATATATATATATATATATATATATATATATATATGAAGGGGGATTAAAAAGATTTTCAAAAGTGTATCTTGTACTTCGATGTATCATCTTTAAAGAGATTAGTCTTCCACATTTTAGTTTGGAAATGGCTTCTACAGATTGCATGGAGACATTTTAAATGCATAAAAGCCTCTTTCTATAAGCGTCTCTTCTGTTTAAAATGCACTTTCATTTCATTGCTCCATAAGTTGATGACAATGTTATCTTTTCCAACACCGTTGAATCCGAGTCGATTTTTATGAGTTGTTTGTATAAGGACATTTGATATTTCTGAAGGAATAAAAGATGAATAGAAAAGTTTGGTGGGTTTTTTTTTGGGTTTTTTTTTTTCATTAAATAAATGAGCCGCAACAAAGTAGAACAAAACGATCTTTTCATTTGTTCAATCTAACATGCATACTATCTTAAAAATATCCGATTTTAAAAAAAGTTTTATTGCAAACAAGTTCAAAAAGTTGACCGATAATCTTGTCAAAGACCTTAGTTCTTTATTTTAATTTTGAGTCTGGAATTTGATTTTTTTTTTTTTTTTTTTTTTTTTTCTTTTTAATTTCACAATTCAGTTAGAGTATGTTCAAAAAACAAACTTAACCATGGTATCGTTTACTCATTAAATTATTAATTGAACCAAATTCTTATAAAACTAAGTGTAATGTTTTAATATCAATTTATAAAATGATTGGGTATAAATAGATTCGAAATCTTAATTAGATGAGAATTTGCTTTAAAAAAAAATATAACTAGAAATAACTTTCTATTCATTAATTTAAATATTTCTAAGTATAACAAGACCGATACTGCATTAACCACACCAGGTGTCCTTAACCTCGTCAGATTCCACCCGATATGACAGATGTTCTTTCGAACGTACATTGTCCCGTCACAAGTTGGCTTGCTGATCGTCTTCACCCACTGTGTTTTCATGGTGGGGTGCTTTGCCTCTTGATCGAATTGTCTCCTACCCTGTGTACGTAGTCTCCGGGTACATCAATCACTCTGCTGGTCCTTGTGGCTTGCTGCAAAATGAAGAGTCCTCACCACAAACAAACAGAACTCCAGTTTATAACAAATAACAAACTATTCATTAATTTCATTACTTCATAACAGCTACTGTCTAAATTGAGGTGACTGACTATAGCAGTGAAACGATGTAAGACCAGACCAGTAAAGTCACAGATTTCCCATTAACACAGGCTAGTTAACATAACATCAGGCCCTGAGGGCTCCCAAATCGGGAGCACTTGACCAGCCCAGCTGTTCAGTTTGCTAGCTACGACTCTACTCTTTTTAGAATTCCTTTTTCTAAATCCAACCTCTTTTTGCCACCTCTCCTTCAGAGAGTGGTTACAAACACCCTTTCTTTCTTCCTCTTAGAGCTTATCTCTACCAAATTTTAACCCTCATTTGCACTGAGGTTCTTATCAAATTAGGAGTGATTAGTCATTCCAGGTCGAACAATGCTTGGCGGCGACTCTTACCCTTGACCCCCCCCCCCATATTCTAAGTTGTCAGCCTTAATCAGCTAAGGATCTCTGGATCTCTTCATACCTCTCAACAGAGGTTTTAAAAACAGCCTTTCATGTTAACAGATATATAACGACAATGAGATAAAAATGATTATTTGTTTTTTCTCTTTCTGACAAAATCCCATAGACATTTCTGTTTTGTCCCAATCAAACATCAAGACCCTCTCTTCTGCCCTCTCTTCCTCTATCCCGTCCGGTCACCGCAATATGCACCTCGCTGCATGCATGACACCAATAGTGTCATAAGTTCCTTTCATATTTCGATACACCTAACAAAAATTAAAATGACTTTGTTTACGAATAAACTGCAATGCATTATAGTTTTCTAATTAAATTATTTTTAAATAGAATGTTAGTTTTTTTTTTTTTTTTTTTTTTTTTTTTTTTTTATTGCATATTTTGATTTCGGTAAATAGTTTATTTCTAGAAAGAAAAAGTAATAATTCAATGTGTGATCATCATGGTTATGATGATGATGCAAAAAAAAAATCATGCACAATTAAAATAGTCTGATAAATTTAGCAATATCAAGATAACTTCTAAAAATAAAAACTGTAAAACATGCTATCCTAAATTGTCTAAATCACATTGCTTGCTGATATATAAAAATATATTAAATACATAATTCAACATCTGAGAAAATGATTTAAATTTAAAAATTCATAAAGATCTTTTTAAACCACCAAATTTTAAAAAAGGCCTACATTTGGAATATCAGGAAGTTTCATTGGATGGCTTAGAAGACTAAGAAGAATCGAGGCATTTTCTCAAATAATTGAGAAATGTTGGTGGAGCCATGTCAATTGACAATAGTTTCCAGTGTGGCATGTCATTAATAGATCAAAACTGGAGTAAGTCATGTGTGGTGGGGCGGATTGCTCCACTAATCTCTATGGTGATTGGTTGGAATACAATTTTGTCAAATATTGATATATTTTGATCGTTTGCAGTTCTCTGCTGGTGCTCCTACATATTGGTATGAAAGACAGGGAGATTAAATGTTGTAGGTGTAATTACCTTTTGTAAACTCTGCTCCTTTCTTTTCTAATGACAATTTCAGCATTTCTCAGATAACCATGTTCTGTTTAAATGCTGGCGTTTATTGGACAGTTTCTAGAAATTGACTTCCAAACTAACCTATCTCTAGCCAGGTCTTTGATGATCCTTCTTTCCTTTAAATTAAATTAATGCTCTTCCATGTTTTTCATGATCTTCCCTTGCCAACTGACTTTGTTACATCAACTGTTATACATCTAACCCATACACGCTCATGCATTCTTTCAAGATGACCAAACCAATAAAGTCTGTTCTGCACAGATTTCCCTATACTGACCACCTCGATGCTGTTGGTTATTGTGCGGCCCTTGCTTCACTAAAATCTCATACAAGTACCCATTTGGATGGTCTCTTTTGTGTCAGGAAATCAACATAAAAATATTTCAACTTGTGTACAAATAAAACATCTTGAAGCTAAAGTTATAAATAGAATATTTTTCGATTTGTCATTTTGAAGCCGACGGAATGCACTCTGAATTTGTCTCGCATGAAGAGATTGAAGATCAGAGAAATATAGATTTTTCCTTGGATCTTAAATGAAATAATGGATTTACTTTTCTTTGATGGTATTTTTGTTTTTCTGTCTGGAGTTTCCAAATGATTGAATGACGGCTTCAAATCTGATCTTGAAATGTGATTTCTAAGGAAGTGATTGTCGGAGCAACCAAGAAAAAAAAAACATCTTTAATCAGTCTGACTATTAGTAATCATTAAATTACAGGGTGGAATGATAAGTGTCACCCTGAAGAAAACAACACTACAGCTTTATTTTAAAACTTTTATTAGAAAAAATAAATTCAGGTAACTTGATTATGTAGTAGAGCTGACATCTATTCAATGTAGCAGCCTTCAGCCTCAATCACAGCCTTGGTACGGGTCCAGAACTGGGAGCATGCCTTTCCATAAGCACCAGCGAGAGCTCGGTGAATACTTGGTGTATGGCAGCAACCAGGCTGGCTTTGGTGTTGTGGGAAGTCATGTTGGTGATGTTCTCGACATATAATCAAATGAAGTAGTCTGGCGGGTTCAGGTTGGGGGAGGAGGGGGCCATTGAAATAAGAGTATAAAGTTGTAGCACTCCTTCTGAAGCCAAGTCCAAGTCTCTTTGGACTTGTGGGCCGGCCACGTCCAGGGTCTGCCAGCAATCACCTGATTGCACCATGGGATCACCACACTCTTCAGCACATCCAGGTACACTTTGGTGTTGACTTTCAAGCCAACCTCGAAGATGTGAGGTGTAATGATGTGGCCCTCACTTGAAACCATACCAAAGACCTTAACCGTGGTCGGAAACTTTTTCATCACCCTGGGCATGTCCCTGTTATTTATGGCAATCCAGCGATGCTTTTTGAGGGTGCTTGTAATGGTTCTGTTGTCACAACTTGGATCATAGAGAGCATAAGTTGTACAACAGCACATCTCCAATCTCGCTCGTCAAACATTGTGTCACTTTCAGACATGATAGAAGCCTCCTCTCGCTCTTGGTATTTGTACACAACTGACCAACTAGTAGATGGTTTGCAACAAAAAAAAAAACCAGTCTTCATAAAATGGAAATAGAAACATTTTTTTTTCTAGGGTGACAATTTTATCGGTCCACCCTAAAAAACTCTGATCGAATGTATTTTGATGTCTGATAATTACTTAGAGGCTACAAAACTATTGGTTCAAATTATACCAAATTTTGCATTAGAAACCTTTGGAATTCAGTCTAAAACTATAGTATTATATTAGCTGGCTACTCGGTGTTGCCTGGTTGTAAAATGTGCTTAAATATATTTTTATTTGCAGATTTTGTATTATAGAACTAATTCTCTATTATTATATTGTACCCGATATATAGTGATTTCAAGTTATTAAAAAAAAAATGAATTGGGTGCCGTCAGCTAGAATCGAAACTGAAACACTTAGCTCTCTAGCAGAATTTGCTACCATCTGAGCTAACAACACGTGTATATCAAAACTTGCCAAATTAACACAGTTAAATGTATAAATGTATATTTGCTCATGCATAAAGTATACATATTACATCGAACTATGCCTGCCAAGTTCCAGTTGTTCAATTTTTTCTCCTTAAGTTTTTTTGGTTTTTTTCCAGCCGAAAACGAAATCTATTTTATTCCACAGGCCTGAATACCCCATATATAAAATTTCAAGTCTGTAGACTAAAAAAAATTACAGAAATTTACTCTTAATACAACTCCATATGGTATGCAATTATGCACAATGTGGAAAATATGCATGCATAGAACTGTAATTGTGAAATGAAACTAATTATACAATAAGAAAACAGGTTTGGTTTGCTTGTTTTTTGTTTTACGGCATATCAACCCTTTTCAGATTTAATGCCGAATCTAGTTATTTTTTAATAGAATGTTTTTTCAAGTCTGTTTCTATTTAACCCATAGTTGGGTCAGGTACTACCACTCTGGGTCAGAGTGGTCCTGGAAGCAATGGCAATTAAAGGGTGGCTCCACACTTCCCAAAGCCCGCAAGCTGGGGCCTCACCATCGGATATAGTTTAAGATCATATCCAGGACCGAAGAAAACGGGGGGGGGGACAACGAATTTTGTTTTTAAAGAAATATGCAAATTAGTTCTTTTTGAAGTCATGAATATATTCACGACTAAGTATAGAAGTTGTATTCACATTTAAAAAAAGAAAAATATACTTTTAATATCAATATCAGTGCACCAAATAACTCTAATTTATGTATATATATTACTGCTATTAATAATAATAATAATAAACATTCAAAGCCTTTAAAAATATTGGGCATAATTGCATTCAATTTAGCAAGAGCCTTCAGGATGTCGAATGTGTCTTTAGCTTCCGAGCAATAAAAAATGTATTTCTCTCCCAATCTTGTTTTGTTTTTTATCTAGTTTTCACAGAAAATTGTTACTTTGGGAGTATTTCCTACCAGAGTACAATATTAGGAGGGATTGAAGAATGAGGTGGGAGAATAAAATTACTTCCAGAACAGTAGCAGAAACTCACCATGAAGCAAGCGGACAAGATGTTATTTTGAAAGAAACAGCTTACCTTGTCAGCTTGTATATAATGTTTTCAGCTGTTTTCACTTGTGAAGTAATCCATTTCGGTTATCAGGTGAGAAAACTGCCTGTTTCCGGGCCTTCCTCTTAGTTTGTTCACTGTAGACTTGTATATAATCATAATCGTGCTTGTTTTTTTTTTTTTTTTCATGTGATGTATTTCATTTTGTCCTCTCGATATCAGTCGTCGGAGAAAATGGGGCTTTCCTCTCTACGGCTTTTTTAGCATATCAGCTCCCCTCATCGATGTGAAGTCTGATTATCTGAATTGCATTTGAATCGACATTGGATAGTTTGGGGTACATGTAGACCTTTTCCAGAAGGCATCTTGGAACGGTATAACCCCTTTGTATGAATCCCATAAACCATAAATTTGTTTAAAAAAAAAAAAAAAAAAAAAAAATTGTTTTTATTTCACCTTTTATTGTTTGGAATTTTCAAATTCAACTTGGATAAAAAAAAACTTATGTAGGGATAAGTAGTAATAAGCAGTAAAATTACAAATTCTAAAACAATGTTTAAGGCTAAAAATTTATACTAACATTGTCTACAAGGACTCTAGAAGCAACGGATAAAAGTGATTGATAATAATCAAATTCTAAATGATGGTTTAATGGAAGTTCATTGGTCAATCCTCAGTATGGACGATACTAGTAACTTTCCAAACTACAAAAACAAGCTACTTTAGTGGATTTAAAATTCTGTACAGCTTCCAAATTTTGACAAGACTTGCCTGAAGATTGGAAGTTGCATAAACGGAAATGTGAGAATAGCATCTAAGATAAGAATAGTAGTTCAAATTAAAGAATTTATTAAAATGTTTTGGTTGAGATTAAGCAAATTTCCAAGAGACCCACTCAAATGACCACTTGTGGGTCGAATAGACTCATTGCATTAAAAAAAATTATACTATCCTTTATGTAATTTTACTAATGAAGAAAAGAAATTCATTTTTCTGTGAAACATTTTGTAATCTTTCCCTTTCCTGCTATTCGAATGTGTTAAAATGCTTGAAACTTGCGGGGGGGGGGGGATATATAGAAAAAACAAATCTCTTTAAATTATGTGTACCAGTTTTTAAGTTAGATCTAAATAGCTTTAAGCTGACAAATCAAACTTTGGTTCTGACTAGCCAATTTTCATCTACTGTACCAGGTTATTGACAATAAACTAATGTACTTTACTATAATTTACTTTCAAAAAGATACCCTCTGATTCAACGGTTTTTCTAAGGTGGTGGCTTTCTTAAACACCTAAAATGTAAAATAAACTAAAGGGAATAAGTATTATTCTCTTATAATAAGAGTTCTCATTATCTGCTCCCTTTTCTCTTTGTAGCTTTGATTAGATACTGAACCTAAAAAGTGCGGTTATAAAAGACATTTACAATACAAATTAAAGGGCAAAACTAGATCCATGCATTCAGTAATAAAATTTTAAATATATATGACCTCACTTATAATTGCATCCTTAACCAATAGAAACCTCTCAAATCTAAATTAATGTATGTTGGGTCAGGGTTATCCCCCTTGGATATATTTACAGTACCAACAAGAAGGCACTTCTACTGCAAGAATTTGTAATTTTATACCCACAGTACGGCAGATTCAAGACTACATTTGCTTCCAAAGCTGCTGAACATGCTTGACCAGCTCTCCCTCTGAGCATGGCTTTTAAAATAAATGGTTATTAAAAATATAACTGGTTTTAACATAATGCTGTTTTAATCTCTATTTATAAAATAATTGATTTGTAAATGACCTACAAAATTTCAGTCTCTGAATACATTTGCTAAGAGGGCAGGAGCTGTTAAAAACAGCCTATTCTGCCTTCGTGGCTTAGTGGGGGATGCCCTTTTCTCTTCCCTGCAACCTCTCTCCCACAGAAGAGATGTTGCAAGCCTGTCTTTGTTTTATCATTATTTCCATGGCAAGTGCTCGTCTGAGCTCCAATCTCTGGTCCCCCTCACCAATCTTTCATGAAAAACATCCATCTAGCTGAAACCATTGTCAATAATTTTCCCCACTCTTTATCTATGCCCAAATCAAAATGTAGATTCCATGAACAAAGCTTCTTTCTTAGAAGTGCATGCCTGTGGAACTCTCTTCCGTTTGCCTGTTTTCCACCTGACTACAACTTGGATGCCTTCAAGTCCAAGATAAATGAATTCCTGATAAACCGCCCCCTTAAGACATTTTATCAAATCTTCATTACTAACGATTAATACGATATTATCCCATTGCTTACTGTACATGCAATAATCCTTATCCCCAAATGGCTTCCGGCCTTGATGAGTGGTGACCACCATGTAAAAAAAAAAAAAAATTTTTTTTTGAAGTCAGTTTAAATACTTCCACATTTCTAAGACTCGTTTTAAAAAATTTAACTATTAACAAAAAATTAAAATGTCTGACTTATTTATGAAATAAAAAGTGCTAAGAAAGCTAATACACACAATTATGATTTTATAAATATAAAAATATTTTTGGCGGTTTCATTTTGAACATTTGTTTCATTTTGTATTGCAGGCATTATCCCACAAGTAAGTTTACTGCAGTAGCCGACACCCCTGAAAACCGCAGGATAGCTTCAAACACAAAAATTCAAAGCAGCGTAAGTAATCGAATAACATTTTATTAAAAAAGTTACTTTATTCGTAGCATAGAAATTAATTTTGAAAATATTCATGTGAATTAATTTTTTTAAAAATTGTTTTATTTGACTTCTTCAAAAAAATCTTATGTATTTTTTAATGTCTTTTAAAAATTAAATATAAATCAATTAGATATACATTTTTTTTTTTTTTTTTTTTATAAAGTTTGTTGGCAATTTTGTGTGAACAACTATTTTCTTTTTTCTTTTTTTAAGAATTGTTTGAATCGTTTTTTACCCAAGTTTTATAATTTTTTAAAAGTAAATGCTTGGAATTGTATAAAAAGTTTATTTTTCACACTTTTCAAATTTTAATCTTAATTTTAATCTTCCTTTTTGAGAATGTTATTTTCTCACTCTGAAGATCTAAAATAAAACAAATATGCTCGAAACATTGTTCAAATCAAATTGTAACCATTTGAATAATTGAAATATTGGTTTCTCTTTGTTTGAAGTTAATTCCCTTGGGTTGGAACTCTTTGCCAAGAATTGTGGTTGTGACATCACAAGTCTGAGAGACAAAGGTGTTGAATGGGAGTTATGGTATACTTGGTCTAGCACAGATGTGTCAACATCTGCCCCATAAGTCCCATGTGGCCTTTTGCAAGCACACTTATGGCCCACATAAAATATATTTTGACATTTGAAAAACAATATCCCTTTATTTATAAATATGTAATGGGTAAAAAAATCTTAGGTGCTCAGTATTTTTTATTTCTGAAAAACACTTCCTGTCTGATATAGTTATGTCTCTGCTTTTTTTTTTTTTTTTTTTTTTTTTAATAACATTAAAATGTTGTTTTACAAATTTTAAGTATGTTTTTAAATATCTATAATTATTGAATGTCATCTTGAATAAATTAGTTTGCTGTGGAATAAATTCTAGATCTATTTTTGATTTTGTCTTATTTTTAGACTCTGATATTTTTGGCGTTTATCAATCCATCTCTTTTTCTTTGCACAAAATTGAGTCAGTCTGGTCATGTCTCATTTCACTGAATAGGAAGAAAAAAAAGGTTATTCTTGAAGATTTTTAAAATGATTAATTTGATGACTTTTCTAACTCAGTTTTTGCTGTCAGAAGAAAGCGATGAAGAGACAGGGTGAACAGGAAATCTGTCTTAATTTGGCCGAATCTAGTTTTAATTGAATCAACAGATGTTTCTATGAAAACATCCATTCTAATTTTCTTTCACTTTGAGGATTCAAGTAATAATGTTGATTCTTTGATGTAATTTGGCAATTCTCATTAACTTGTCTTCTAGTGATGCCTTAAAAGTTCAGTGGCAAGAAGAGAGGGCTTTAGAGAATTTTATTGTGCCTACAAAAACAAGTTTTTAGACTTTGTGAAACTAGTCAGGCTATATGTGAAGGACTTGGTTTGTAAAAGTCTCCAAAATGTTAAGTCTTGACACAGCACCAATCAGCCATTATAAAGTTAATGTCAGAAAAAAAAAAATGGATAAATAAACAAGAGGGATGCACTTCACATACAGACACTTACTGACCCACTGAGTTATATTTATTTTTTTAAAAGAAAATGTGGTTGATTAAATGGAAGTGTTTTGCACTCTTATTTTTAACTTACTGTTGCTTCCTATTTAAACTATCTTTGACCAATCGTTGGTTCTTATTGAAGATATTATCTTTAACTGACCACTGGTTCCTATTGAAACTATTTCTTCAACATCAAATCAATATAAAAGGATTAACCTAATCAAAGATTAAATATCACAGTAATTATTAATCCACAACAATATAATCTAACATATTAAATATCTGCGGTGTTGTGTATGTGTATATATATATATATATATATATATATTATTTACTGCAATAATTATTAAATGCCTACAGACACTAGTGGTTCATCCTTTCGGGAATCATCAATGCAGGGTGTCATGATTAACACCAGTCAATAGATTCGAACCCAGCAGAAGCCATCTCTGGCTTCATTACAAGGACCTAATCCATTTGGCTACCATTAACCGGAAGAAATATTGTTGAAATTTAAACGTTTATTTTTAAATGCTGTTTAACGTCTGTCAGAGTGGTCTAATCATATGATGATCTGCGCATAAGAGATAAATTGATTGACTTTTTATTTCAACTGAAAGTGCTCAACAATAAACGAGTTTCTTAAAGGTTTTTTTTTTTTTCTTTTTGTACCAGTCAATGGAGGAGAAACCCTCTATACTGGGACAATTATTATTTTTGGTAACCAGAGTGCCCCTTTTTGCCTACTTTTAGGGGAGCTGGTTTTTACCCCACATTAAAAACGGCCTTGTGCCTAATTTGCTTTGGTGGGGAAGCAAATAAATACAAACTCTCCATAAGACTCGAATTATACACAACTCCACGGCATATTTAATGTTAGATTGCCTAATTATTAATTTGACGTTTTATCTTTTATTTGGCTAATCTTTCTTCAGCATGTTGATTTGATGCAAAAAAAAATAATAGTTGAATCAGTAATCTGTGAGAAATAAGTGCAAGTCATTTCCATTCAGTACATACAGTTTTGTTTTGAAGCAAGAGTAGCGCCATTCTTAAGAAGGTCACAATATGTTCTTTTGTCTGGTCATGAAGGTCTGAAAAGAATATAAGATGTCAGGCTTTAAAGCTTTCTATTTTGTCTTTGCTATATTCTGGTTTTCAGATGTATTTACATGTTTTTTTGTTTTTTATGTAAACATATTCTTGATAGGCTTAGTTTAAAAGGAAGAAACTTTTAGCAATGAAAAGGGGGGGGGCTTTAAAAAAAACAATTGTAATGAAAAAAAAAATGTAATAAAACTTCAATGCCTTTTCATTTGACCCCCCCCCCTTTAAAAGAGATCTTTTAGAAATGATAGCTATAAAAACTAGGAAATTGGATGAAGAAAATGTGATAAAAATGGCATTTTTTTTTTTTTTTTTAATTAGTAATGGTTGTTTTAGTAAAGAACCAATTTTTTTACATGTAGGTATGAAGACAGCAAATAGGCTTAGCACCTTGTAATGGTGACTTTAATAGGCTAATGAGTTACAAGTGAGTAATATACATAACCGTTAATTTTGGCATATGGCGAAGTTTGAAATTTGGCTTGTTGGAATGTCTACTAAGGATGGTGTAAAGAAAGACAAAAAGATTTTGTGCCTGCGAACTAGTGATAAAAAAAGAGACTTGGATTTTGGCGACCATTATGGTCGACGTGTTAGAGCCGATTTGGCATATCAATCCAAAGAACATTGACATCTTACAGGAAAAGAGTGGAAATTTATGTTGGAGAAATTGAAGAGTAAGAAAAAAAAAGAATGGTAAATATCAACTAATTGGTGGACTTATATTATGAAAGATCTCAAACTTATGTTTCAACTTCTTCTGTTTGTATAAACTCACAGTTGAGAGGTGTTAATCTCAATTTCCTCACAAATAACGAGATAAACATTTGACCTAGCACTATGTAAAGTGGAGAATCACTTGTCTGAGTAGTTGTTAGAAAATATATTTATACTGAGCAAGTGGTTAGCAATGCACCTTAATTATCTAGTGCTGCCAGGAAGATTTAATACCGAACTATTTCATAAATAAAATGGTTAAATTATGATATTGCTTATCCATTACATTATCAATTGAACCAAATTGTTTTAAAGCTTATGAATAATTTAATAAAATTAATGGATATAAATAGCTTCTAAAACTTCCAATATTTTAATACATGCTAGATTGTGAAGAAATTTGAACGTTTTCAGAAAGGAAAAAACAAATTTTGTTACCGCTTTTCCACTATAATGACCAAAGAGAGGTATTTGATTTATAACCAGCAATTTATGATTTAAAAGTTGCCTTCCTTTGTTGTTCAAGAAAACTTGGTGAGTAAGGAAAAGAAAATCCACTCTAATAGTTTTATTGATCAGAATAAGTATGTACAGAAGAAAACTGTAGCGAAAATATGTGTCAATAAGTTATGAAAGAAGGAAGAAGTGGGCTGGTTCAAATCTGGTATTGTTGTGTAAGACAGGCTGCTATTTTGATCTTTTTTTAAAATTCCTCAAGATAATTTTGTATATTAGATATTGGGCAGAACTTAGTACAAATATTTATATTCTTTGTCTTTAGTATCCTTTATTTTGATTGACCTTTGACATAGAATTATTAGTACTCAATAATTACTTTCTCTTTTGTCATAACTTGTGGACTATGGCCGCCGTTAAAGTACACATTCTGTGCTGTCATTATCTCTGGTTCTATTGTAAGACTAATTAGAAACAGTAACAGCAGTGTTTTATTTTTGATAAGCTTATTAGTGTGTTCATAACGTTCGTTGCAATCGAGTAGAGTTTGCACCCAATATTTACTGTGAGATGTCTTATTTTTTTCTTTTTTCTTTTTTTGTGTGTTACCATTAATCATTGAAGTTAAATGGGGACGAGTAAGGCCATAGTAGCATGAATAATGATATGCTCTGTTAAAGAGAATGAAAAATCTGATTTTTACAAAAAAAAAATAAAATATTAAACACAATGAAGTTCATTAATTTGTAAATTTATTTAGAATTTAAAGCCTTAAAACTAATAAAGATGATTTTTTGGATTACTATTCTCATATTGATTGTTATATTTACGATGTTTCAATTGATATGAACTTTTACCTTCTTCAGGTACATCTTTTTGAACATGGAAATTTGAACTCTGGCCATCTGTATGAATTTAAACTGAATTATCCACAAAGTGATGGAACAAGAATAAGCTACTTAGATTTAAAAACTCCTGTGATGCAGGAGTCAGAGTATGTCATTGTTTTTGATCTGAAACTAGATTCAGTGTTGCTTCAGTTTCTTATTCCAATTTCTCTAGATTGTCTGCTTCCAGTTCATTTTTGCCCCCCCCTTTTTTTTGTACAACAGGGGTCCATTGAAGCACTTAGTTGGCATTTCTCTCTAGGCCAACTAGAGTATGTCCAAGCTAGCCTAGATGTTTACAAATTATTGATACTATCTGCTGATTATTCAATGTTGGACTTGATTATTCGATCGCTTCATTTGATCCCTAGAATCCTAAGGCACTTGGAATCAAACTCTTCTAGTTTATTCTCTTGGCTGATTTTGAGACATCAAGTTTCACTTCCATATAGCAGTGTATACAAGATGTTGCTGTTATAAAATCTTAATTTAGAAATGAGGTTGAATTTTTGTTTCTCCAAATCTTGCAGAGCTGATTAAATGCTTCTGAGGCCTTACCTATCCTACACTGCAACTCGGTCCATACTGCTTTCCTTGTTTATAGAACTTCCTAAGTAAGTGAAGTTGTCAGTTATAGCTATTTCCTTTTGGTCGATAAAAATGTTTGTAGGTGGCTGACGTTTTTCAGAATGTTTTGAGTTTTATTAGCATTAATATGTAGACCAATGCTCCCTGATTCGGCTTGAACCTTGTTGACAAAACAAATATAGGTTTCATTATATTATTGAAGTAGAGAAGGAAGGAGAAAAAAATTTGGCATTGCCCGGGGATAAATATAAATAGGTATGTTTCATTAGAGTGTTGATCTGAGAGGGGACAAGAAACTTGGTCTTGTCCGAAAATACATTAAAACAAATTGGACTTTGTTGACAATGCCTTATAGGTCTGTGGTATTCACCAATCTACCATATGGATTAAATAAAGAGTTCAGTTTAGAATTTTACATGAACTCCCAAGTTTCAAAAGATGCACTTGAAGGTTTGAGGTTACATCAGCTGAAACGTTGTGAAAATAACAAAAAGATAATCTTAGTTCGGATAATTTAATATTAAATAAATAATATTAATATAATTTAATACAAATTCTCAATTTTCATCTGCAAAATTCCGAAAAGCTGAAGATGTGCTCATTAGTATTATTTAGACTATTCTCAACTTCATAGTTACATTCACAACGCTGTAGCCACAGACTTTGCTTAGAGTCGTTCGGTACTAACGCTTACAAAGATTTTAAATCTTTGCAACATTGCCCAAACTCATAAATCCTCTTGTGCTTTGCAATTCACAAAATCAAAGACTGTGGCAAACGCAATAAAACATAACATGGGCATCTGTTTTTAAGCACTCTTATGTGTAGTGAAAAATCTGATCGCTGTTTGTATACAGCTATAGTCACAATAACACAGAAATTCTGTTAAATCACCAAAGTTAAGTGACCTTGCGACTAGTTAGTATTAGATGGGTGATCATTTGGGATTACCAAGCGTTTTCTGTGGAGGATGATAACACCTTTGTGGAATCCTTTTTCCAAAAAACTGACATTTGTCGACTGACAACAACAAATAAAGGTTATCTTCAACATCTTGTATTTCTCAATCGTTACAACTGTAGATAAAACTGGTTAATTCATCTGGTTTATCGGAAAGGGACCTATGTTTTCAGTGGCGTTCGTTAGTCCGGACTATTGCCAGATAACCGTCCATTTATTTTGCACAAATTGTATTTCATTAAATAGATGTGCATAGTAAAAAAATTTTTTTTACAAAAACTTCCCGTTGCACCTCCAGGGGCTCAAGAGGTCAAAAATGGCCAAAAATGACACATTTTGCCATATAACTTTTGATCCATCCATTAGGTTTTTTTTCTTAAACTTGGCCAAAGTGTGGAGCCCATTATTCTTAATATAAATCCAGTACAGGTGACCCTAGCAAAGTTCTGATTCGCGTCCCCAGGGATTTTCAGTGCTAAATACGTCCCTTTTTGTGGCTCTTTTTTTCTTATTTCTCAACCAAAACTTGATATGTCTGACTATATAGTGGTTTTTCACGGTGGTCAATTCAAATATACATGTGTTAAGGCCTGAAAATGCACCGTTTTCCATTTACACTGGGATTCGGTGTCCCCAGGGGCTCAAAAGAGGTCAAAATGGCCAAAAATGACACCTTTTGCCACATAGCGTTTGATCCATCCGTTAGATTTTCCTGAAACTTGGTCAAAATGTGGAGGCTACTGTTCTTAATATAAATTCAGTATGGGTGACCCTGGCAAAATTTTGGTTCACATCCCCCCGGGATTTTAGAGCTAAAAAAAAAGTTTTTGGAGCTCTTTTTTTATATTACTCAAGAACTGAATATTTAAGTCTATATAGTAGTTTTCCATGGTGCTGAATTCAAATATACATGTCTTAAGGTGTGAAACTGCATTGTTTGTTCATTTTCACTTGGATTCAGCATTCCAGGAGCTCAAAAGGGGGTCACAAATGCCCCAAAATTGCAAAAAATTAAATCCTATAACTTTTGCCCCATTTATTAGATTTTTTTGAAACTTGGCGAAAATGTGAAGGCAACATTGGCCTTACACACTTCTCACATTCATAATTTCTTCATTATTTTTTGTGGCGCCATCTCGCATGCAGCACAAGAGGGGGACCATGCACGCGCTGCTTCTTCTTGTAGTGTGTTTGTTAGGCAATTCTGACTTCTGTATAGAGCTCATGAAGATTGTGCCTCATGATTGTTGGGTCTGCATGAAGTCCTCCTTGTTGCTTGTTAACTTACAAGATTGCAAGTGTTTTACCTCCAACATTGAAAACGGCAAAGCTCATCATTTGCATACAAAGTCAGGGAAGGTTTGTCTTGGAACACACGAAGGAATGATGTAGTATCAACAGTGTCACTTTTGTTCCATTGATGTGTAGTTACGCACCAGACACATTTTTGCTTGTCACATGCAAAGGAAAAGACAACCAGGCGACACTGGATGCCAGCTCTGGATTTTGATTTAAACTCTGTTAGTTATGGAATTCTGACATGACCACATTGTTACCATGAAGATTGGACTGCAGGAGGAGTAAGTAATTGTCTGAATTGCATGCAAATTCTTCTACATTTGGTTTCGCTACTTTAGACAACGGACATTTGTCACAGTATGCTTTGAATTATTAATTGATAGTTTGAATTCTTAAAACTATAATTTAAGCTCATATGTTCAGTAAATTAACACAAGATAATTTATCATGAGACTGTCAAAGTTTGTTGTTTCTTGAGCATAATCACATGACTGTTATTACGGTTATATAAATGCATTAATTTGTTTTAAAACCTGTCCAAATGTTAATCATTTTGTCTTTGTTCTTATTTTTGTTTTGGCAAAATCTTTTTGCAAAGTAAGAAAAGGTTTTTTCTTTTTCATCTTCTCATATTTCTCACGTGAAGAATGAAAAGCTGAGAAATCTCTTGGAGAATTTTTGTAAATTTTTGGTATCAGTTTACATTGGGTTTATATATATATATATATATATATATATATGTATAGAGAGAAAGAGGTGTAGCCGCGTCTCAGAGATTTAGCCGACCTGTTTTTTGTTATTAGTCTGTCATGCCCAGTAACGTGCAAAGGGAAGGAGGACATCAGATCATAAAAACTTTCTCATATTTCTCAATACTACATAGTGTTTCAGACCTACTATCAAGGATCCAGAGCATCAGCTGACCTCTGCACACCATTGGTCATGCCTCAGTTTCCATTGCTAAATCTGCAAATTCAATTGACATATCTTATTTAAAATCTGTTTAAGCATCTATCTCTGTAAATCGCCTTTTCTGTTTGTCATTGTGTCCATCATGCTTAAGTTCAAAATAGCATTTCCTTTGGCCCATCACACTTAAGTTTGAAAAAGTATTTTTCATTGCTAAATAGATTGGTATCAAATGCTTGGAATATTTCTGATTAAGAATGTCCACAATCCCCTTGTCCGTGCTTTTAATACCACCGAAAAGCGTTTACCCGAGTCATATCAATCTTGAACCCAAATTCCATTGAACTAAATCCCACCAATTTTCTAGGAGATGAGCCGCCTCTTCTTTAAATTACACCTTTTAGTCACTGCTTGACTAATGACGGACACTCCTTTACCTTCATTATTTGAGACATTCTGGGTTGATGAGACCTTGATCACTGAAGGCTACATTATCAAATTTAGTCACGGTATCCTTTACATTTTAGATTCTAACATTATGTTCAATTACAGCACAATTAAACAGAGACCATGTTCTTTTATTTTACCTTTTTTTTTTTTTTAAATAGATTAATCATACCCAATTACAACATGTCATGCAAAAATTCTGTTACTTTCAACAAGCATAGACATACAAAAACGTATTGCTTGTTTAATACTATGTGATATCAAACTATATCGCCCATAATAATTAGATTGATAAAATTCACAGTGGTCTAAAAAGAAAATGGCTGCTGAGTTCTTCAAGTGTATTAAAGTCTTTCTTGTAAAATGTTTGACAATAATTTCATGTGGACTGAAGCAATAACAATATTCCAACTTATGAAGTTGGCTGACAATTTCTAAATAATTCAGTGCATTGCCAAGCATCGATTAATAGTCAATTTCCTGGAGGTGTGAAATCTGTAATTTACCATATGCATTGAATCATTATTCACAGTTTAATGATGGTTGGAGATAGAAATGCCTAACAGATGAATTTCGTCATTCAATACAATTTTTTTTCTAGTAAAGCAAACTTTACTATCGGATAATTATTTTTATAATATATATGTGGAGTAAAGATTTCTTTCAGTTTCACATTTTACATTCAAATACAGCAGCCATTTTCTTTCTAGTTTACTGTGTCTACACATTACCTGAATAAACTTCAGTTTATCAAGTTTAAGTCATGAATGCTCAACAGCTTTTGTTTGAAACAAAATTAATAATGGATGCATTTCTGTTGATTCTGAAATTTAGATGTTTAGAAGCATCCTCTCTGAAAAGACCTTTTTATCAAAAATGTTATTGGCTCATTTCCCTTTAGCTTACCGTAATCGCTTATTTAGCTGGTGTTTCATTAACTCTGATTTGTCTGCTATGAATACTTAATCTCTAGGTAATTCGATTTTCTGTGAGATCTATCAAGATCTGAAGAGCTATGAGATGTTTTAATTGCATCTGAATGTTTGTCTTAATTTTGGTGTTCATCTGCCAATAGAGAAAATAGACTGTTTTAAGATTCTGCTTTATCTGCACCACCTGTCCAGTCGATTGAGTCAGGTGATGAGATCCCAATTTGGGAGTTTTGACAAGTGAAGTAATCCCTTAGTTTTCATTAATCCTAATACTACTCTGACCAGGATAATATAGTATTGTCAAGGTGTGATCTATGAATTAAATCGGCTCTTCTCAGATATTCCTCCAGAAGACTATCATTTTTTTTTAAATCAATGCCAGAGATTTATATAGACAACTAGTGTCCGATGGATTTAATTCAGAGCTGTAGAGTCAAAGGTGACTTTGTAACTAGGTTTGAATCTTTAGACAGGCAGTAATTATCACTTCCTACACTGATGAAAAGCATAAAACACTAGGATCTGTAGAAAAAATGAAATAAATCATAGTTATCTATGAAAATATATATATACACTATAATGTTCTAATCTATTTATAATTTTAGATTCCAATAGTTGGAAAATATGCATCTGAATGTCAGATCAACCAAGACTAATTAAAATACTTCATTTTCATAGCAAAAATTAAATTAAGAAAATGTTTATACTTACCATTTTTGTTCATATGTTTAAACAATGGAATCGTCATACCCGGATGTGAGGGCTTTGTATTATTTTAATTCAACATCAAATTGATAAATATGAAAAAGTACCTGGCATTACTAGTAAAAAAAAGTAATAAATAAATTTAAAAAAAAAAAAAAAAAGGTTGGTAATATGACACGGTTAACATTAACTTTAGGGAAATCCAAACAAATGGTGCTGGACATTATTTAAAAACTACTTATTACAACTGTAAAATGTTATTTTATCTGAAAAAAATAAAAAAATTTTTTTAATGAAAACCGTTCCAGACAAGGCATGAAGCCACTTGATGTAAAGTAAATTTTTTTTTTTTTTTTTTTTAATACTTTAAGGTTAAGATATCAAGATGGATAGATTCTGATCTAGAAAACAGCACTTCTTTTATCTTTGTCAGAAATATCACTCATGGAATGCTAGAACCAAATAACAAAAATAAGAGAGCTGATAGTTACGAAATTGCTAAAAGTAAAGCCACTTTCTACTCTTTGAAAATTTTTTGCAAAAAAGGCTGTAATAAAATTGTAATGATAGATGAGATTTCGAGTTATGACTCATTACTTGACAAGGTTAAAAGCCACTCGAGAATGAGGGTTAATGAGAATCAGTCAATGATGAACAATACTACAAGAAGATTGGAAATGATTGGTGAAGTGATCTGAACGAGATCCTCTTTAGTTTTAGACCATTACTAACATCTGATTGTACCATAAAGGATCTTCTAGTTTCTTGCAAATTATTAAAAAAAAAAAATCCTTAATAACTGTCAAGGGGCACCCAGCATTGCCTGGTCATAAAATATGCTTAGATATATTTTAATTGTTGTAGGTTTCATATTATAGTTAATTCTCTATTGATTATTTCATATTATATTGTACCCAATATATAGTTGTTATTTCAAATGACTTGGGCTAGAATTAAAACTGAAACCAAAATATATAACTGTCCAATCTAGGAGGTTACCAAATCAACCATTGCCAGTTGGATGTAAAATAGCTGAAAATAAACTAATGTACAAATGTATATATATTTGCATAGGTGTGGAAGAGCAGTTTAAGTCAACTTATGCTGGCAAAGTTTTTTTTTTTCCAATTTTGACCCTTTAGAAACTATTTTAACCAGGTGAAATATGGTCCACAAAAATGGAATCATTTGAACCACCTCGCACCACTCTGACCTGTCTTGGAGATACAGTTTGAAAAAAAACAAAAAAAAAAAACATGGAGACACAGTATCTCCTCATCATGAGTTTTATGAAATTGTAATTGAAAAGTAACTAAGCAATTTATTCATACGTTTTGTGTTATGTTCAAGCTTTCTAAAAAACATTTTTTTCTATTGCACATGGGAAAAATTAATTTTGTTGTTTAATTGGTTTATTAACTATTAAAATGCAACATAAATTGAAACAGAATTTTAATATTTAAGTTAAAAAATGTAAGATTTTAAAAGGAAGCTTATAAAATGGTGACCATGTTTACACTTCAGTTAGTAACAAGCAAGTTTATATTTTACTAGCAGGGAGGCCCGATTTTGCCCGGGATTGAATGATGATCAATGAATATTTCACACTCCTATATTTTTATTGTCATCAAAATCCGTGAAATCACCCGGGAGGAAGCTTCACATGCCTCAATGCAATACTTAGTTCAAAATATGTTACTGTACATTGCACTGTTTCTTTTATAAAATTATTTTATATAAACTTCTTTCCAACGGAAAAAAAAAAAAAAAATTAAGAAATTTATGTGCAGGGTTTGAACCTACAGACTATGCGATGCAAAAAAAAAAAAAAAAAAAATGCTATCAATTACCCACAGTAGAATTTTCACGGCCGTTGTTCTGTCATTGGTGGTAAACGACATGGATAAAATGGCTTTACCGATGAATTAAAATAACTGTTTCGATTATTGACTATCGGTAAATATTGGGGATATTCTGAGACAAAACTTAGCTAAGATCATTCCCAGACTTATACACTAAAGTTCTGTAAATTTTAAAGAAAATCTGTTCAGCCATTTCGAAGTCTGTAAGGAACGAACTCGTGCACACAGTTGCATTTACATACATAGATACATACATACATAATAGTAGATTAATTTTTCCAAAACAATGATTTATAATGCAGTGATAAGTTGTTTTGAAGTAATATCCAGCATTGTTTTCTTTTTTCGGATCACCCTAAATCTAATGCTAACTCTTTCTGCCACACTTTGGTTTGGTAAACAAATGTTTTGAAATTATCATTGTCTCCATTTTGTTTGAGTCGTGTTTTGATGATTTTATTCTTCCTTGAAAAACCAGATTGAGTACCATAGCGACTTTGAGAAAAATAAAAGCAAGTACACGGCTGTGGCTGACAACCCGGACATGCTGCGATGTAAAATGGCCACCCAGAACGCAAGTCTGGTAGGAGTCATCTGTTCTGGATTTGCGATTTTTTTTTTTTTTTTCTTTCATTCACAGCATGGTTGGAATGAAGTTTGACTTGATCCTCACCTTGCCCCTCCTCCCCTTGGAATTAGGGACACTGTCAAATTATTTGAAAACTATCAGTTTACTAGCGAATCCCTAATAAAGACCTGATAAAAAATTAAGAACTTTGTTAGGTATTTTAAATAACTTAAAAAATAAATAAAAATAAAATAAAACAGTGGTATAGAAAGAAGTAATGTTATTTACTAGTCATGTGATATGTAAATAATTCAACTTCCAGAAAAGTGTGTGCAAATTGAATGTCTCATTTGCAGCTGAAAAATATTTTTATTTACATTAAGATCTCAAAACAAGCATTTTTTTTTTAAATAAATATTTCTAAAACAATTTAATAAAAAAATATTTTAAATTATTTTCAAAGGGAGACCGCCACAGATTCTGGTATGCTGAGTTCAAATCTCTATGAATCTTTTCTAATTATTTTTTGGGTTAAGAAAAGTATGAACCCATAAATTAGACCCCCCACCAGCGATGGGAGGAAATAGCCTTTTGTGTTTAATGAATAGTATACAATTGTTTACAGTGAATAGTTGTGTTTTGACGTATCTTACTGGGGGAGGGGGTCTTGATCTGCTGTAAATACTGACAAGCCATTTTATTCTCATACCAAGCAGTTTGATGTTTGGATCAACATGTTTACGTTCTAAATTTTTTTGGTATTTTTATTATTATTATACTAAATATGAGTTAATACACATTTGCTTCTCTTATACTTTTTTCCTATATATGTTAACTAGCAGGGAGACCTGCCATTATCTGGGATTGAATTTTGATCCACGAATGTTTCACACTCCTATTTTTATCGAAATCTACGAAATCGCCCATTTTTCAATAAAATAGATTGCTTGCCTCCTAGTTGGCAATCATCACAATGCACCAAGAGGAAACTTTACATACCTCCCGCAGTGACTTAGTCACAATATATTGTAGTCTACATTGTACTGTAGAGAACCTACTGTTGATTTTATAAAATTATTTTTTATATAATTATTTGAAGTAAAGTTTAAAATGCAAACAGCAAGTATCATAAATCAGTCGTTCTCTAAACAAACATTCATTTCAACTTACTTTTGATTTTATATGTCAAACCTTTCGGTTTGTGTGGTAATAAAACTTCACAAATGCACTTGTGATGTTAGGCTGTGTAAGATGTTAATTTTGTTTAAAATCGCCTGTACCTTCTCATCGGATTTTTTGATTATTGATTTTTGATACTTATTGAAGACATTCCGATACAAAACCTAAGAACACTGCCAGGCACATAACGCGTACCTTCATGTGAAATTTCATAAAAATCAGCTCAGTCTATAGGTAACAAACTCATTTTAAAAAAAAAAAAAAATTTGTATAATAGTAGAGATACCACAAAGTACATCCTAAAATATCTTTATTTTAGGATAGCTTGTAAAAAAAAAGTATCTTTTTTAGTGTTCTAATCAGCCATAATTTATAAATTGATGATCAACATCTACATGGCTGTCTATAACTCACTTTAGTAAAATAGTTTCAACTGTCATTTATCGAAAGCGAATGGATATTAGTGGAAAGATTTTCTTCCCATTAAATTTCAAGAGAAATTTATCCATTATACATTGAAAAAAAAAATTGATATTATGGAAGTCTTTTTTTTTCTTTTTAAAATGTCAACTGTAACATTTAAGTATTCAGAAATTTTCAATGAAAGCAAATTCATTCTGATATATAAAATCAATCTTTTTTTCATAATTTTGTAGTAGACTTTTACTAAAACCTATATAAAATCTTATCCATTTATTTTGATTTTAATATTTAGTCCTGATCAATATTTTATTATCATAGTGAAAAGCAGGGGAGCTTTCACCCTTACAGTCAGGTCCTGATACTTTTACCCAAATCACTAGTTACTAATTTTATAACTGACGATTACTTTAGTACTCATTTTCAGTGTAGTTGGTTGACTGGGGGAAATGAAGACAAAAATACAGCTTTTCTGGTTTTAAGCAACAGTAGACTGAGATACAAAATCGATACAGTGGTTCAAATGATTAGCACCCTTTTAATTAAAGGTAGAGGTTATGAGTTCAAAACTCACTGTAGTATAAATATTTTATTCCGACTTTGTCCTTAAATTACAATGTTAAACAAAGTGTTTAGTTTTACTTTTATTTTTTTTTTAATTTTACTTTTTATTGTATTTTTATTTATTTTATTTTTTTTTGTAATTTGGATATTTTATAGAAATAAGAATTCCAAATAATTTTTGGAAGCCTTGCTGGTTTGTAATAACATTGTATCCTGTATCCAAAGATCTTTCGTTAGAGGAAAGTGTATCCATTAATATCTATTCAAAATATTTAATATAAAAATAAAAAAAAAAGTCATACCTTTTTTTAAAAATAAGTTTTGATTTCTTTTATTAATTGAGATAGAAATTTCTAAAACCATTTTTCCATTTTTATAAAAACTTTTTTGATTTCAATATTAAAATTTTTTTTACAGTATCTGTTTACCTCTATGCATGTGCTGAAACCGATGCCTTAAAATGTGGATTGTTTTGTTTGCTTCCTAAATATTAATATTTTTATTGAACGTTTTTTTTGTCAAATAGACTCCTAACCTGTTACTATTAACTACTTAAGTTTGGAGTTTCATTTTTAAGTGTTTTTTTTCCCCCTTCCTCGTCACTTCTTTTTCA
Organism: Euprymna scolopes; assembly: GCF_053919585.1. Taxonomy (NCBI): domain Eukaryota; kingdom Metazoa; phylum Mollusca; class Cephalopoda; order Sepiida; family Sepiolidae; genus Euprymna; species Euprymna scolopes. Next base: position 34,355,874 of record NC_136516.1, read on the forward strand.
ATTACAGGTGTTGCATGCTGTAACTTTTTCTTTAACCTAAACAAGCAGCTATTATTTGGAATCCTGTCTAACAAGAGATTGTGGGGAGTTGAGTAGTAAGATGTCTGTTCACATTACATTTAAACTCCTGCATATCAGTACAGTCATGGAAGCAGGCAACAGGAAGGAAATTCCAAAGTCACGTTGAGGGGAGAAACTATTTGAGTAGAAGGCCTTCCAGCATCTAGGGACCTCAACAGTAAAGGAGTGAGATTTTGCTGTTTGTCAGGTTGGTTGGAACTTTGTGCATCAAGGTCAGGTATAAGTGCTATATCAGTACATTTCATTAAGGTACTTGTAAAACACCTATAGAAATGCGACATTGCAGCGATGAGACTGTGGTGGAGCTTTACCGATAGTGTGGGACCTATTAGATTTGAGATGCTTTTTTGGACTCTGAGAGAGATTAGTGGTAGATGCACCAGCTCAGATGCATGGGCAAATAGTGGCTTTTTAGAGGGCTAGAATATTCTCGGGTGTAATTTTCTACATGGTAGAGAGAGCTCACCTTCTTTGCAGCAGTCTTGGCAATATCCTCAGTATATTTGATTCCATTCATGTTGCTTGTGAATGCTATTTATTGTCAACCTTAAAAAATATCTGGAATTTTTTTTATGGAGAAGTAATTAATAATTGAAAATGATTATGTTGGGCAAAACTGATTAGAAATTACTTTACCTCTGTATGAATTATTGCAGGTACTTAAGTGTTAATTTCAATAACAACTAAAATGTTCTTTATGCATGTGGGTCTTTTACATACTTTACACATCTTTTCATGGAGAAAGAGGACACAAGGAGACATTTGCTGAGTTTTTTCTCCAAGGTTTTATTTGGAGAGAATTAATTTAGAAGAGAGCGAGAAAGGGAGACGATTTTCCCTTCATTTATTTATTTAACTTTCGAATTTAACTGAAATGAGTTCTAAACACGGGCAGAAATATCAAATTAATATTCCATACCATGATTATAAAAGCTTTCTACTTATTGGCGATGTCTCCTTCACATGGCTTCAACAGAGAAACCGATTTGAAAATCTTTCCTTCTCTTGAAAAACATGTTGCCATTTGTCATCTTGTTCACTGTTTGATCTGCTACTCTCTACCTTAACTTAATATCATCCATCTATGGAAACGATTCTGTTTTGAAGATTAGGGTTATCATGACATGCACTAAGTGTGGCTCTTGTCAGAATTCATACCAGCTTGTCATTGATCTAGTGTTTCTATTACGGAACATTTAAGTGGTTGCTAACACATAGCCTTGCCAGGCTGTGTTTGGTCAAATAACATTTGTGACTAAGTAGGTGTCTGTCACATGGTACACATTTTGTGCCCTTGAATATTCATCACTTACCCAATGAAAAAAGTGCACTGCGTTCTTCATAATGCATGATCTAACGAAGAGAAATCTTTGAACAAAAGACTGCTGCATGCTGTCTAGATTCTTGGGTTTGGTATTGGTGATAACTTGAGGCAACATTCACTCAGGATGGGTTGAGCTGGCTTCTTCCATAGAACATACAGAATCTCGCATGAATACAGACCATGCACTATGGTCTGCAGGGACCAAGATAGTTATGGGCTGCCATTCTGTTAGGGTCCACCTAACGAGAAAGAGTTATTGCCCTTGGACTGGCAAGAAAGTTATCCCCCTTGGATAGACTGGAGAGTCGGCCATGACACTTGGAAGATAAACAACACTGTTTTCGATCATCACGCATCCAGCAGCTCATTTACTTAAATTACTTCATAAATTGTTAAATAAAATTGTTAAACATTCTCCTTTGTTTTTGCATCATTTTTACGTGGCTATTTCACAGACAACTTACATTCCAAACACGTAACGATTGGGGACAAGGTTTGTTTTTGATGTATCAAAAAGGATCAACAGTGAACACTGGACCAGAGGAAGAGTTGCCACTGGCTTTTAATAGTATGTAATTGCATCTTAAGCTGGCTTCCTGGGCGCCTTCGCCAATCTTGGAGTGGTTCTGAAGCTTTTGTTTTGTGAATGAACTCTTCTAGATTGCGGCACAAAGTGTGTCCGAACCAGCAAGTTCTCTTTAAAAGAGATTAGCTGAGGGGAATGATCTTGCATCGTGTCCTGATTTGGATATTGGAGATGAAATGGTATGTCAGTGGTGATAGGTGAAAAGACTAAAGTGAGGGAAATAAGGTTTGGCCGTTGTGGGTTCTGTTTTGCTCTGTTGGGTTTTGGTGGAGATGTTTCAGACTTAATTTTTCTTGCCAATTCGTTGTCAATTACTAAACTAATGCAAAGATATTTCCACCTGGAATATGTTCATTTCTCTCCAATACATTATTCGGACAGAGAAAGTGAAAGAGATCTACTACTAGTAGCTATTTTTAAGAGCTTACATGTTAACATATGCGTTTGTTTCTCTTGACAAATTTTGTTTCCACACTAAGCATGCGAATTCGAATTTCCATTTTTTTAATTTATTCTTATTTTTTTTCCTATTCCATTCCCATACATTGAATTTGAGTTTCAAGAGCTCAAATTTAGTAACCTCCGCTCAGTCTTGGGCCCCCATCTCTCTTCAGACCACATTAATATATAACATAACATTACTACCATGCAAATGAATTACTGAAACAAGTTTTTGTATGAAATTATCTTGTAAATAATCCGTTAAGATTAAGTAAAATATTTGATGCACGTTTTTAATAATCTTTTAAAAATATAACATGTTGAAATAATAATCACGTCATTGTGTTTTAATGCTCGGATGTCATTGTCAATTACTGAATTAATGCAAAATCATTTTACCGGAAAAAGGTTTATTTCTCTCTAATACATTATTCAGACATATACACCATAATCACAGTAACTCACTGGTTCTCATTAGATCACCAAAGTTAAGCAATGTTGACCTTGGTCAGTACCAGATGATGACCATTTAGGAATACTTGGCGCTGTATGTAGGATAACGTTGACATGTTGCAAGCGCTGCAAAAACAATGTTATTTTCCCTGATGGGGATATACATATGATTGGGGAATGATTATGAATTTCATACTCCCATGAAAATTCCTCCATTGGAGGAAGCTAGTTCAACCCGAGATTGAATATTGCTTTGATATGGAGCAGTATTATTTGGACAGAGTGAAAGAGACATTAATTGTAATCTTTTAAAAATATAACATGTTGAAATAATTGTCATCGTGTTTTCTGCTTGGATATATTACAACTCAAAATTGCATGTGCATATGTGTACAGAAAGAAGACATCAAGTGTAATTTTGATGAATTCCAGGAAGCATGAGTTTCAAAGGATGCAACGCTTCTGCAGCCAACAATCTATGCAAGCCGTTTGTTTCATGCTTCAGCAATTATGAGCGTGAAAAAATGTTTTTGTAAGTCATGGGAAATGGTCTATTTTCTGACGTTGTAGGCATATCCATGAGTGTTAGACACATGGAGATCAAAAAGATGTTCAAGGCTATTGTTGTTGGAGATAATTAAGTTTTGTGAGTGACTTGATATCGGAGCTTCAATAAATCCAAGCCCATGGGGAAGCAAGGTGTTCAGAGTATGGCAAATACTTATGGAGGACATTTGCTTGGTTTCATGTTTCTGAACAGTTTTCAGGCAATCAATGTTCTAAGCTGATGATGTGCATACTAAGTGCAATCACACCATAGGTGTATATCATTTTAAATAGATGGCTGGAGAGTAACAAAGGTTTTGTTTAATGATACTAAAACACCCAGTCGTGGCTTGACATCAAAGTCAACAGTCTAGGCCATTTCTGAAATGGCTTTTTTCCTGTTGCTGGTTATGTGCAGTTCTGGGAAGACCACATTCCCATGCTTTATCGTCTCCCTTTGAAAAGGAGTTAGTTACAGACTAATCGCCCAAGGCCCCCCCCCCCTACCAGAGAATGCCGACAGGTCTGTCCAAGCAATTGTCTCTCAGTGCTCTTCCTCTAGGGCGCTGGTTCTTCAATCGCACTTTCTAATCCTTGTATCACATCATCCTGCTGTGGGAAGGAGATGAATAAACCAAGACACCCTTGGCTTTGTTGATAATTTTTTATACTTTGCTTCTGAGACTATCATTTCATTGTCAGCTGAATCAATTTAAATTGTAGGTAGGCTTCTTACTTTTCTGATCTGAGTTTTAAAAAAAAATTTCCTCTTTTCACAATATTTTATCTGAGTAAATAAAGTCTCAATATCCTTACAAGTTAGATGTGCGATTGAGTTAATGGATTTCGTTGTGGATTATGCGATTGTAGTGGACCCGAGATCCTGAACCAGTCAAGCAGTGAAACTGGGCACAACTTGCCTCATCTGCATCATAAAAGTAATGTCATACTTGGCATATAGTTTTAAAAGTAAGGAAATTTCAAAATTATAGGTTATTCGTGAGAATGGAACTCTCAACCTATTAGAAGAGGAATGACTGATTATTGCAAATTCATCTCAAGGAAATAGTGAACCCACAGATTATATCTGTATTTTCATTGGTTAAAAAGGATTAACTGAGATAATCTAATGTCTGAAATCTTGAGAAAAGCAAACAAAAAATTCAAAAATATCCAGTGATTATTTTGGACTGGGATGAGTCAATTATTATTTTTATATTTAAATTTAGCTTTAATGATTCTCATTGAAATCAAGACTGTAAGCTGTGGCTAGATCAAGTATCTGTGGTGAAGGTATTGGGAGGACCTTTTACTTGCCAGTCATCACAAAAATTCCCATGGCAATACACTGTGATAGATGCTACTTTCATAAGCGTCTTTTTTAGCCTATCAGGTGATGAGATCGGGGAAGGAAAAAGAAAAACACTGCTTTTGTGGATGGATTATTTGTTTACATGTGGCATTAATTTGCATATGAGGGGAATAGTGGCTATAAGAAGAATGAATTGAAGAGAATAGGGGGTTGAGTTTGTGACAACCGAGAGGAGGAGTATAGGTGTTGAGAGTTGGTGCTGTGAATTGCAGTTTTAAGAGGAGTTGGTACAAATTGTGGTGTGGGTGAGAAGTTCTGACAATTTAAAAAAATTTTTCATTTCATTAGCACTCCTTTTTCAAGAATATATTTTGCCGAGTTCAAATCAGATCAAGTTTTTTTGCAATTTTCCTGTTGGTAAAAAGATGAACATAAAAATTCCCCCAGAGCTAGGAGTAGCAAATTATTTCAAATAGATACAGTTTCGCCATTAAGTAACTTAGTTTGATCATATTTTATTTGTTTCGGTCGTCATTTTAATCATTGAAGTTTTAGGGTAAAAGGGGGTTGGGCTAAGTTGTGCATGATACCAAACATGCACACACAAGTAGACCATCAGCCGACTCTTCATATAGGATTGTGGCCTCATGAAAGCCCACCAGAGATAAATACAGGGTCTCTTCCTATAGACGACATGGCACTACAGCTATCTCAATATCATACAACTGATTATAGAGCAGCCACTCTTAGTGCAAGGTAAAAGTTAGGGCTCTTGTACTGTCTGTCGGAAACAGCAGCAAGACAAACTGTCAAACCTGTACTCTCAAACCTGTCAGACAAGAGTCTGATTATTTGTGTGAATATATATGGCAAGCAAACACTCACAGTGCCCAGTTTTAGAGAATGAGACAGATGTGAGGGATGGCATTCAGTTACCTAGTCAGGAAACAAGGCAAGGCACTGGGTGTCTCTGTGGATTGTACATCCATAGGATTGTAATCTCAGGAAAGCCCACTGAAAATAAATGCAGGGTCCATTTCCTGGATGACATGGCGCTACAGCTACCCCAATATGTAATCGTAGATAGAGCAGCTACTCTTAGCACTATCTAAGAGTTAGGGCTCCTGTACTGTCAGTCAGAAACAGCAGCCAGGCAAGCTGTAAAACCTGTACCTTTGTCTCTGACTAAAAGACAAAGAAGTGTGAAAGTTGGGCGATAAGCAGAACTTACCTACTCTTAAAGAGTTTATATGCTTTTAAATCCTTCTTGCCTCTCTGCATAGGTGACACAAGTACATCGAAGGATAACCAAAACCATCAAACAGGACATGTCTGAGCTCTCAGGTCCAAAACTAGTCTTTCTCCAATGGTCGTATCACAATTTGTTAACCATCTGGTGTAATCTTGCTCAGGATTACCATACATGGGATGCTATGATTCAGGATGTGATGCAGGCATGAGAAGAAACTAGCTCAACCCAACCAAGGTCAATGCTGTTGCAACAACAGCAACAGTATATACCATTAAACATGAAAAAAAGTTTTCAATGGATACTGTTTCAGCGTTGATTAACTCCAAGTTAGTCTAATAATTACTACTACAGACTATTGAAATCAGCTATGTAGAGTTCAGATCGGATCTAATTGGATTTGATGTGTCCAGTTACTTGCTAATAAATATTGGAAGGCATGAACCCAAAACTAAATGGTCCCAAAAGAGGTTGATATATCGTAAAACAAACAAAAGCTTGATTTTGGAATAAACAAAATTGGTATTACAGCAACCCACTTGGACATAATAAATTTGGTAAAATGGGGAAATATTCATAACTTTGCCTTTTCAAACTTTAATCAAGTGTTATTTTTTTGTTATTTTATAACCTTTTAAGTTCCTTTTGAAGTACTAATTGTTTTATTTTATGGTTTTGTTTATTTTTTTTTAATTTCAATCTTTTTTATATTTTAGCTATTGAATTTTATTTTATATGTATTTTTCATTGCCAATGTATTTGTTTGTATGTTTGTTTTTATGTGTAAGTCTTTCTTGGCTTATTTGTTTAAGAATGAAAAAATGCAAACACAGGCAAAGAATTTTTTTTTTTTTCATAGTAAATTTAATCTTAATTCCTATCGCAGATGTAGTTATATTTTAAGGAAAAGATATTAAAAACATTTCCCTTCATATTTATAACAATTAAAAAAAAATAAGAACTTCAGCAACATCAGGCAAAAATAAAATTTTTTAATTCTAAAAAGGAAGTAATTGGTGACATATTAGTATAGAAAAAATCTTTTTTATTAAGATGAGCAATTTTGTAAATTTAAAAAAAAATATATTGATAATAGTTGAAAAAATTTTGAGGTTACATACGGTGGGTAGCATGACGTCATATTCATGAAGGCATTTTTCTTTTGAGAAATGCCTTAATTGCTAGTGGAGTGGGTTTCAGGTTTCAAAAGCCAAAACCTACAGTGAAACAAGTTAAATGAAAACGATCTTGAAGCATGTATAAGATATTTTACGATTCTTAAAAAAAAAAAAGTTCCATTGTTAAAAGTTAATTATGATCCGTGTTGTTAGTTATTTATATTTTATGAAAGACTAGAATATTTATCTAAATCCCAAAATTAAGGATTTTTTCTTTTTTTTTTTTTAATGGTGGAAGTTTGAATTTTTTTTTTTTTTTTTTTTTTAATTTTTTTTTGTTCACCTTGAAACTGGTTTCCAGATTCAATACCATAGTGAATTTGAGAAAACTAAGGACAAATACACTGCTGTCGCTGACAACCCCGAAGTTCAGAGATGTATGGCTGCTTCAAAGAATGCCAGTCTGGTATGAGAAGACCGTTTCGCATGGTTTTCCAACCTTGTCATTTCTTTCCCTCTTCCAATTCAGCATGTATCAATTCCCTATAAACATATTTAAAAGAAAGATACATTTTAAATTATTTTTAGGCTATTAAATTGGGTATGGCCATATATATATATATATTTTATCTGATCCAGCTTCAATAGTTATTGCTCATACCAGTCAAGGATATCACCCTGACAATCGCTACAACAGTGGGTTTATTTTTATATGGCTGGTATGATTGTTTAGTCCTAGGCGATTAATTTTCTCAGGCTTTGCCATCTTTTTTTGAGGAGAGGTTAGTTTATTCTTAATTGCCTGAAGAACCCCTATTTGAGAATGCCAACAGTTATTAAAGTCGGAATGCACTTCATCTAGTTCATGAACGGTAATTTGAAAAACTCATCTGATCTCCTGCGTGTGTCATTCAGATGGACTGTTTCACTGTATCATGGCTCTTCAGTACAGCTAGACTAGCAACTACCTCAAGCCAGGATTGAAACTTGACCACCTTGGCGATAATCAGCACTTCTAACTGTTATGCTATTTGACTTTTGCTAAGATGGGTGTGCGAAATTGCAATGATTAACCATTGTCTAAATGCCCAAGTGTGGCACAATGACGTAGCTCCTTTTAAGGGAGCTAACAGCTTCTACATTAATGAACCTTGTGCCTAACTCTATTTGTTTACATAAAGAGCATTGCTTTATATGATAACAGAAGTTTATTTCAGTCCCTATAATATATATATATATATATATATATATATATATATATATATATTATATATATATATATGTAATAATTTATTTAATTTAGACATAACTGTACTCTTTATTTCACTTCCAAAACTAATATGTTGGTTTGAGTCGTTGCATATAACTTCATCAGTAGTGATCTGTAATTATATTAAGGGGCTCTCTAACCAAAGTCTAAAAACTACCCTGCATCCAACTCCAATCTACAAAATTATATATATAGTTTAGGAAGAACAAATACAAACATAAATTAGATATAAGATTGATTATATTTATGTGATACTATACAAAAGCAAAGTGACTAAGTTTACAAAACCAGTTTAATGGGTAAATCGGCCCAGAATTTTGCTAATATCATCTCCTCATTTAGCTGTCTAATTTGATGAAAGGGTGATAGCAAAAATTTTTTTTTTTTTCTTAGATTTTGACCAAATTAGTTTTTGTGAAATTAAACATTTAATGGTTTGTCTCTGTGCGGCAAGTGCTAATTTTTTTAACAAATTTGTTAGTCTGATATGTTAGCGACTAAATTAAAGTTTAAAAAATGTATTAAATATTTTAACAAGCGTATTTTTTATGCTACTTTGTAAATAAATAAGTAAATATATAAGCATTCTTCTTTTCCAGTCTATTTCTTTTGTCAATGCTGCCTTTTCAGAAAATGTCATGGATAGAGTGCAGAACTGCTCTTGTTTGCATTTACCAAATAGAATCTTCCCTTTTCTCTTCAACTTATCCAAAATTCAAACCTTAAACTTTCCTACTCTCAGCTTCATCAATGCATGAAATCATCTTATATATCCATATGAACTTTCATCTTTCCTCCTAAAAATATTCTCATAATGAAATTGTAGCCTTTTTTTTTTTTTTTGTAAACATGTTTTTGATGCCATTTCATTCGGATTCATTTTTGTTCAAATGTCTGTCTGTGAACCAAATATCGTTTGATTAAAAAATATTCATATGTATTTTCTCATTCTGTATATTTAAGCTATTTTTTCTGTTTTTCACCTTCCTACATACTTTTTGATGATTGAATCTTTAACTTTTGACTTGAATTTATTGTTTACATCCTTCAAAATTCTCAATTTTTTACTTCCTTTTCAAACATTTGAAACTATTTTTTTCCTTCCACTTTCTTTTTTTTCCTTCCACTTTCTTTTCCTTCCACTTTCTTTCTTTTCCTTCCACTTTCTTTCTTTTCCTTCCACTTTCTTTCTTTTCCTTCCACTTTCTTTTTTTTCCTTCCACTTTTTTTTCCTTCCACTTTTTTTTCCTTCCACTTTTTTTTTCCTTCCACTTTTTTTTTCCTTCCACTTTTTTTTTCCTTCCATTTTTTTTTTCCCTTCCACTTTTTTTTTCCCTTCCACTTTTTTTTTCCCTTCCACTTTTTTTTCCCTTCCACTTTTTTTTTCCTTCCACTTTTTTTTTCCTTCCACTTTTTTTTCCTTCCACTTTTTTTTCCTTCCACTTTTTTTTCCCTTCCACTTTTTTTTCCCTTCCACTTTTTTTTCCCTTCCACTTTTTTTTTCCCTTCCACTTTTTTTTCCCTTCCACTTTTTTTTTCCCTTCCACTTTTTTTTTCCCTTCCACTTTTTTTTCCCTTCCACTTTTTTTTTCCCTTCCACTTTTTTTCCCTTCCACTTTTTTTTCCCTTCCACTTTTTTTTCCCTTCCACTTTTTTTTCCCTTCCACTTTTTTTTCCCTTCCACTTTTTTTTTCCCTTCCACTTTTTTTTTCCCTTCCACTTTTTTTTCCCTTCCACTTTTTTTTTTCCTTCCACTTTTTTTTTCCTTCCACTTTTTTTTCCCTTCCACTTTTTTTCCCTTCCACTTTTTTTTTCCCTTCCACTTTTTTTTTCCCTTCCACTTTTTTTTTCCCTTCCACTTTTTTTTTCCCTTCCTCTTTTTTTTTTCCTTCCACTTTTTTTTTCCTTCCACTTTTTTTTTCCTTCCACTTTTTTTTTCCTTCCACTTTTTTTTTCCTTCCACTTTTTTTTTCCCTTCCACTTTTTTTTTCCCTTCCACTTTTTTTTTCCCTTCCACTTTTTTTTTCCCTTCCACTTTATTTTGCTTTCTTTTTGAAATTTGTTTTCTTTTTTAAATGGAACTGATTTCCAGATTCAGTACCACAGTGATTTTGAAAAAACTAAGGGAAAATACACTGCTGTGGCTGACAACCCGGAAGTGCAAAGATGTATAGCTGCCTCAAAGAATGCCAGTCTGGTATGAGAAGACCTTGTTATTTCAAAGAATTCGGAAAGTCTTCCCTTGCCACTGCATGATTCTTGAAATGGCATTTGCTGCCTTTACTGCTTTATTCTGAAGCTGCACTATTTTGATAATCTAATTTTGTTTTTTTACGCTTAATACTGAAAATTTCATTTTTTTTTTTTAAATAGTATTTTCAAGTTTATTGAAGTTCTTCTATCCAGTACTGAATTAATATAGTAGTGAGTGTCAAAATTGGCATATTATTATTTGTACTTTGTGACAACATCCACCCTAGTTTTGTTGAGTTGACTCCTTCAAATGAATTCACTGCATTCCAAATGAAAACCAACTAAGCACGTTGGTCCAGGAGCCACAATTGTAATGAATGACAGCCAGTCTTGATTCCACTGACAAACACTGTAGATATTTTGACTGATAATCAGCCATGATGTATCCATTGCTGCCTTGAACTATTTTGTTGTCCATAGACTGACCATGACTTTTAGCAGCCTGTTTTACAGTGCAGCAACCTGAACGAAAAATAATTTAGCTGAAATTGTGATCTATGCTGACTAGACATTGGCTGGCAATGACAGATCAAATTTAGAATTCAAACTATGAACTTTTGTGTAATATTGACATTCCTACTATCATAAGCAAGTTTTTTTTTTTTTATGCAAAATTAAAATCTTTTGCTTGTAAGTTTGATATTATCTGTAATTGTCTGGTACTGTTTATAAGCACCGTTATGGTGCTCAAAAGTGAATATATTTACCATTTGAATGTGTTAACCTTTAAACTTTCTTTTTGTATTGTTTTTGAAGAGCTTCATTTTGAAATTTGTTTTTTGCTCTACAATTTTTTGATAACTTATTTAATGTTGGACCTTTTATTTTTTTGTCACTTTTAAAGATGCATTATTAAAGCTGACTTCCAAATTCAAGACCATGATGAGTTTGAGGAATTAAAAAAAAAAAAAAAAATTCTGTAGCTGATAACCCTTAAATTCAAAGATACTCAATTTTACCAAAGCCAGTTTGCTAGGAGAATCATTTGTTACTGACAATTACATTGTTGCATTATTACCTCCCTTGAGCTTAGCATGAATGTTTTGTAAAAAATGAAGATTATTTCAGTATTTATATGTTCATTATCTTTGTTCATATTTGTGTATTTGAGACACTAATATGCTACTAATGTTGATTAAAGAAAGGAGATCAAAATTGTATTCCTGTTTTTGCTGTTCAACCTGATATCAGTTAAAAATATCGATAGAGAAATTTAATTTTTTAGAAAACACTTTTTTAAATCTGAAAACGCAAAGCATTTAAAGACCTTGGATTTTCATTTATAAAGAAATTTTTTTTGTTGTTGAAAATCAGTGTTTAAAAATGTAACTGCCTTATTCTTCATATCCTCTGTTTCTTGAACATAATCTTTGTTTGTTCTACAAAGTGCATGCTAAGAATCAACATGAAAAATTATCAAATATGATAAAGATTAAGGATGAAGACAGATGGAGAACAACTACAGAATGTCGGTCTCTAGTTACATTGTTTTGGGTTGTCATGACTGTGCAACGGCCATGCTCACTTGCTTGGCCCGTATCATTTCTACCATAGCTCAAGATGACCGGCAGCCTGTGCAATGTTGATTGCAGCGGGCTGCTCGGTTCTTGATCCACCAAGCTGTGCATAGTTGCCTGCCTGACAAATGTTGCCTTCAACCATCAGGGGTTTTTTTTGATTTGGTATCTGATATGTAAATATTTTTTAACTGGTTTTCTGGTGATGTATATATAATTATTTACTATAATAATTAAATACCTACAGACACTAGTGTTTCATCCTTTTTTTGGGAATCATTAGTGCAGGGTATCACGATTAACGCCAGTCGAGGGATTCAAACCCTGGCAACAGAAGTCCTGTCATTAGCAAGGACCCAAACCATTCGGTTACCAACAACCGTGAGAAATACAGTTGAAATTAAACATTTTTTAAATGCTTTTAACATCAGAGTGATCTTGTTATATGATGATCTACGCGTATGAGCTAAGTCATATATATATATATTATATATTCACAAACACAAAAAAAAGAATGGTCATTTATTTTTATATAAATTCTTTAGTGAAGATTCCCACATAACTCTGTCAGGGATTTTTATCCTGGGCCCCCCAAAATCAAGAGATTAAACAATTCTTGTAATCATCCCATCCCTGTTGATTTTTGCGGTGGGAATTTAGTTCAGTGCGATTCTAGGAAGTCCATCCTCCCGAGCTTTGTCCTCTGTTTAATAGGTTAGTTTATAGCTTACCGTCTGAGGTACCCTTACTGGGGAACGCTGATGGGGCTGCCCAGGCACTTTTTGTAGGTCAGAGTGCACGTCTATGGAGGCACTGGCTTCTCAATCCCGCTTTCTGACTCGTGTCACAGTTCTTGCAGTGGGAGAGAAGTAAACACCGTTCCAACACAATTTATGCTGTGAACCTCCAGATTATAAAACTGACCTAATTTAAGGTGAATCTTTATGGTCTGGAAAACTCATTAATTTGACTATAAAAATATCAGATATGATTACTGGTTTGAACAATTGACTCAAATTGAACTCATTTAATGGATAATTATAATATATTATTAATTGATAATTGTCTCTGAAAATGAAGTCCTTGAGCCATAATGAGTTTTTATACGATCATGTCTGCAGGTTTTTTGTCAATTGTTTTGTATATCTTTGCTCAATAATTGTTTTTTACAGTTATTTTCAAGAATTTATTTGTATTATAGCAGTTGATGTATCCTTTTATTTATAGTGTAACCTGATTTTCTAATGTAATTTGTCATAAAAAAAAAAGCTAAAGCTTGTGAACTTGTTTTATTGAATGAATACAACTGTATTGATGTAATGACACTTTATATTTTTGTGTTAAACCTTCAAATTTAACATGCTATACTACAGCAGTTTAAAACTTCATCAAACCAAGCTGTTAAGATGGTAATAAAAAGGTGAAATGTCTGTATAAATAAACTAGCAGGGAGACCTGATGTTGCCCAGGATTAAACGATGATCAATAAAGGTTTTACACTCTCATATTTTCATTGTCATCGAAATTGGGGAAATCACCCATTTTTAAATCAAATCAATCTAGTTGGAGACCCATTGTGGTGTACCGAGAGAAAACTTTACATGGCTCCTTGCAATGACTTAGTCTAAAATATATTGTAGTTTACATTGCACTATAGAGAATCTACTGTTGATTTTTAAATTATTTTAACATATAAAGACTTGAATTAAAGTTCAAAATGCAAAAGTCAAGTATCATGATTCAATTTTACTTTAAAAAGAAACGTTCATTCGAATTTGTCCCTGTCATATCAAAGAACCTACTGTTAATTTTATATGCCTGGTCTTTCTGCTTGTGTGGTAATTAAACTTCTCGAATGCACTTGTGATGTTAGGCTGCATAAAGTAGTAACCTTGGTCAAAATCGCCTGTTCTTTATTAGGTTGGTGCAAAAATGTTTTTTGATCAACTTCAAGTAAAAATAAATAAATAAATAAAAATAACATCTTTCCACCAACCATCGGTTTTTGTTGATTATCTATACTTATCGAAGACATTTTGATATCAAACATATTTAAGAACACCATAAAATACATTTGTGTGAAATTTCCTAAAAATCGACCCAGCCATTTTGGAGTCCATAAGAAACAAACTTGCACACACACACACACACACACACACACACACACACACACACACACACACACACACACACACAGTTCCTTTTATATAATAGTAGAAATAGAGATATATATTTAAACATAAAAAAAAAGAATGTGTATATGGGGAAAAGGCATAAAAATAAGTGGCCACAATTGGCATGTGCTCGCTGTAGGGAAGCAGTGGTGTGCATGATGTGAAAAGTGAACACAAAATAATCTGAATCAAATGTGTGTTTTCTTTTCAATTCAAAATAATTTATGTGATTGAAATAAGAATTAGTTGCCCAAATACATATTTGAATCATGTAAATTATAATCTTTCAAAAGATATATTTAAAAATTACATCTTTCCAAGGTTTTTTCTTTTCCTTTTTTTTTTTTTTTTTTTTTTTTTAAGGATGAAATTACAGCTATACACATATTTTGTATTAACTTTTTCACGTATTCTCTCAATATTTTGTCCGATTTAATAAAATATTTTTATATTCTCATTTTTTTTTCTTGATTTGAAAACAAAAATGAAATTTACTTTTGTCTTGACTTTTATTTTATTTCAACATACCTTACCCTACATTTTAAGCTAGTTTATAAGTTCAACAATGTTTTGTTTTTTTATTTATTCTGGTTATTATTAGTTTCTGCAAAGTTCAGTCAAGTCAGTTGGCATTCAAGATGGATGATCGCTTTGCGAATGTACTTCACTCTGAACATCTAAGTATACAACTCTGTGAGCCCCCTACCCATCTCCATTTGGAAGCCTTCTGCTTCTTTAAGAAGCATCAACCTTAACATCGATTCAATGCAGTGTGATGTGCAGGCATTAATGCCCGTGTGTGTGTGTCTAAAGATGGCTGCATGCACTTTCATGTTTGCTCTTTCTCTTTCTGCTGCTTCAGTCATGGCAAAAGAAGTGCTCTTCCATAGTCACTCAACTCCATTGAAGCGTCCTCTTTGCAATTTTCTGATCTCCTTTTGCATTGTTATTGGAACGACGAAGAGTAAAATGGAGTAGTTTAGTATTTCCATCAGCTATCATTATTAAATTATTGCTTATTTATATGTACTTTTCTGCTTCTAAATACAATTGTTTTGACTAATATACCAAAGTAATTTTACTTATATTCATGAAATTTGAAATTTTTTTATTTTGGTACCTGAATCGATTTAAGAATGTGCTGATAATAAAATGTGCAACAATATATATATATATATATATATATATATATATTGTTGCACACACACACAGTGGTGCCAAAAAAAGTTTGCACTTATCAGTTTTTTTCGAAAACCACAAATTTAAGTTAAATTGAATGTCACTGTTTAAACAACCTATATCTCCTTTGATTTGCCTTTTATTCCCCTATAATTTTACTTGTTCATATTTGACTTTTAATTGATCTATCATAGTGTTCATGTAAAAAATTAACTTCAAATCAAAGGTATAAAAAAATTCCACAGCAACAAATGAGCTTAAAACCAACTTAAAATATCCACCTTTTAGGCAACAAAGAATCTCTAATCGTAATTGTTGTTGTTACAATTTAACCTTTAGTCCATATGCTTTGATTTTCTTTAAGTGATCGTCAGGAGCTCATTAATCTCCATCTTTCTGGTTTATCCAATGGAAAAATCAGCCGTAGATTGAAATGTGATGAGAAAACAGTATGAATGACTGTGAAAAAGCACCAAAACACTGGCAGTTTTGGCACTGGCCTCTAAATCTGATCGTCCTAAAGTTAGTTCTTACAGGGAAGACAATGCTATCAAGATTGGCAGTCTCAGAAACAGATTTGAAATGGTTCCCCAAATCCAAGAACAGTGTAATCTTGTTAAAAAGTGCTCTGTTTCCACAGTTAAGAACAGATTGAAGGAATTTAATTTGTGAGGCAGTGTTGCATGATGCAAACCAATGATTTCTGTAAAGAACAGAAAGCGCCGTCTGAACTTCGTCAGATGTAATGAAAATCATGACTCTTCATATTGGTCAAAAGTGATTTTTAGCAACGAAAGCAAGTTTAATGGCCCAGGCAGTTATGGTAAGCAGTACGACTGAAGGAAGGATGAAGAATTTAAACCTGTATGCGCAGTTTCAACACTGCAAGGTGGTTCAGTTTTGGTGCAGGGCGTTACTAGTGCCAATAGTCCAGGGCTTATAATTCATTTACAAGGTCGAATTAATTCGATCAACTACATTAATAGGCCGGACTTGGGATGATAATCCCATCTTAATGCAGGTTAATGCTTCCATTCACACAGCTGGCATTGTCAAGAGGTTTCTTGAAGAGCATGATATTCCATGTTTGGATTGGTCTGAACGATTTCCGGACCTCAATCCAATCGAAAACATGACATTACATTAAGCAAAAGCTACACAATTATAAATTTTCAAATCTGAAAGAACTTTGGACAAAAATTAAAGAAGTGGGATCCCCTTTCACCGGAGTATTGTTGTAGACTAATTCAAGGAATGCCCAAAAGATTGCAAGCTGTCAAATTGCAGAAGGGCTAAGCTACTAAATATTAACTAGTTCGTTGTGTTTTTGTTGTATTTGTGTTGCATTAATGTTATAAAGTTACATTTAAATAACAATCTTCCATTGTGCAGAGTTTATTTTTGCCTTCACAATTTTAAGTTAATTTTTTAAATTGGCGGAAACACTAGGATAGTTCAATAAAAAGTAAAATATGAACAAATAAAATTATAGAGAAATAAAAGGAGTCAAATGAGGCATAGGTTCTTTAAACAGTTACATTCGATTTAGCTTAAATTTGCGGTTTTTGAAAAAAAATGCAGACTTTCTTTTGGGTGCCACTATATATATATATATATATATATATATATATATATATATATATATATATATAATTACTAGTGCAGACTTTCTTTTTGGCGCCACTGTATGTATAAGGGCTCTACAAACAAATTTATCTTTAGTTGACCTTTGACAACTAAATTTTTTGGTTCATTAGCCAAACCTATGGGATTTCTTTTAAATATGACATCTTTGTTCTGTGATGAGTATGTACATCAAAGGTTTTTTTTTTTTTTTTTGTGTAATTCTAAATATGCACAGAATTTTATGTTAAGACTTGAAGGATAAACATTCTAATTTCTTTGGTCTTTTTTTTTTTTTTTTTTAACAGCCTTCGTAAAAAAAAAAAGAATATATTGTTCTATTAAACTTTTATTGTTTTAATAATTTGACTTTGCTCATTTTATTTAAAAAATAAAGTTCGAAAGAAATCACCAAAAGATAAGCGTTTTATTATTCCTAATCACCACTTGGAAAAATCACTCACAAATGCGACTGTTTCACTTGAAATATAAAGCTATGTGTGTGTGTGTGTGTGGGTTGAAAAGGTACCTATGGTAAGTACCAGTTCCTCACATATTTATTGTTATAAAGCTCCATCAGAATAGATATTGAGCCTTTTGTGTGTGAAAGACCTGTCTTGGATGGATTGAATCTGTTTTGGCTTTTGAGGAAATACAGAGCAAGAGAAACTGGTTACTGAAAAGGTTTGAAACTGGATCAGGGAACCGTTTACTCTGACTTGAATGGGGGGGGGGCCATTAAAGCTCAATTCCACTGAATTAATATAAAAATAATAATCAACTTATTACTTCAATCAAAAATAATACAACTCAAAAATTTACTAGATGTTTTCTATCACTTCTCTCCTTGCTCCAACTTTGTCAAGTCAGCAGATTGTAGACATTAAATATTCTCGTTTGTTTTTAACCAATCAAAATACCGATAATTCGTCGGCTCGTCATTTTATTATTAAGGTGAATTTACTTATTGCAGTTTAATAACCAGTCATTCTGTTTCACATAGGTTGAGTTCAATCCTCACTAGTAACCTTGTGATTTTAACTTTTTTTTTTTTAATTTTCAAACTACATACCCGGCAAAGATGGACCCTTTATGACTGGGGTGAGGCAAATCGGGGCCCACTTCCACTACTCTATCTGGATTGAGGAGCATCATGTCTGCTATGGTTACATTGTGTCAATTTTGTGTCGAAGTGAAGGGAAAAGTGGATATTATTGAATCTTAAAATAAATTTTTTTTTTAAATTGTTTTAATTTATGCACTTGTGTTTCTGTTTTGAATAAATATTTGATTGATGATAATAAAAGTAGCAAGTCAATGTGTAATTATCAGTTGTTGGTGAAGCTTGTTCAAGCAATGTTCAGAAATGTTTAGTCGTGTTAGAATTAAGTCTGGCATGAGAAAAATATCACACAAAGTTATCTCATGATTTTATTATAGATATTAAGAAAGCCTATTTTAAAACAAATTGTATAAACAAAATAACGTACATTCTTTTCTAATTGAAATTAATTTATACTTTGCTTTTCAATCAACCATTGTCTTGGCTCGATTGTCTGCCTTCATAGAGGATGATAATTAATGTTTCTTCTACACAATAGAACTAAAAA
Organism: Euprymna scolopes; assembly: GCF_053919585.1. Taxonomy (NCBI): domain Eukaryota; kingdom Metazoa; phylum Mollusca; class Cephalopoda; order Sepiida; family Sepiolidae; genus Euprymna; species Euprymna scolopes. Next base: position 34,374,610 of record NC_136516.1, read on the forward strand.
TAGAGCGTCATGCTTGCTTGGATTATCATGCAATGAATTTATTGAAAACCTTTTTATATATTTTTGTATGTCTTGCATCATGCCACACTTGTTTTCACGGGCAAGGATTTAATTAATCTCTTATCCTTTTTTTTTTTTTTTTTTTTTTTTTTTTTTTTTTTTTTTTAAATCTTTAATCTTTCACAATTCAATATTTAATCTCTTTTATGCAGCATGAGTAAAAAAAAAAAAAAAAAAATTGTGTATGCTAGACGTATGCGTGACCCAGTGGGTCAAAACCACTATTTATTCTACATTGATTTTATTTAAAAATTCATGAACTTTGACTGCCATAGCTGTTGCAACATTCTGCATAACTACAAAAAAAAAAACCTTTTGTATGTTCAATATTAATATCATATAGAAATATTATTCTCTACTGATCGCATATTTTTTAATTTAATAATGAATATACTAAGACTCCATCACTCTCCCCCTCCTCCCAAGCAGGGAGTAATACTTAGGGTGATATGACAAATGAGCATATTTACCCCCTCCCCCAGAGTGGGAGTAATGTCTAGGAGAATGGTCACATGATAACAGAAGGTACTATAAGGTGATGCCTGGGAGGATGTTAAAACAAATACTACGCTATCCTGCCCTCTGAATTGAGCATTTTAAAAAAAACTATAGTATAGCTTCTATTTCAGACAATTACCAAATCTCCATTAGTAATAGATTATTCTTGTATAAAAATCGGGAAAATCTCCTGAAAGTGATCGAAAATTATGCAGTAAATAGGAAATCAAAGAAGCATAAATGAAATACAGTTTGGTTCTATGCCAGTACAAAGTAGCACTGATGCTATATCTATTCTGAGACAAATTCAAGAGAAGTACCTTTTTATTAGAAAAACCTGCATCTTGATTTTGTGGATTTGGAGAAAGCTTTTGAAAGAATGCTAAGAGAGGTTGTCTGATAAGCTTTATATAAACTAAGGACAACTGAGTTGTTGGTGAAGTTTGTTCAAGCAATGTTCAGAAATGTTTAGTCATGTTAGAATTAACAGCACGTTTAGTGACAGCTTTTAAAGTAGAAGTACATCAGAGTGTTGTACGGAGTCCATTGCTTTTCATTTTGTCTTAGAAACAATATTCAGGGAGTTTCATCTGAGTTGTTCGAATGATTTAGTTCTTGCATGTGAAACAATAGAAGATCTATTTGTTAAGTTAAAGACTTGAAGGAATGCTATGTAAAGTAATGGTCCGAGAGTGAATGTTATCAAAACCAAAGTGATGACCAGTAGCTGTAAAAATGTTGGAAAGCTCTCCATTTATGAAAAATGAGTCAAATGCAATTCAATCTTTTGTGGTACTCGTAAGCATTGGGTACATAAGAAGTGCAGTGAAATTATTGATAGGTTGAGAGAAGATGACTAGTTTTTATGCAAGAAGTGTAAGATAATGGATGAGAATTCTGATGTGGAGGCAGTATATCAGGATAGATAAATTATTCAGGTTGTCGAAGTTTTTGGTGATATTAATGGAGCAAGCACTTGTGTGATTGCAAGAGTTAATAGTGGATGGAGTAAGTTCAAGGAACTTTTATTACTAGGGCTAGAACAACAGAATATTCTTTTCATTGTTTTGATTCTCTAACATATATCCGTTGATATCTTATGTTTTTATATAGTGATGTGGTTCTCAGTTGAGTAACTGTGTCTAGCATATACTCGAGTCAAAACAATAAGAATATCCTGTTGTCTTAGCCCTAGTCATTACTAACAAGCAGAGCATTATCATTATCGACCAAGAGAAACAACAATTTGTATTCATAAAAAAAAAAAAAAAGCAAGGTTCTGTGACTTCTTGGACATTGTGTATTTATATTGCAAAATTGTCGGTTTATTAAACCTCTTCCCCAACTAACATCGTTTGAGTCTGTTAAATAGATAAAGCCAATGCAACTTTCTGAAAGAAACATTTACTCCCACACCCACTTTAAATCTATTGAATCTCATGCGTGCATTTAAAATAGATGTAAGAACTCGCATCAACGCTGGTTTCAATCTTAACTGATAGGTTCCTACCAAATTTTGCCTTGTTAAAACAATAAGATGATATACTAATATTATTAATTTGCTTCTAAACATCTAAGGTTTGGACAGAAACAAATCAAAACAAGGAGTTACAAATTTTTGTATGTTATTGCTTTTTCTGTTAACATTGTCGTAGATCAATGGAAAAATGTTTAATGTATTATATTTACTGAACCCTAACAATAATCAATTTTCCCAATTCTATTCATTAACAAGATTATCTAAAATATCTTAAGTATAAAAAATAAGTTTTCTCCTTTCTTTAAAAGATGATTAATTAATTGCTGTAAAAAAAAAAAAAATTTTTTTTTCACTAATTTAAAATGCTTAAAGAGTTTTTTTTATTCAGCACTATTTTTGTTTTATGTATTTTTTTTATTGTTTATTTTGTTTTGTTCAATTCACTTCCCAGCTTTTTTTTCTTCAAGCAAATCCCATGTAATGTTTTTCATTATTCATGACCGAAATAAAATCAGAGTGGGGGTGGGATAGGTGACTATTGTCACAGGTGAATGTGATAAAATCGACTGAGTTCAAACTGTAGGTATCTATCATATTGATTTATATACTGATACCATTGGGAAATGCAATTGTTCCAGTAACATTAGGATCTGTTGGCTCATATTAAAAAAAATAATAAAAATACCATGTGAACCAAGTGTAAGTGATACAAACGATTACACTTAAAGGGATAGTATTCTAAAAAGTATCAATTAGAGTCTCTGGAATAGTGTGATCTGCTATCTAGAAGGATGCTTCACGATAAGAAAAAACAAACCAGTTGGGGCGGATGATACAATTTGGGGAAAGTTTTTATCCCCCCCCCCCCCAACTATGACTGTTGGGCATTCATGACTGAAACTTGATGTACAAGCCAGGTGTAGACTGAAATCAGTTCTTACAAAATATGGTTGTATTGCAGAAATGTGGAGTTTTATTAACAATTCCATGTGTGTCATTTAAGGAGGGGAGGTCGCTTTGTACGGTATCCTTTACAACCTATCAAATTTTGAATAATAAATATTGCTGGCACATTTTCACTGAAGAAAATAATTAAATTGAACAAACATACTGATTAGCTATATATGATATGATTAGCCCATTTATGCATAGCGCCTAACTAGTTTACTTTATGCATTAAAGCTTCTGAATATAGCACCTAATTAAGTTGGATACTATGTATAAATGGGTTAAAAACTTAGAAGTCTAACTTTGAAACTTTGTTTTTCAAAATGTCTTCCAAAGTTGGTCTTGTTTCCGGTCATGTGACCTCTTTGCTAGTTAGATAAAAATGGCATTAAAATTTGCAGGAAATAAGTACTTGATTATTTTCTTTTAACATTTTTTTCCTTGCCAAATTGCAGCAATTATTTTAGTTGGTTTTATTTGGTTGAATAATTTTTTAAGTCAGTTTTTTTATTTTTTTTTTTTTTATAATAAATTCATTTTTTTATCTTAATAGTAAAGATAGCAATTAACAAGACAAAAGATTTTCATGGTAAACTTTATCATGTGCCATTTATAATGTTGATATTATAATCTATATTATATTTCTTTTTGTCTGTCTGTCCGTTCCAGTTTTTCTCAGAAACTACTGGAGATCTGGCTGAAATTTTGAATGAAAATTTTTTTATAAGGTGCAGCAAATGAAGTATTATGGCATCCATTTGATGCATGGTTAGAGATTGGTATTTAATGTAAAACACAAATGTAACCATATTCAAGCATCAATTTGGCATAAAGCACTCCTTCTAAATCAACGGGCTATAACTTTTGCCTGTTTTAATGGGCTAAAAATCTAGTTCTTAATATTACTTATTCATTTAAAGGCTAAATCACAAAACTTAAGCAATGTTCAGTCTGGTTAGTAGTTAGATGGTTAACTAATTATCAGACATTGTTAACACGTTTTTGAAACATGCATGGACAAATGGTAGCTTTATAGATACACAAGATACTGGTAAGCGTGAAAAATTTTCTAGCTCGGTAGAAGTAGTCCACCCACCTTCTTTGCAGATGTGGCAGTATCTTCTATGTATTCCAATTCATGTTACCTGTGAATGTTAGGCCAAAGAGTTTAAACATTGGATTCTCAAAGAATGGTGCTATTAGCCATGACAAATCTGTGACTGGAAAGGGTTCTTAGAATTTTGTCTTAGTAATATTAAATGTGACCATCCATTTTCAGTTCCCGTCTACTACAGATAGCGTTGTACTCTTTGATCAATGAAATATACTTGTGCAAATACCGTGAGTAAATACTTTTGAAATATATATATTTTTTATGCAGGTCTGTCTCCAACATCTTATGTGCTTGTGAACAGACAAACCAACACAACTTTTAGGAGATTAGTTCAGCATTTTACAGAAATTGTTTGTCAATAAAGTCTGAAAATACTTTAGGAAGAATGTAATAGTTATAGAAGAAAAATTTAGATAATCTTTGAAAATTGTTTGTACCTATACAAAAATTTTCATAGAAGATTAGTAAAATATTAGCAGGCGGCCTGGCGTTGCCTGGTCGTAAGATATGCTTAAATATATTTTAATTCCTGCATATTACGCATTTATTATTATAGACAATTTTTGATTATTGTACCCAATAGCCTCTGAGCCACGCCTACACACACACACACACACACACACACACACACACACACACACACACACACAATTTCCCCAAAACCTCTGGCCTTAGTGGAAGGGAGACTAAAACTGTCTGCTATGGTTTCAAATGATCTGAATTAACAGCAAGGAGAGGGTACGATTATGAATATCTCCAGTATCAAATAATCCTTATACACTGTGAAATTTACTTTATGTATAAAAACCAAAGAAGGGAGAGATAACATGAGAAATATTTGGAATCCAGTCTCCCCTTGCTGTTATTTCAGATCATTTGAAACTATAGTAAGTTTTAGTCTCCCTTCCATCAAAGCCAGAGCTTTTGGAGAAATATCGGATATTTTGTAATTCATATGCAAAACTAGGAAAGCAAATGACTGATTGAAACATTTTATGCCTGTACAAAAAGAGCCAAAAATAGACTCTGGATGATGGATGATCCCCTTAATGTGTGACCTTAAGGGCAAATATTGCAGGCTTTTTGAAAATTATAATACTATTCTATGATTGCAATTTTATGACCATTGGTAAAAAAAAGAACCTATATTTTCAAACCAATAAAATATGGCCAAATTTGCCTACATTTGTGTGTGTGTATGTATGTGTATATATATATATATATATATATATATATATATATATATATATGTGTGTGTGTTCTACAGGCCAGCCAGTTTTGTTGCTTCGGTTCTCCCACATGAGACCTTGCAAGGCCACTAATATAGAAGTGAGAATGTATGTGTGAGGACAATTTTCAACCTATATACTCAAGGAATTTTTAATATACAAACTTGAAATTTGGTATATAGGGTATTCAGATATGTGGAAAACTTTTAATTGGTTTTCATCCAGAAAAAAGGGCTAAGGGGTCAAAATTGAAAAGTTGGTACTTGGGAGTCATCAGATTTTTATCTGTTTGCCAACTGTTTCATGAATGCATATGTGCGGCCATGAAACATGACAGCTTCTTTGTTAAGAATAAGTAGGTTTGAAAACACTTTGTAAAGATAGTATTAAGTTGATCTAATAGTTATTATACTTGACTCATTCTCTTTAGGTTTTGGTTTCAATCTCGGCTCAAGTTTTTTTTTTTTTTTTTTTTTCCACAAGAAGTGAACTGTTTAGAAAAGAAACCTAATACTCACATGCACGTCTCGGTTTCTGTATTAATTAAAATATATTTATGCATATTTTACGACCGAGCAACACCAAGCGGCCTGCTAGTATAGAATAAATTCACCTGTTGTCCCTGATCATCAAAAACAAGATTCAAGCAAGCACAGCCAGATGGTTCAGAGTTTTATAATTATATAGATAGATTTTACTATATGATAATCATAAAAGCCCATTCAGTTATGGACCCTACTTGCATAATTGCTAGGTCTTTTATAGATATCGCCTTGATTAAAATGTGTGTGTCTAATAAGATGAGTGTCCAGATTTAATTTTTTTTTTTAATTACTACTTGGAGCCCTAACACTTTTCCAATTGATAGGATAATCAAACCTACCCTCAGTTGTAAACCCTACTCGCATGGTAAACAGGCCTGATAGATATTGCTTTGATGTGAGAACACTGCTGAAAATTGTTTATCAATTGTACTAAAAAAAATTTTTTTTTTTTTTTTTATAAAGAACTTTTAGTCATTTTAATCTATTTCCTTCAGACAAAATGTGCCAGTATTTATTTTCTCTTTTCGTCTCTCGGCTCGTTGTCTAGTAATTAGCTTAATACGCTATTAAGCCTATTTATTTGATGGAAGGCTAATCTAAGCCCTCGGCTGATTTGACAATGGGAAAGTGAACCTGCCAGAATTTGAATGGATTTTCGTCCTTTATTTATTTTCAATTAAGATGGATATTAGCCAATAAGCCAAAGATCAGATTTACTGTAAGTCTTCTATTATAGTTTATATATTTGAATAGATTTAATACTTAATTTCAGGGATTAAAATTACGTAGTTGTTGTCGGCAACTGATGGAATTTAAAAATAAATAATTTTTTTTTAATCACAATTAAAATAATTTACATTAAAACCTGGTGCAGCTAAGAACTGACCCAAAATGCACCGATTAAAAAAAAAAAAAAAAAAAAAAATGAAATTAAAAATGGCGCTCAGTGTAAATTATGACAAGGCACCATTTCAGTGTTTAGGATCCATGCAATTAAAAACAATATGTCTAATAAAAAGTAAATGTGTGTGACCCTGCACGGTATGATTTTTCAACTGGCCTGGTTCTGTTGTTGCCATTAGTTTATTGTATTTCTTCTAAAATCGGGTACTTACAAAAGGGGGTCGCATAAAGGTTGCTAATACCCATAAATGAAAGTGATGCTATGATTCGAACCTGGCACATCAAGGATATAAATCTTCATTGTTCACTTCATGATAGTCACCTTGTATAGATACAGTGATTTAGTATTAAATAACCTAAAGAGAGTTATTGTGAAATAGATGAACACGTCCACCACATGGACTGGCTTTATCCCACTCTCTCTGATAAAGTATTGAGTGCTTCTTTGTTATTAGAATGAAATTTGAAATATTGAACTTTAAGTTAAGTTGGTATCTACTTAATTGTCATGTCGCAATAATGAACATATCCAAAAATTATGAAAAAGTATAAAGTAGAAAATTAAGACAGTTATGGAAAATTGAGTTTTGTTAAATTGGCCTAAGATTTTCGAAGTTTTTAGAAAATAATTATCTCCCTTGTTACAATTCGAACTCCAGGTTTTTTTTTTTTAATTTTTTTTTATAGCAAAATTCAATTTTTGTTAATTGTCTTCAAAAATTATTTTTATTAATAATTTTCTACCTTAGTGTTTTTCGTAATTTTTGGATATGTTCATTACTGCAACATGACAATTAAGCAGATTCCATTGGTTTTTACTTGAAATTCAATATTTCGAATTTTACTATTATGAAGAAGTGCCCAGTAGTGTTTTGTCATTAAATAACCTAAAAATGGTTTGCTGTAAAACAACCAAGCTAATACAATCAGTGGATATATTGCAGAAAAGACATGCCAAATCTATCACCAATGTTGAAATTGTTGACATTTTTTAATAATATAATTAATAACTATCCCTATTTATGTGGTGTTGCTCAAGATTCAATGAAATCATTTTATTAATTTTTTATTTTTTTACACATTTTTAAACATATGGTAGACAACTCTTAGTTCAATTTAAAATGAATTCTGTTCTGATTTTTCTTTTTAGGTAATCATTTAAAAATGTTTCATGTTAGCAGCTGTCTGGGCTGGACTAAGTAATATTAAAAGTAAATTGTAGACGAGTACATTTTGTTTCCAATAACATGGCATGACAATAACAAATGAAAATTGTCAAGTAAGGAGAAATGTTTGACTTGTCAAGCTTAAATGTTACTTGTGCCTGACTTTGAAAAACGGACAAGATAACTTTATATGTGAGTTAAAAAATAAAGTGTAAAAATTTTTTTGATTTTATGGTTTCAAAAAACATTCTGTTGATTTAAACGTTAGCAATTTTCTTTTTTTAATTTGTTCAATTAATTTCCGTATATCTTGTCGAAGTTTCTAGCAAAGGTCAAAATGCTGCGGAATGTTAACTGGTTTTAATATGTGATGTCTGACGAAACAGCTGACATAACCCCACGTTCAAGTGTGAACGCGATAATCTTTAATCATTGTTGTGTAAAGCTTTGACATTTACCTTTGCATATATTGATTACCCAAATGCTGTTAACTCTTAAGACTTCAATCTAATCCGGATACCCTCCCCACACGCCGCCCTCACCGAAACGATTGCTTCATTATATTATTAAAGCATTTATTGGTCCATTACAATTGCTTCAACGTTATTCGCGTCTCGGATATTTTCAAATTTTTATTTTTGTAGCAAATGGTGTATTCGAAGAGATGTGGATAACATTGAAACACTTATAATGAGACAATATGTACATCTTTGGAATGGTTCTTGATAGAATAGGAATGTTGGCTTAATCCCTTAACAGCTTTTAGTTTGAATTCTTGTGGGTTGTGACTTTCCTTTCTTCACTTAAGTATTGTTAATGTATACTTCTTTAAATTGTTGATCTTGTTGATTTTTGTATAAACAATTACATCAAAAGCACTTTTGATGCAAGTCCAAGACTTAGATCTTAAAAATATATTAAAGTTTTCTCATGCTTCGGAATTTTGGATATGAAGATTGATAAATGTGGATTACTATTTTCATTTTGGATGTCTCGCGTTTCATTCGATGTAACCTCTGACCTTTTAGATGTCTCGTTGAACTCTGTACACAGAATTTTGAATGGAACCCTTCATTTAATCCACAAAGGTAGCTTGCTGCTGTTCCGTCAGCCATGGTCAGGTAGAACTTTCGGACAGACTTGAAAAGTCCCTGAATTTTTACTTTTGCCTTGAAAAGGACTTATTTATATTATTACCTTGAAAAATCCTTGAGAATGTGGAAAATTTCTGGAAAAGGCCTTGGAAGTGTGTGTGTTCCTTTCCCCCCCCCCCAATCGAATATAAGGCCAGCCGGGCCAAAAATGTACAAGACGGCAGCCATCTTGTTTGGAAGTTTTAAAAGCTGTAAAGAAAGTTAATATTTAGGATGAAATAAAAAAAACATTTAAAACTACTTGAAAAACAACAACAAAAAACACTGAATAAATGATGCAGGTTATGAAGTATCTATTATTGCTATGGTGACATTTATTTGTCATATATTTGATTTTTACCACTTTCAAATCGCTGTGGATTATAGAACAACCCCCAAATTTTGTTTCCAAAATTTGAATTTTGTCTGAAGACGGCCTTGAAAATTTTTTTAAAGTTCTTGAAAATGGACATTTAAAATCTGTACGAACCTTGTTCAAATTCTAGAAGACCAATCACTTAGAATTGGTTATTACTTAGCACTTTTATCTGTTGCACTATAGGTTCTTGATGATGTAAAAATTCCCTGTGTTCGACAAAATGTATCTGAAGAAAGTTGTCTGACTGAAACATTGTGAGAATAGCATCCATGATGAGAACAGTAGTTCAAATAATACAAACATTTTTTTTTTTTTTTTTTTTTTTTTTAATTATAACTTGTAATTTTAGTTTATTTGTGCTTTTAGTTTTATTTATTGTGATTGGTTCCCAACCTTGGGGGTCATGTTAATTTAAAGCTTGTTTTACTTAATGTTAGATGAGATATAACTCTACTTGTTAAGCCATGTACTATTTATTTTCAATGGTCTCAATATTACAATTATTTCTAGTTAATAGAGTTAGATTGAGTGACAGTTTTAGTTGATTTGTTCTTTTAAAAAATATTCTCCCCACCCTCCTCACTTCTCCTTTGTGTAGTGCTAGTAAAAATTTATTTTTTAAATATTACTTCCTTTTCCACTATCACAATTACCAAACAGAAAATAAACGAAATAAAATGTTCAGTGCAAGTCCAGACTTCAACTTTAAAAAAAGAAAAGTACATCTTTGATGTACGTATTCGTCACAGAACAAAAATGTTATATTCCAAAAATCATGTAAATTGATTACGTAGATTTTTAAACTAACGTAATCAAATGTTATGACAAAGCAAGGTGTGTCTTGGTCTGCCATATTTAATATAGATAACTAAATTCGAACTACCAAAATTTTAAAATCTGTCTTGAAATGGCTACTGTATACTACTAATCGCTCAAAATCGTTAAAAAATACTTTTCTATATATAAAAAAGTACTTGATTGATTACATGATTGTTGGAATATGACATTTTTGTTTTGTAATGAAGATTTTTCTACACTTTCGTTTTTTAATTAGGTTGAATTCTGGGTGAGGACTAATTTATTTTTTTTTTCTTTTATCCAAAAAACAATTTGTAATAAGTAACGTTTGTTGTTAGCTGAAAACAAATAAAAATGTAACTGCTACAAAAATTGTTGCCCCCCCCCAAGCTTAGATTTGATTTAAACAAAAAAGACATTTGCTTTGATTCTTTTTATGTGAAAGTAACGAAATAAATAAAATTTGAAATAACAAAACGTAATAATAGTTCCCAAAATCTTCAAAATAACAAGTCCATAGAATTTTAAAGTTTATCATTCAATACCACACTTTTGCCAAATGCATATCTATATGCATGGAAACTTATGGGAGCAACTTAGATTTATGAACTGAGGTAGTTAACTATAATGATTAGTATTTAGCATTATGTTCCTTTTTAAAATAATATTCTAAATTTTAGTTGCAGACCTACACACCCACAATTTCTTAATTATAATAGGATTTAACGAGTATCCTCAATTTAGTTGTCGTTGCTGCAATCTTTCTACCAACAATCCTTTTTGTGTCGCCTTTAGGTAGACTGTGAATATTTGAAAAGATGGAAAAATGGAGTAGGTTTTAGGAATAACCTCCCAAGATCCATTTTTCTTTCCTCCTTCCCACTTTTTTGGTATAAAGTCAATTCTGCTTTTCTGAATCTATATTTCCATTTTTTTTTTTTTTTTTTTTTTTTTTTTTTGTTTGTTCACTATATTCCCCTCCCTCCCCATACCATAACTTTTTTTTTAAGTCTGCAGGTTGACCTCTCTTCATCAGGTGCAGTATCACAGTGATTTCGAAAAGATGAAAAGCAGCTATACCGCGCTTGCAGATAACCCTGAAATTATGCGCCATTTGGAGAACTCCAAGAACATTAGTCTGGTATTTAAGAATTAAATTGTCGCTGTGTGTTGGCTGGCCAAAAATCCGTAGTTGCCCATTTTAGCTTTTTTTTTTTTTTTTTTTTTTTTTTCCCTTCCCCCCAACATTTCTTGACCTATAATAAACCCAAAATCTTTTGCCTGCAATTATTTGGCGTTTCCTTGTTATAATCCTCCATGCAAAAACAACCCTATTTTTATTTTTTGTTCATTCAATTTTTGGGGTGTGGTTACTTTAATATTCATGGTTTGTCCAGTTCATTAGCCGAATCGGCTAAGCAACTTTTCTAATGCATACTTTTCACGTTAGTACTCAAGTCAGCTTTCCTCCCTTTTATATATTGTTTTGTTTTCAGTCAATCAATTTCATTAGTAAAAAATAAACCAAGTTCAGCAAGCCATGTAAAAAGACATTAAAGATATTGCATCAATATACCATCTGAATGTTTGTTCAAGGTGACTTTAAACTTGAGTATGATGGAAATTATCACAAACTCCTCTAGTAGGCTGTTCCAGGGAGCAGAAACACGGACAGGATATCACCTTTTTGATGGTACATCTACAGGTGATTGCAGACACAGCAACTAGATGTTGGAGTGAACAACTACTGTAAAAATAGTGTCATTCCTGTTGATGATGCTTTATGATAGAATCAGGTCCCCTCGCATCTTTTGCTGCTCAAATAAGGGCAAAAGCGATGATGTAATAAATTTCTGTAGCCAAAGTAGTGATGTGGCAGCTGAAGTTTCTATTTTCTCTGTCATTGCAAAGACCATCGTTTTATTTTTATTTTTTTTAATATCTAAGTTTGATTTTCATCTCTTTATGTATTGTTTCATTATCAATCTATCAATTTCATTCATATGAGATGCAATAAGCCATGTAAAAAGACAATTGCATTTTTATACCATTTGAATGTTTGTTCAAGACAACTTTAAACCTGGATATGGTAGGCGTCATCATGATCTTCTCTAACATGCTGTTCCAGGCAAAAGAAACGTGGACAGAAAATGTTGCCTCTTTTTCTGTTAAGAGGGAGTATGGTTCATCTTTTGTGGTTTTCTGCAGAGACGATGACTAAATGTTGAAAAACTCTGAAGGCAGATATACATTCCTGTTGATGAATGCTAGAATCAGGTTCAATCACATCCTTCGCTGCTAAAATAAAAGATCATCGTTTGCTTTTTTTTTTTCTAATGTCGACTCTAGTTAGTACCCAAGTTTGATTTTTCATTTTACAATGCATCTACTTTGTTGGGAGAATCAACTGGTACAATTTTTGTAGTCGTGGTGAGGTGGCAGCTGAAGTTTCAATCTTTTCTGTTGTCTTCGTCCTGATAGTTTTCATAATCATTATTAATAAACATCTACAAATGCAAATCTTCAAGGTTTGATTGTTTCTTTTTGGGTTTTTTTCTTTATAGTACATAAGGATGTGTGTCAAATAGCCAACCCCTTTCTTCATGGGGAGAGACAGCAACTAACAACCCACTGCTTTCTCTCTCTCTCTTTCTCTTTGCTGGTTAATCGACAAAGAAAGATCTCTTCCCGTTTGTCATATCAGCTTAGCAGCTTCCTCTGCACGTGACGTCATTGTCGGAACGTAACTTAACTTTTAACTGAAAAAATCTACTCTTAGTTTTAACCTCATGTTGGAATGTACACTTCTAACCTTAGTTATTGGTTAGGAGTAAAGTATAGTATCTGTTCTGATAAAACACCATTTTGTTATTTCCTCATTGGTAAAAGAGACTAGACTGATGCAATTTAAATTTTTGCCGTTTTGGGAGCTGGATTTTCACTATATTAAAATCCTTTCTTTGCTCATTAGCATGTAGTTTTCATATCAGATGTGGATTGCACATTGACGGTAGTATGGAGTGATTTTTCTCCTTGGACTTATTTGTTAGTTTTGATGTGCCATTACTTGAGGAAATTTTTGGTTGAGTCACTCGACTTTATAGCCTGCCTTTTCCTTGGTCAACTGAGATTTATCCAACCAGGGCTTTGTTTAACATGTCAGCACAGACGCCAATCTCAACACCTTCAGATTCGATACCAGAGAGTCGAACCTAATTCCATCATCAGCATGCATTCTACAAATCCACAGAATCCTAGCACTGTCATTCCTCTGCATTCTCTAGTGGAAACTCAACATTAACTATCATATCATCATCAACAGGTATTAACGGCTATGGCTCTCTATCTCTTGATGAATTCATTGTTGGGCATTTTTTGTGTTGCTCAGGTATTCAGATTGTCAATGTTTCTTGCTGTCATCCTCTGCTTCTTCTACCCATGATCTTTCCTGTCAAACTAATCTGTTCTATTCCACTTTTTCTGTACACCTGGCCCATGAGTCTCATTTGTCTTTTTCGTACTGTTCTTATAAGATACCTTCCTGTGTTTGCCATTTCTAATACCTCCTGGTTTGTTTTCTTTTCTGTCCAGGAGATCTTTGAAATTCTCCTCGGGAACCAAGTTTCAGTTGCGTCTAGTCTTTTCCTTGTGCTGTTGATGATTGTCCAGCACTCACAACTGTATAATAGAACAGACTATACATATGTTCAGAGTTTTCTGAATTTGGTTTCTAATGTTTTTGTTGGTCATGATTGAAGGTGACTTTAGCTGCAGCTATGCGATTTTGTATTTCAGTCGTGCCCCTTCTATCAGATGTGATCCAGTATCCCAGATATTTGACTTTATCAACTTGTTTAACTCGTACATTGCGACATTGTAGCTTGCATGTTGGAGCTATTACATAGCATTGCATAATGGACATAGTTATAAACTCTATCTGCCGAATAACAAGTACAAGTGTAATGACAGGTTACAACGGAAGAAACTCATGAAACTTTCATGGCGTCTGTACATGTAAGATCAGACTTCACATCCTCTGCCAGCATATGAGATAGAAAAATAAATCTGCAACTTCCAACATAAGCGAACGATCTGTAGAGAACACCGTATAAGGTCTGCGTTTAATTGGACAAGCCATACTCGTATATCTACTAGTGATTCTAAGAATTACCAGAATACCCACTCCAAAAATTGAACAATTTAGAAAATAATTTTGTTTTATGGTTCAGGATATATTAAAGAAACGCCAGATATCTTTTGACACTAACTTAGTGTAGGGATTATTTCTATTATGATTATGACATTTAACCCAAGTAGATACTTAATATTGCTGTATTAGTTTTAACAATTTTGTTTGCTTGTAAGGCTTTAAGTGTTTCTTTGATATAACCATGGGTTTGGCAGATAATGTTTTATAAAGATATTTGGCTTCTTAATTTTATTATTAAGCCTATTCCTTTAAAGTAGTAATATTCGTTCTGTAGATGGAAAGTAATTTTTTTTTTTTTTTATAGAATTGTGCTTTGATATAAGAAAACACTTTATGGGGTAATCTTATTGAAGTTTTTTTTGTTTTTTAACTGCTAATTTAAGGGTTGGTTAATAATTCCATTTTTCACAACTGAAATTTTCTGCTATATACTTTCCTTTTAATTTAGAATTTTATTCTTAAAAATGATAAACTGAAATGTTTTTTAAATTGATCACTAGAAACCACTGTTATAACTGAGTATTCTGATACTGGTGGTTCTACCCAGTGTTGCCCGGGGTAAAAGTAACTTATTTTTATTAAAACTACCTCTCTCTATCTTTCTGCTCTGCCAACTCATTCCTTTCGAGTTGGACATATATATACACACATATACAACTTTCCTTTTGTATAATAAATTCCTCTAGTAATGAAACGGCATTTTTCTTTTCAAATTTTAGTACATAAAAACACTGAAAAACCAATCCCTTTCCCTGACGAAACCTAGCCAATTGACCCTTACAGAATGAATATTTTCTAAATTTTACATGTTCATCTAGATCCACGCTGATCATGAATATAGCAACTTTATGGATTTTTGTTTTGTAGTTTTTAATTTTTAGATATATATAAACACATACACACAGAAAACTGCACTTTATATAATAGATTGTTTTTGTTTGTATTATTTTTCTCAACATAGCTATTTAGTTTCTGATTGTTTCAACCAATGTGCACACTCCTTAGTTCTTCAGGTTTATTGTTCATTGATGTAAAAATAAATGTCAAAACGACCAGTTCAAAAGCATAGAAAGCACTAGAATATGCACCACATAATCAACATCATTGGATATGAAGCAAAAAAAGCCTCATTATGATTAATTATATCTGAAGAAGGTCAGGAGGCACATTGGTCAAATCATAGTCGAGAAGTAGCAGCTAGAATATGGACAATAATTTGAATGGAAACAATGAAATTTTAAAATGTCAGACTTTGATTAAATCTTAATCCACTAATAATTTATATGAATAAAATTGATCGGCCATAGGCTCTCTTTTCGTCAGTAATTTATAAATTCCATGCATTTGATTTCGATACTTTGTGGATTTAACATGTTGGAGTTTGTTTTACATGAAAATACTTTTTGATAATTATATTTACTTAAAGTGATGCAAAAATGGTAAAAACCAAAATAAGCATCAAAATCTTTCTTATGTGATGGTTATCAGTTAAAAAGACAATTAAAAAATGTTTTGACTCCACAACTTTTTAAATTAACTAAAAAAAAAAAAAAAAAAAAAAAAAAAAAAGGTTGATATGCCGTGTAACACAGCCATAATCAAGCAGAATACTTATGCTGTGACCTTCTCTCTTTCTTTATATTTTTTAAATTTTTTAAGGTTAAGTTTTCCTTAATCTATAGGATGCCTAGTTTGGGATAATTTAAGCACTCTTACAATTTTAATTTGCTTTCGGCAAAAAAATATTCCTGTCATAGAAAATCTCTTGTCGCACAATGACACTTTAAGCAATTAAAATTTATGAAAAAGTCAACTTTATTATATTTAAAAAAAAAAAAAAATAAAAAAATAAAAAAAATTAGGAAGATGAAAGAAAAAAGTTAATTCTAAAAATGTTAATTGTTTTTTACTCAAATTGTTTAAAATTACTTTTTGTCATGTGTTGTCTTTCATGAGAAAAGTAGAATACATTTAGTTTTAAAAAACCTTTTTTTTTCTATGTTAAGTTTATTTTTCTCTGAATATTAAATATTTTAAAATATTTTGATCTTTGATACATGAAAACAACAAATGTGTGTATTCAACATTATGATGCAAGTCAAAATGCTTAATCTACATAAGGTCATTCGCAAGAACAGTGTCCAACTGCTAACAATGCAGAAGCATTCTCTTCTCTATCACATGTATTTACTAGTGCCAAAAAATGAAAAAAATATATAAATTATCATTTTTTATAACCTAAAGAAAAAAGGCCAAATATTTAGGTTGATAACCTGAACAAATGTACAAAACACACAAAAAGGAGAATGGTAGTGAAAGACTGAGGAAGGCAATTTGAATATCTTTGATATTGTACATATATTGTATTGCTATAAAAAAAAAACATATCGATCTATCTATACTCTTGACAACCCTTAAGCTAACAGTAAATTACTAACTTGCTTTTAATGAAAAACGAAATATACATGTGTGTGTGTTAAAAGAAAAACAACCCAAAAATCAGTTAGCAATATTATAAATTTATTTAAACTCTACAGGTTGTAGAGCATGTTCAAATGAGCAGGCTAGCTGAAATCTGTACCCTCACTCAAAATCTAAAATACTACCGGCCATTTTGGTGTTTTCAGTACATCCCCCACCCCAAGCAATATAGGTAGGTTTTTCGTTTGCCAATTAAGCTACAGCCTTCAGCCAGCCTGCTCTACTGTCTATAAAGTTGAAATAAATTTATAATGAGATATGTCTAACTAATTTTTTTTTAGTTTTTTAACTTTTCTTTTTGTTCTGCTCTGCTACAAAAATACTTGTCTCTTGATAGACACAACATCCCCACACCATATAATATATATAAAATGGGTTAAGAAATTCCAACGAAAGAAAGATGTATATTTAAATAAGGGAGTAGTCACCAACAATGTGTATTTTTTAACATTATTTTATTATTCCGTGTCTTGGTTTTTCATTGAGAATTATGTTTGGATCATATATATATATGGGAAAATGTTTATTCAGTTATATCTCACCTTTTATTAATATGAATCCTTTAATTTATTGGCCTTTTAAATTGCAGATGTATTCAAATTTAAACATTTCTTCAGAGTGGAAAATTCTTTTATCTATATATTTATGAGGATAATTTTTTATCAATTATCACTGAATACATTTTTTTATTCTATTTTAAAAAGTGGTTATTGATGGTATAATTGTTACCAATGTTGACTTGAATTAAATGGACAAGCTAAGTTTGATTCTCATATCTTTAATATGTTTATGTGCTTATATTATTCGGAAAAGTTCCTCCTGCAAGATGTAAAATAAACATTGAAAACTGCCACAAGAGATTGAATCTGCTTTCTAAACCACCCACGTTGGAAGGAATTTAATTTTGTTTCCAGAAGTAGTATATTATCTCATTGACAGATAATGATTAAGGGAAGATAATGTGGATCTTGTCTGCTAAATTTTCTATGCCACATAAAATGTCTCATCTTTTTTAATTTCAGTTGATATTTACAGTTTCATGAAAACACTGAAAATTCAGTCTGCTGAGCTACAGATCCCAAATTTAACCAATTCCTCAGTCAATATCAATTAAAGAATCAGTTAAATTTGATTTTTGTCAGTTTCATCACGTTGACATAAATTAAATCACTGAAATTAAGCAACATTGAATCTGATCTGTACTGAAATGGATGAATATTTGGGAATACCACGTGCTGTATGTGGTGCTCTATGCTTATCTTTGCATTGTTTCCAGTCGTCATGGATTTCTTGTTGCCATTGGAATCAAGCAGTGCTGACTTGAGCAATGAATGGTTTGGAATTATGTAACCTTTGCCTCAGTTGCACAGCTACCCATGCAGTATGTATCCATACTCTGTCATGATTAAATGGATTTTCTCTGAAGGATAAATAAATATTAATGATTATTTTTATTTCTACAGACTCTAGTGTTTCATGCATATGCAATCATCAGTATAGGAAGTGATGATTTCTGGTCAGAGGATTCCAATCCAGCCATGAAGACACCCTTGACTTCATAAGCTAGCATTCTACCCCAAGACTACCAGAAATTAACACAAGAATTATGGGACATGAAGTGCTTACAAATGCTGAATAAGCAGGCATAAATAGTAAGCAGTCAGAGTATTCAACAATAAAGTCTGAATGAAATATATATATATATATATCTTAGAAATTTTTCAACCTATAAAACTGCATGGAAAAATAAACTTTTAATCCTAAGTTGGAAAACCCCCTTTGTTTATATAAATTATCTTGCAATTGCTGCATTATTTTGCTTCTAGTAAGTCATGCTAGTCCTAATATAAATTGTTGGAATTGTGTGTAAGAACTTTTTTGCGGTAAATTTTTAGCAGAAATCATTGAGTCTTCAAAGTGTTTGTTTATATTGAAGATAAAGGGGAGTAATTCTTATTTTAATCATATTTTTTGTTACAAAGACAATAGTTAGAATAAAGCCAATACAAGTAGGGATAGCTTTTTATCTTTAGATAGATACCAACAAACGGATAGTTCTGTCAACTTTTGTAGACTCTATCTAGGCTTTTTGACTTTCTTTATCAAAAGAAAGACTCGAAGAAGACATTTGAAGATGGGTTTTCTCTTTTTCTTTCCTCCATCTCTAGAGAGTAAATAATTGGATGCACATTGTTCAGAATTGTAGATTTTCACTTGCTGTTAGCACTTCCAAATTGAAAGGAGAAACGGAGCTGAATAGATTAAAACAATCTCACTTTTTCTTTTTCTTGCGAATTCTTTTTTCTTTTTTCACTGGCCTAGTTTTACTATCAGTAATATAACAAAAACCACTTTAAGAAATAACGAAAAAAGAAAAATGGAAAGAAAATACACGTTTTCTTTCTAAGACATCATTTGGTAAGATTTAAAAAAAAAAAAAAAAGGTAGTTTTCTTTATTTTTTTTTCTTCACACCCAAGTTTCTTTTTTGTCTTTTAAGTCTGAATAAATTCTTGGAGCCAACCAACATCCTGACCAGATAATTGCCATTAAAATTGCTGCTGATTCTAGCAGTAATGCCCCAAGAAACTTTTTTTTTCTTTCCATCAATAGCAAGCCCCCCCCCCCCTTTTTTAATTGAAAAAAGGTCATGCATGATTAATGAACAAGCTCTAAGGCATGAAAAAAAAATTGTGAAGCAAATAAAATCTACACTCAAATTTTTATATATAATCAAAAATTTTCTGCTCTAAAAATCTACTGAAGGAAATCCAACTGTATAGAAAAATAGTTATATATGGTGTCTGAAAAATGTACTCATTTAAAATGATAAAACATTTATTTATAAACATAGTGAAATGGAATAGCTTAGAATAAAGAAGATACATGTAATTATGCTCAAATTGATGACCATTGTCCAGACAATACTGATGACAGTTGAAGTGTGAATATATTTTTAGACATCTTGTGTGTGTGTGTGTGTGTGTGTGTGTGTGTGTGTGTGTGTATGCATATACTGGCAAGAATAGGCTCCCTTTGGTGTTATCTTTTCTAGAATATGGCAAACGAATCTATATTTCACTTCTTCCCAAAAGAGGAGCTAATGCTTAGGAGGATGGTCTTTTGACAACAGAATACTATACCATCCTCTCCGCACACGCGCAACATAGTAATCTCTGAGAGGATACAATCATGAGCACAGAACAGATGCTATTCCTGAATTGAGCATTTAAAGATAGTATATTAGTCTGAAATGAATTGAGCATTTAAAGATAGTATATTAGTCTGAAATGAATTGAGCATTTAAAGATAGTATATTAGTCTGAAATGAATTGAGCATTTAAAGATAGTATATTAGTCTGAAATGAATTGAGCATTTAAAGATAGTATATTAGTCTGAAATGAATTGAGCATTTAAAGATAGTACATTAGTCTGAAATGAATTGAGCATTTAAAGATAGTACATTAGTCTGAAATGAATTGAGCATTTAGAGATAGTACATTAGTCTGAAATGAATTGAGCATTTAGAGATAGTACATTAGTCTGAAATGAATTGAGCATTTAGAGATAGTACATTAGTCTGAAATGAATTGAGCATTTAGAGATAGTACATTAGTCTGAAATGAATTGAGCATTTAGAGATAGTACATTAGTCTGAAATGAATTGAGCATTTAGAGATAGTACATTAGTCTGAAATGAATTGAGCATTTAGAGATAGTACATTAGTCTGAAATGAATTGAGCATTTAGAGATAGTACATTAGTCTGAAATGAATTGAGCATTTAGAGATAGTACATTAGTCTGAAATGAATTGAGCATTTAGAGATAGTACATTAGTCTGAAATGAATTGAGCATTTAGAGATAGTAATGCTTATAGATCTTATCAGAAAGACTGAATAACCATGATTATTGAGGTCTGCAATAACAGACCTGATACCTGAAGAATGCTTTTGTTTCGGTTTCAGATATAGAAGTAATAGTATAGTTTCACTTAAGGCAGATACATAATTTTGATTAGTCTAATAATAATAATACATACATTGCAATACTAAATTCCTATATTTGCACAATATTCAAAGTAGGAAATTTGTTTTTGTTTTCTTTCTCTAACTCCAGAGTAAGCTTAACACAACTTGACTGATCCCAGGTTAAGATGAGCCGACTATCACAGACCTTGTTTTTATGAGATAGGATTTTTTTACTCATCGTAAAAGATGTATTATGAATGGATTTTAAATGAATAACAAAATTTTGTTTTGCAGTAAATTAAATTCATGCCTCTTCAGTTTGGCTAGATATGGCAAGTATTTTCAGCTGAAATTCAAAACCGGTTTTGATCTGCAGTTTGCATCTCATGTTATGACATGCAACTGAAATAAGGGAAATTATAATGATTTATTCTTGTTGCATGGTTTTCGCATAGCATTTTTGTGTATGACTCATTTTCCTTAGTCAAGCAACATTTAGTGTCCAAGAGTTTCCTGATCTAAGAAACCTGATGGGCCATACATCAAAATGCTATGCATCATCTATGTACCATAGTCAGATCAAAAAGTTTTTTCTTTTATAAATATAGGTAGACAACATTGTGGTCAGTACTACTTTGGTATAGAATACCAAAGCAGACACATTTTTTAATTTCGTAAAAAGATTAAGAGACAGAGGACTGTCCAAAATAGTAAAATTATAAAATTTACATTTTGATCACTTATTATTTTTCATCAAACAATTCTTCATTATTTTTAGTCTTTGTAACTTGATTTAAAAATATAAAAAAAACAAAAGCTTGGTTGAGATTTTAAAATCTTCAGATTATTCTCAATTCCCTACTCCTTTATGTTGAAGTGGATACTCTCGACAAAACAAAAATAAACATGGAGTATTAATTGATGCTAACACATTCCTCCACATCTATACACTTCAATTTCTTAGTACGAGAATTTTTATTTTTTAAATTATTTAGCTGTTGGACAAATAAGGAAAAAGATTATAGAAATTTTTTTTAATCAAGTCTAATGAATCTGATAATTCAATTCACAAAGATTTATTTGGACTTGTAAGCCCCCAAATCAAATCAACTCACAAAATTTTATATGACTCAGGCTCTCGTGAAATTTTCAATGACTCTCGCTCCATTTTGAGCTTCCTAAATTTTTTTTTTTTTTCTTAAATAGTCAACGTTGACAAATTACTCCAAATCTATCTCCGGAAATAAATAAACATTGTGCTTCTACATATAAAAATTCTATAGAATTTAGCTGATGTCTACAACACCTTTTAACCTTTGCTCAAGCTGTAAAATTGACTTGTTTAAGTGGAGGTAGTTTACTTCGGAAGTTTGAAATATGATCCCCTTGCATTTTTTGGATTCTGATATATTAAAATTTAGTCCGACTAGACTACACTAGAAAAAAAAAATGACGTGTTAAGTCACTCGTTATGCTAAATTTTTTGAATCAAGAAAAAGTGAGTTTTCAAAGATAGTTAAATTTTTAAGTATAAAGATAAAATCTAAAATTAGCCTATTTCTACTTACTATCTCTCTCCAGTTACGGATAAATAAGAAATATTTGTGTTGAATTAAAAAAATTAACTATTTTTATCTTCAGTTTTATAGCCAGTTTTCTTAGCCATGACTGTTCATAATAAGGGGGAGAGAATAACTGAATACCTGAAACGAGTGATAGACACCACATAAACTGAAAGGAGGGATCAAACACTATATAATGGCAGAAGGTAAGATTGAAAGAGATTTATTAAGAGATGGGTCACTTGACAAATTACAAATAAATAGAACAATTAAAATAAACATAACTCTATCCCATAACTAACGCATATTTTAGCATCTTGATCAAAGCAAGAAATTTCCAAAGAGACATAACCTGTAATTATAACTGTTTCTCAGCCGTCGTGATGTGACATGTTGTGGTGTGAGCAGCTTCGTAGTTTTACTTTTCGACTCTAAACATGAAGCACTTGTGTCTCTTGCAATAACATTCCGATATGTCAAGTGTTGCTATTAGTTGAGAACACACGAGGCAGGACGACAACGGCTCGTCCTGCCTCTTGTCTGCTTAATGGCCCCTAATTATTTTGAGGTGGTCACTGTGACTGACAGCTGATTGGCTAGAGCTGCCTGCATTATGCTGCCTAAAGCGCACATGACCGAACCAGCTGATGCAACTTGTTCAGATTTATGTTAGAGGAAAGGGGGGGGGATGAACTATCGCAGACAATAAAACATGTGTGAACAACGAATCTGGCCTTTAAGCTCATTTCTCTTTCTGTCTTATTCAGCCCTCCTCTCTTTTTCTCCCCCCCCCCTATTTTCTGCCTTTTCCGACCCCCTCTCTTTTTCTGTCTTTCTCCATTTCCCTCTTTTTTTTCCGTGTCTCTTTCTCTCTGTGCCCCTGTCTCTTTCTCTGTGCCCCTGTCTCTCTCTCTCTCTGTGCCCCTGTCTCTCTCTCTCTCTGTGCCCCTGTCTCTCTCTCTCTCTGTGCCCCTGTCTCTCTCTCTCTCTGTTGCCCCTGTCTCTCTCTCTCTCTGTGCCCCTGTCTCTCTCTCTCTGTGCCCCTGTCTCTCTCTCTCTGTGCCCTGTCTCTCTCTCTCTGTGCCCCCTGTCTCTCTCTCTCTGTGCCCCTGTCTTCTCTCTCTCTGTGCCCCTGTCTCTCTCTCTCTCTGTGCCCCTGTCTCTCTCTCTCTCTGTGCCCTTCTTTCTCTCTCTCTCTCTGTGCCCTGTCTCTCTCTCTCTCTGTGCCCCTGTCTCTCTCTCTCTCTGTGCCCCTGTCTCTCTCTCTCTCTGTGCCCCTGTCTCTCTCTCTCTCTGTGCCCCTGTCTCTCTCTCTCTCTGTGCCCCTGTCTCTCTCTCTCTCTGTGCCCCTGTCTCTCTCTCTCTCTGTGCCCCTGTCTCTCTCTCTCTCTGTGCCCCTGTCTCTCTCTCTCTCTGTGCCCCTGTCTCTCTCTCTCTCTGTGCCCCTG